>NC_140645.1:24071721-24598498 GCF_978046115.1 Saccoglossus kowalevskii | reverse complement strand
TCTGAACACCGTTGACACACTGCTTCCAACGCTGTAAATACGTCGTGTGAACACGTAACCCCTATGTTAAGCGCCCTCTGTCGTCGACTTATTCATTTTCGATCCAGTAATTCGTTTAATGTTAGTTTCTTTTGTGTGGTTTTGCAGGTATCAACTTATTAATTATGCTAATAATATGATAATTTGATATTATTGTTGGTCTTACGCGTGACAGTGACTGATTGATGATCCAGAGTTGATATAAGTTGGATAAATTAGATTTTCTAAAAATACGTGATTGGCAACTATAATTTATGGCCATTTGTTAATAATCTCCTGATCTACATCATTAAAAGGAGCGATAAACTGCGGCGTGTTTGTGACATGTGAACTCGATGGTATTTTGACACTGACAAAACAAAACGGAAAACATGTCTTGCTTCCAACCAAGCAGTCAAGGATGAATTATGTTAACATAGTTAAAAGTCGCGTCGTTTTGTAAGAATTGTTAAATACCGGCTTTGTATACTTAACATGAATCAAAATTGTGTTATTTTTTTTTTACCAGAACCGGGCAGAAAACCGGGCAGGGCGTAAAAGTTGAAGACTGTTTATTATTTATTTTAATAGATACAAATGTATGTCTCGTTGTTTAGCCAGTACCACCACCGCGGTAGCAAGGCAAAGCCCTGCGCCAGGATATGGCTGACAACAAACATGGGTGATTACAATTCCCCTCTCCCCATAGGATGTCGTTAGCAACGTCCTTCGCGTTTGTAGTCAGCCACACCCCCGAGCCCGATACCGCCCCAGCAACCGCGACAATGGTGTCGGGAAAACAGTCTGATGCCAGACAATATAATATCAATATAAAAAAATGATTTTATAATATTAATACAAGGCATATATGCATATACAATTTTTATAATAATTAGAACAAAAATACTACAAAATAACCTCACCCATATGTGCACTCTAATTTTACGTTGTTTATATATATTTAACAATTTATTTTAAAATTTCATTCTGTGTGTTACAGTTAATATGATATAACTCGTCCACAAAGTAACTTTGAATATTCCTTTGTTTAATTATTCGTGCCTTGTATATTGCAAAAGCAGCTACTGATATGATGAGATTAAATAGATCTGACTCATATGCCAATATTTTCAAATCTAAGAATGATATGTCTAAACTTAATGGTATATTTTATTTTTGAAATATGGTTCCACAATTTCACTGTTATTTTACTGTGGTTTTAGTGAATGAAGGAATGGAATATTTCTTGGCAAGTTTTTAGTCACGACGTTGTGACATCGATTATCAATGTTGGCAGGAGTAACAGAATCGTTATTCTAAACTAGATCTGTATAAAAAAATTAAAATTGTTTTGGACGAATAAAAATATTTACACTGTATTGATAATGCGGATTTATTGTATGCTTTACTGAGATGACACGCTTTCAACATTGAAACAGACAGGCGTGGGAGTCTTGCTAGGTGAGAACGTGATTGTCCATTCTCTGCAAATAATGTAGTCAGTGATGAGTTTCACTTATATTTTTATACAGATCTATATCCTGGCAAATTCATTGTGTTGATGAGTACTACTCACAATCTAATTATATGTAATCTCGCCAAATGTTTGTATTTTTCTATTATGAAACAAACCAATATGCTTATGTAGCTGAATAATATAACTATTATATTAATTTTATTTTGCTCTACTCCTTAACACTACACATTTTGACACGTGGGATGTATATTATTGTGCCTGTGGCCGAGATCTCGACGGCCATTTGCGATTAATGGTTATTATCATTATTATTATCATTAAGACACCCAATATATTTGCATAAATGTCGTTTTGCGTCAATATCATTTGCATTTGTCGTAAACAAAATTCACAATATTGTTATCATGTAATCTAGATAGCAAATTGAATTCATCATTGAAATCGTGCCCAGTTTTAAAACCAATGGTTATTTTTGTATATTCGCCGAAGTAGTGATATGTTATTCTATTTCCGAATGTATCCTCTGCAAACGGGAAAAAACATACACAGAAACCTCGTCACAGAGAGTGAGTGCAGCGACTACAGTCCTCATTCCGCTCGTCGGCGATTTATTCAAATTAAGTACCTTGAAAATTAAAGATAATATCATTCACTATTACACAAATTACAATTATAGGTAATTAATATGTATTATATCACGTGCATGGTATAATGATAAATAATAAACTTTGAGAATCACAGTGTGGATATATAAATCTCATTTTCATCTCTCACATTCCAGTATGCCAAGCTGACCGGAGAGAGCCGATCACGTGGAATGAAATAAATTACAATATACCAATCAGTTTATGCACATCACATCGGTATTTCACTGTAATAGCGTATGCACATAGGAATTCGGATTTAATTTGGACATCGGAATGCAATCTGAGTGTCAATAGAAATGCAGAAAACCATATTGATATTTTCACTCGAGCGGGGCGAGCAGCTGAGAAGATCGCGTCCATTATAATCTGGTAACACAACACAAATAAAGCGCACAATTTGAGGTTTGATGGACGCCGCACTACAGTTATGGTCGCTGAAACCACGGACATGTAAATCACCACACGATTTTGACTAGACTATCGACAGTCCTCGGGCCTAATGTAATTGTGTTTCCTAGACATTCGAAAGCCGAAGGAGTTTGATGGGAAATGCGAACCATTTCACGCGAGGGACTTTAGTCCCGAGAGTTGGTCGTGCCGAACAGCACTCCATACTTCTTGTCCCGGCGCTCGCAATGTATTCACTCTTATTACTTTCATACATAATATTTATTAATAATAACAGATTAATATTAGATACGACCGACTGTCGACAGTCTAGATTTTGACAAGTAAACTACCAAATTCGAGATGACAAAACAATTATTAACAGTGAGTTTCAGGGTATATACAGATTTGTCTTCCCGATGTGACAATTAGTCCTCCCAGCTGCGCCTTGGTGAATAATTGACACGTTAGGGAGACACATCTTAATATACCCCTAAGCTTCAGTTAATAATTGTAATGATTGGTTCTTGAGAACCGTTTAACATAACACACTGATAATCTCATGAAATAGAAAAAAAATAGTTTCAAAAAATGTTAGTTGGTATATTAATCTGTTACATTTGATATAACACTCAGACGTGATATATGCCTGAGTAATATAAAAACACATTATTCAGATTTTCTCAATAGCACATAGATATACTGTGTATATTTCATTACATATCAAGTACGCTGTCGCTATGGACACACCATAGTGTGTAAAAGGATATAATTAAAAAAAAATATGTGACCAAAAAATATTAAATTAGATTTGAATTTAAGTATTACCGTTTAACAGTAGAAGTTGAGTTAGTATATGTGGTGTAAGCAAACATCGCTGGTATGTGCAACATTGACCTCAGGTAGTTGAGATTCGTTTTCCAAACGTTCCTTATTCTGCTTGAGAAAACACCAGGGTACCATATTATGGAATCATTCAGGTCCTGACACCTCCGACGAAAATCTTCAGGCATCGAGCCATTTGTTGAAAAGTTGTAAAGTTGTAAGGCCGTTGTTTGATACACAATCATCATATTCGTGTTGTATCCAATATCCCGAGTAAACTCACTAATCGCTGGAATGTTACAACGAATAACAAAATTGTGAGAATTGATTTCATCTCCACATCCACTGTTCAAAAGAATACCACTGTTACCGATAACTGCACATCTTTTTTGTGGGGGTAATTCGATCGTTGAATTCATTACGACTTTTGACTGCCTTTGGATAAAATCCATTTCGTCAACTGGCTTGTCTTTTTGGTAGACCCTAACCAGATACTTGTTTGGTAGAGTTGTGCTGATATTCTTTCTATTATGCATAAAACGAGAAATGAATGAATAAGTTAGTACAATATAGGCGAGCCAATGCTGTACTTGCGTACGCACATTGGGACATCCAAGACGGCACAATTCAATTGAGGAATGTAAAGATTTTTCCTTCAAGACTCTTGGTCTTTATTTATTTATTTATTTATTTATTTATTTATTTATCTATTTATTAATTTATTAATTTATTAATTAATTAATTTATTTATTTATTTATTTATTTATTTATTTATTTATTTATTTATTTATTTATTTATTTATTTATTTATTTATTCCACACGCGTTGTTGGATAACTCTAGGTACATTCAGTAATCTCCACATTTTTAGTTTGCATATGAGTACGAGTAGCACACACGATATCTGATTCAACGGCGCCAATAAGTCGGTTTGTTGGTGATCGGCTCCGCTAGGATTGCCCTTAAAATCACGTGTGTGGGGGGCGGGGTGCGTGCGTGTGTTGTAACAACGTTGTGAAGACTTCAATTTAACTTTACACCGACTTGTGACGACAGGACCTACATTGTGACGACCCTCACTATTTTCATAATTTATATTAATATTTAATCGAATTTAAGTCAAGTTTGCGAAGCTTAGGTTTAGTAAAAGAGGAAGGTATGGTTCAATTTATATTAATATTAATATAATTGTACCATTATGATACCTTTCCCTTTACTAAGCCTAAGCTTCGCAAACATTTCTATGTTCAGTCACGGGATATTCAAATTTATTCAATTAAACTTAATTAAAACGCAATTCTGCGTTGTATTGCATTGTAATTGAGTTTAATTAAACTCCAAATAAAACGCAACCATATATAGGAACGCGTTTTAATCGAGTTCATATCGCAACTATATTAAAAGTTAATCCAATGTATGTCGTCACAACGATGGTACGACGTAAAAGTGTGTGTTTGTGTGTCGTTTTCAGTGTTTTCACGTATTATTTTTTTCGCCTGGGTTGATTTCGCTCAAACTTGGTAGGTAGGTCTAACCTTCACGCTAGTTACTCAGTAAAATCTGGAAAAAAAATCTGCCAACAGCCAAAAAAAACTGGTTTGTAAATAGCTTCGCGCAAAATGTATCTCCTCCTACAAATTAGGATTAAACACCTCGGACAGCTTGAGTGTGGGTACAAAGTTACTATATCATTTTTTGTTTTTGTTTTTTTATTACCGTGAAATTTGACCCCAATGTTGGGGTAACTGTTCACCATCAACAGCTTCTGAAATCTTCTGTGATTTTTTGGCTGGGCTGATTTGGTTTAAACTTGGAAACCAAGTCCCATCTTCACTCTAGTTAGGTTGTAAAATCTGAAACAATTGCTGGCCCATCGTTGCCATGGCAACAACCAAACTTATTTTTAATATCTTTTCGCCGAATGTATCTCACCCTATTATTCTTGGATTAAAAAGCTCGGACATGACTTACTCTACTTAGCTTTAGCATGGGCACAAAGATACTATATGTTTTTTTGTGTCTTTTTTCATTACCGATAAATTTGACTTCAAACTTTTCACCAGTAGCGGCTTTTTTTAACTCTTCTGTGATTTGTTTGGCGTGGCCAATTTTGTTCATATTGGCAGTCACGTCAAACCGTCACTAGTCGGAAAACATCCTGGCCCGCAGCTGTCTTGTCAACAGCCAAAAAACTGATTCTTAAATGCCCCAAATTTATTACTTCCTACCAGTTTTGTAATAGCAGTGTTCAGATGATCATGCTTTTTATTTTGGTTAAGTTGAGCACCGACGCAGATCACCGGCACCGACATTGTTACACTGTATCAACATAATCCCATCGCAACTTTGAACTTTGAATGAACTGTAAAAGCTACGCCAACTCAAAGAAATCTAGGCTAGAACATACAATCGAAAAATGCTCGGAAATATTAATTATAACAGCAGAATACGTGCTAGCAATAAAATGAAGTGACTTCTACTGACTGAATGCTCTTTGAGAACTTCGTATACGGGCCCAGTTTTAGTTATAAACCGACGTTAGCTTCACGTTCATGTTTTACCATAGCAACAGCTGAAAATATGTTGTTTGTTTGTTTGTTTTTTGAGCGGAGCGGATCACCAACCAGCCTACCGGCTTGTTTGTATGTATGTGTCATTTTCACGCATTAAATCTTCTGTGATTTTTTTTGCTGGAGCGATTTAGTTCTAGCTTGCCAGACAGGTCGCACCTTCACCCTATAGTTTAGGTGGTGAAATCTGAAACAAATTCTTGGTTCACCATTGCCACGGCAACAGCTGAAACACACATTATAAATACCTTCAAATGTATCTTCTACTACAAATTGTGCAGTAAAAAAAACAGAATAGGTCATTCTATTTAACTTGAGCGTGAAGCAAAGTTACTATTGGTTTTGTTTCTATAGTTTTTCATTGCCTAAAAATTTGACCTTGAAGTTGGGGTAACTTTTCGCCAGGAACAGCTTTTTAATTTTTCTGTGATTGTGTTTTTTGAGGAGGGCAACATTGGTCAAACTTAACAGGCAGGTAACACCTTCATTCTAAAAAGGTAGGCAAATTTGAAAAAAAATAGTTCTCTCCTACTGTTGCCATAATAACGACCGAAAACGTGTTGGTCGTAGCTACGCGCAAAATGTATCCCCGTACAAATATTTGAGTCAAAATATCTAATTTGCCTTTACTGAATTGACACGCATACGACGCGCAACAAACCTGTATAAACGTCTTCTGTCTGTGTGTATGTTCAAACTTGATCACTTGAGGCTGGTGACAATGCACAAATAATTTATCGCATGTTTTAAATGTTTAAAATAACATAATTGCATTGGAAGTGCTATACAATAATACTCACACTATATTTGATATTTCCCATTTTGATTCATTAACAATTTTTGCTCCAGTTTTGTTTGTAAATAATTCACCGTTGCTGCTCCTACAAATAGAGGAGAAGGTAGAGATGAAAGTTATTAATTAAACATTTCTTTAACATTGAGTTTACAGTTTTATGGACAGGTTGACCAGCGTAAACACCATATCAACTGTTCTGTTAAATGTCTGTTGTTAATGAATATAATTGAAGACCAGATACATGTATATACTCAATGTTCAAGATTCAAGTTTATAGTAACACAACTTGATCAGAATAACGTGTACGTTGCACAACTGGAAACAGTGTAATACGCGATTTATGGAGGCTGTATATGTGTTTTGTTTTGTTTTTTTTTCAATTTCACTGCTTGAATTTCTTTACACAGAGCGTCAACTAACAATCTTTGCCTGTGGTTGAAGGTTGGTGTCTCAATATTACATATAAATACAGGAAGCACGTAAATCAAACGTACCCTCTACTGGGTCAGTGTCATTCAATTAATTAATATCACTTACATTGGTATCTTTATTTTGTTAATATCTACCACCATTAACCAGTTTTTTTGACAGTATGTACGAAAATGTCAGTGTTTCTTAACCTGATCAAATAATTAATCTGTAATCGATTCAAATATTATTTGTACCTGAGAAAGTCAACCGATAGGACAGTATTTTTTTTCTTGTTCACTGCATGGTTTTTATTAAAGCGAACCTAAATGCGGCCTTAATTTATAGTTGTGTATATTCTAAACTGTATTCGAAATAATATTGCAGTGGTTTAATTTTGTTTTAATTATAACTGTAGCTTGGATAGACATTTGAAGTGCTTGCAATTAAACACCATGGAGGCCATTCATGGAGGGGAATAAATAACGAACGAACATATTTAACATCCGGGTACTTTTCAAAGCTATGACGTTTTAGTATCTGATCGCATTGACACGCAGATCGCCGCAAACCAACCGATCTGACACATACCGCGCGTGTAACTATGGGAAAAGTGGTCGGAACTATTTCCAAAATGGCGGCCTCCAAGGTAAGATAATCTTCGCCCACTGCTATTCAAATTTTACCAAATATTTTGTCTCTGCGAGTTTTCTTTGTCCTCGCAAAAAACATTTGAACACAATGCAGGTTCAAGGAGAAC
Source organism: Saccoglossus kowalevskii (assembly GCF_978046115.1). NCBI lineage: Eukaryota > Metazoa > Hemichordata > Enteropneusta > Harrimaniidae > Saccoglossus > Saccoglossus kowalevskii. The sequence continues at coordinate 24,590,611 of NC_140645.1, read as the reverse complement.
TCGGAGAGAATTATTTAGTGCAGTCAATGTCATTTACAATGTGTTTTATCCTAATGTGTGTGTTTCGACGATGGACACTTCCGCATTTGGAGCATTACATGATAGGCATTGCATTTACCAGAACTACAACATTCTAGCAGTATCTGTAAAGCTAGCAATAAAATGTATATTTTTTGTGCAGTACTAATAATTATCATGTATCATATTTATTATTAAGTATTTATGCTGCTTGATTAGATGCATCACATTTTTTACATTTTAGTTTCGGTATATTTTGTAAATTGTGGTTATCAACATTGCAGCCTTTTTTATATTATGTTACTTTTATGATTTTCGTCAAGGGAAGGAAGTAAATAAAGAGTCAAACTCTGTAGCAAATATCTACCTCTATATACTTGATGATTCTAATGTTATACTTATATATGTTTGTTATTTAGGATGTTAAAAGTTACTGCAAAAACCAATTCACCCCAATGAAAATTGCACAGGCAGCAATGTGCATCTCGTGTGGAAAATCGCCAAAGGGGCATTTACGTTTACTTGGCAGGAATGCAGCACTGGCAAAGACTTATATGGATTTGTTGAAAGTGTTGGATATTAAAGTTGATCTTAAAGGTGTGAAAATATATCTTTGTGATGGCTGCATTAATTTGGTGTTGAAGATACGTGAACTGAAGGATAGCTGTTCTCAAGTATGTGAATAACTTTCATTATGCAGGAATAAAAGAGTAATACAACATTTGGTGTCACCAGAGTTAAAAAAGAAAAAAAGCAAAGATGTCAGAGAACTGATGGGCAGTACCTCAAGAAAAAAAATTGTCTCTGAATTTCAGCAACGCACCTGAAGTTTTATTGGAAGTCTCTTGTACAGATCACTCGTATGCAATGACTGAAACAAGTAAACTTTATCATACACACAATATCTTTCATCTAAGTGACCAGATGCTGGAATCAAGAGAATTACAGTCCCTTAAGGAAATCATTGGTAGTGAGGATGGGAAAGTGTCTGCTAGGGAACTGGCCTACAGTATTATGGAAATACCGGTATTATCAAAGGCTGTTAGAAGTATTCACTTAGGGTTGGACCATTTGATTTTTGGGGGGGAGGTCAGAATTAAAAAAAAAAATTGTGAAGTGAAGGGTTCTTCAAAAAAAAAATTGTTGCTTCACCAGTGTAAAAAAAAAATATTTATCACTATATGACTTAGGGAAAAAAATGCTGTTGTCGTGTCATCTCATTCACTTGAATTACCGCGTCATAAGAATATGCCAATTCTTCCTGCCAAGACATGGGGGCACAGAGTACAAGAAGAAACTATGTTATATATGAATGGATGCCAATGATTCTGGTTTGTGGATTAATTAATAGCAGAGGGAAAATTAATATCTGCATTTCAATATTAATTTCAAGAACAATTTCATTCTGGTTGCATTTAGATTGTATACCATATATGCTCTATTAGAAGAGCATCTCCAATAGAAGCACATGTACGGCAACAATTGCATTGATTGTATACTGATTTATTAAAATATGATGTATTTTGACCATAGAAACACCTCTGTTATTTGCATAAGAGCATGCGTTACTAATAGAGCAAATACGGTATTGCATGCAATATCTCTGACAATTTAGCTGTTTTAGTTTAAATACATTTTACAGACTAAAACAGAAACATTGTTAGAAAAGTTGCTTGCAATATTGCTGACTACTGTAAAATACTTTATTTTCTCTGGAATTTATTTTTTGCTGAAAACAGCTTTTTGGCATAGTGTGGATCTAATTTTCACTATGTTGTATTAAGACTCAATGCAACGTATAGAGAAAGCTGCATTTTCACTGGAATTTATTTTGCAGAAAATTGACTTCAGGTAAAACAGGGAAAATAAAATGCCAGTGCAAATAAAGCATTCCACGGTATGTTATGTGACTACAATAATAGACAAGATACATTCATGATTGTATGGAACCATGTTTTATTAAACAAGTAATAAATAAAATAAATATCAAAGAAAGCTTAGAAAGAACTTCCGTGTGCTGAGAGTATTGGAAACACATTAAAATTAATTCAAAATTTAAGATTTGCTTTTCAAACAAGAAGATTGGCAACTAATTTTTGTCTGCTATTTGAGATGCATAACATGAAAAAAATGTGATTCACATTATCACAATTTATAATACATACAGAAAATAAATTTGATTTTTCATCCATTGTTTTAGTCAAATTAGTTCCAGAGCACCTCTGCGTTGAATTCAATTTAAATCTGATTTTTTTTAATATCAGAAATGGGCTAATAATAGATAATCAATATGCATTAAACTAATCATGTCTGTGGATTACCTCAATGAACCAAATGAATTATTTTACAAATTAAGCAATTATTATGCATAGATTTAGGTCTGTATATTGTTTCAGGGTGCACATGTACAAAGTTTCATTATAATGTAATGATTAATCCTAACTAAATTAGTTGAAAGCTGAAAAGTAAATTATTATGCAAATTAGGTAATTATTATAGATTATTATTATTATATAAACCTAAAACTAACTTGATCATCACATTGTGTTAGAGTATATATGTACCAAGATTCATTAAATTAAGATAAGTACTGTCACAGACCATCTATGTACGAAGTTTCATTGAAATGTGATTATAACCAAAAATTATGATTTATTATGCAAATTAAGTAATTAATATGATCTGATTTTAGCCCAAAACTAATCAGGTTTGTGTATTGTCCTAGAACATCTATGTACCAAGATTCATTGAAATGGGATAATTAGTACTTGCGATATCAGTGTAAAAGTAAAAAATTAACTAATTATGCAAAATAGTTGATTAATATGCACACATTTTTAGCTTACAATTAATCAGGTCTTTGGATTGTTCTAGAGCATCTATGTACCAAGTTTCATTGAAAAGTAATGAAGTAATAGTACTTGAAATATCAAAAGCTGAAAATTGATTAATTATGCAAATTAGGTAATTAATATTTCACATATCTGTCTGTGCATCGTTCTATGTATCTATGCAAGTTTCATTGAAATGTGATGATTAGTACCTGAGATATCAGTGGAAAAGCAGAAAATTGACTAATCAAAACCTAATCAAATATGCGCATTAGCCCAGAGCTTCTATTCACCAAGTTTCATTAAAAACCAACATACGGTTCTTGAGATATCAGATCACACATACAGACAGGCTAACTGCAAAGACTCGATCCCATTGTGTGCTTCGCACACGGGAGTCAAAAATAAATAAAATGTAATAAAATAAATATTAAAATAAATGAGAAAAATGTTTTGTCAGCAAATGTTTTACACAACACTCTTACAAGGCAATCTCGTTCTGACCTACAATCCGACTCTCACCATCCACCTCACTCACACCTACTATCTCATTCTCACCACCCACCTCACTTTCACCAACCATTCCACAATCCCCACTCACCTCACTCACACCTACTATCTCATTCTCACCACCCACCTCACTTTCACCAACCATTCCACAATCCCCACTCACCTCACTCACACCTACTATCTCATTCTCACCACCCACCTCACTTTCACCAACCATTCCACTATCACCACCAACCTCACCCACACCTAACATCTCATTCTCACCACCCACCTCACTTTCACCAACCATTCCACTATCACCACCCAACTCACTCACAACTACCATCTCATTCACACCACCCATCTCACTCACAACTACCATCTCATTCACACCACCCACCTCATTCACAACTACCATCTCATTCTCACCACCCACCTCACTTTCACCAACCATTCCACTATCATCACCCACCTCACTTTCACCAACCATTCCACTATCACCACCCACCTCACTCACACCTACCATCTCAATCTCACCACCCAACCCACATTCACCAACCATTCCACTCTCACCACCCACCTCACTCACACCAACCATTCCACTCACACCACCCACCTCACTCACACCAACCATTCCACTGTCATCAGCCACTTTAGTACATGTCAGTGATCTTTTGTTGCTTTGTAACAGGATGTGGGGACGATGCACACTTTCTCTTCTTTTCTTTCTTTTTGTTTTCGGACTGCCGACGAACCTTTTTAGTCCCAGCTCGGACAAAGTCCGAAAACAGGGATTATTAATTTGGGTTCCGTTAGTCCGTGTGTCCGTCCGGAGCCATTTCTCGGACATATGGCTGACTGGCAGCCATTTTGTCCCTCAAATTTGCTAAATTCTGATATTTAAATGTGAACAGGGCGATTTCAATCAAACTTTGTATGGTGATCATGCATATTGGGTTATTGGTGCACGTCACTTATTTTTCGAGATTCGATCCGAGATGGCTGACTGGTGGCCATTTTCTTTTTTTCCGTTTTCGTGCGGATTCCGCTGAAAGATATGGCCTGATTCACTTGAAAGTTTGTACATACGGTAGGTACTATACATCAAGACAATACAACACCATGTTTTGTTTTGAGATTTGATCAAATTTGACGAAATGGCGTCCATTTTGTTTAATATTATAAAATCACAGTCTGTAACGTGTCTGGAACTGTTTCCCGAAGCTGAATAGGTCGATTTCAATCAAACTATGTATGATGATCATGTATATTGGGTTACACGTGCAAAATTTGGACCAAAATGGCCTACTGTTTTGTCTTGAGATTTGATCAAATTTGTCGAAATGGTGGCCATTTTGTCAAAATAAAACATAAAATATCATTCTGTAACATGTCCAGAACTGTTTCTTGGAGCTGAACAGGGAGATATGGCCTATTCAAAGTTGAATAGGGCATTTTCAATCAAACTTTGTATGATGATCTTACATATTAGGTTATGGTGCAAGGCATATTTCTTTTGGAGATACTTAAACAACAATACCCGACTGGCTGCGTTTTTCTTTCATGCTAGTTCCTCTGTAAGATATAGTCCAATTCAGTTCAAAGTTTCCATGTAGGTACTATACTGACAGTAACACAATCTATAATCTGTGTTAGTGTTAAAAAAACATTGATCTTTCATTTCTACATGTCACTTGTACTGAACATTTACATCGACTACAGCTAATACTTAACGGGGACTATGCATTATCAATTCAGATATGGAAGGAGAGGATGGATGTTTTATGATGGTCTGAGGGACCAACCCTTATCAAAGTACCAATCCATCCCACCTGGCAGTAAAATAACAAGTCTTTGCTACCTCCGTTGAAGATAATGAAACAAAAATGTTGGATATGATGAACTCCTAAAAAAAAATTTGCAAGCAAACCTACTGATAAAAAAAAAATCTCCAAACACATAAAAAAAATTAAAAAAAAATTTGCCTTTCACTGAGCTGACCTCCCCCCCTCAAAAATCAAATGGTCCAACCCTTACAACAAATAGACACAAGTCTAGACAGGTTATGCAGCACAAAAAACAGAAGTGTTTTGCGAAGCCCCATTAATGATCTCTGCGAGACAACTTTTCTAACAAGGGTTATAAAAGAAATGAGTGATAACTGTCCATTAGTGTGAGACTTTCTTGTGACATTGTGCAGCCCTCTGCATAACACTTTACCAGGGAATGATTACACTGTAGCAGCTATTTATGCCTTGTCAATGCACAGTAGAAACCCTCAGATGGTGGCAATGCAGAAGATTATCACTGCTGCATGTATTAGACATCATGCTGATAATGGGGTAAGTGTTGTACCAGTTGTAAATAAGCACAGCTTACATTAACAGAATTCATACTTGTGCTAAACAGCTTTCACTGAGTGATTATGCATTGTCCATGTATAACACTAAGAATATTTGCACTATTATTTATCGTTTGACTGCTGTCCTCTACATAACTGTATTTTACAGTGTATACTATTATGTCGGTCTCTAAATTGGATATGATTTACTAGGTCATGCAAAATTGGTTAATCACATTAAAAATTACATGGTAATTGCAAAGTAGAGCAAATTGAGATAAAATATAGTTTGTTGCATACATGAATAATGTTACACAATAATTCACTGGATTGTATCAATGCACACAAAGTGTACTGCAGCAATGCCAGCTAACTAAACCACTGCTCCCCTTCTAACTAATTATCGCTGTTACCTCCCAATAATTTGGACAGAACAGTAATAAAATATTATCTGTTCTTGCACTTATTGTATATAATAACCATTAAAGTTGTATTGTCTTCCAATTTTTGTTAAAAAATTATCATTTCCTCTTTTCAAAAATATATGTTATATACTACACTGCATGTAGTAAAAAGCCTGAAAACAGCCAATTTTAAAAGATTTAGTTCTTAGCAACTTAGGGAGTCTCAACTCAATATTTCAAATACTGACAACTTCAAACTATTGTATTGTTGGCAAGTGTCCACTATTATCACAATGTGTTTTCACCAAGTTTCCCTGTATTATTACACATTTTTTTGTTTGTACTGTTAATGTGCAACTGGACTCCCTAAGCAAATGCTGGTATACTACCCGCTGTTGCATTATGGGATTTCATAGTCTCAAAACTGAAATAACTTAGTCATTTTTCAGTCACAACCCATACATTTCATCCCAGATTTCTTGTGAATGACACATTTATTGGATTAGGTCAAGTGCTCAAATTAACCTGTTTACAAAGGGCTTTCAACTAAATATAGAAGACAATACAACTTTAGGATTGTTTGGCGTTTAATCTAGAGTTCTGATATTTATTCACTAGTCTTTACAAATTTGTTTCAGCTACTCAACATATTTAGTGCTCTTAAGTGTCCCAGAACCAAGTAAGATGAGCCTCTTAGATGATGTTGGCAAATTGAGTGGTAAAGGGGTTGTAGATGCCCTTAAAACAGGCAGGACTCTAAAGGTGACAGTGGACAACATTGATGGAAGGATCGTTACTAACCAGGTAGGTACAGTGCTGGTTTCATTTCGTCAGAGATTTAGACATGTACACCTTTTTACAAAATATCAGTATTTAACCATGTAAATTTTAGGCATTTTTAATTAGGATTGAATTATTTCTGTTTATATCCTTTAAGAATTTTATTTTTTCTAGATGAGAATAGGAAAAGGAAATAGAGATTTCCACTACACACACTGGACAGTGTTGATTGATAGGGTAACGCCCATTGACCTAATGTGTTTAGATGACAAGCAAAAAACTGTGCCAGTTGATGGACCAGATCCTACGATTTTTTTTTGCATCTGAAGCAGAACATGAACAACTAAGGTATGCACTTTGATGCACAGTAATTATGTTTATTAAATGACAAGTGACATAGCAAAAGAAGTTCACAATTACCTGGTCTGCAGTAAATCAAGGTAAAAGTAATAGAAAGTCCAAGTGCCTCGGATTTATGTAACATCAGAATTATGCAATAATAATAGGGCAAGACTTTCATTCAATCACTTTGACTGAAGCAAACCGAAATTAGCATTGAAATGAAATGTTTTTGCCACATTAAGGTTACCATTTACTGACATGTAAACTGTTAAAAGTTGACAATAATATATATGCATACATTAAGAAATGATTTAAAAAGTCTGGCAGTCAGTCATATTGATATCATCAACTTTGAAGCCAAATGGTCACACTGCTTCCTTATTCACCTGGTATTGTTGATTTGTTACTTTTGAGAAAAAGTAACAAATGTTTCTTTTCAGATGAATATTCTTTATTTGTTTTCCCATTTTTCTAATTAGGTTTCCAGTGAGATTGTACCAACCAACAATTGATTTGAAAATATATTCATATTCATGATTTTTTTTATTATTTCCTCATATCACAGAGTACACTACACAAATCTAATTTGCAAGATTCTAGTGGAGGAGATGCCATCTCTGTATTTCATGAAAAAAGCATTGCCTGATGTATTTGAACATGAATACAGTTACATAGTTGACCAGCCATTCGAAATTTATCCAATGTTTGTAAGTGTAGATAAATTTTCTTAATACCATTTTATGTATGTTACTCTATATTTACATGGTTCAAGTGCTTGTATTGGTGAAAAAAGTAATTATTAAAAACTTCACAGCTTCATTACTATGTTGTATCTTCTGTTGTACCCACTGGCCATCACCAAACCAGGTTGTAATGCTGTATGAACAGAAATGTTAAGTAGCCCATTTACTCTATTGTAAGGTCAATTTGGCAGATAGGTATTAGGCTATAGTAGCACTACATTTAGCATCTCATAATTAAACTATAATTTTCAAGCCATTATGTTTTCAGAGAACTAAACATTATGCAGAGTGGGAATACCACTTTAATGAGTAAGTTTAATTTACAGGTAATAATGAAAGATCCCAAAAACTCCCAAATTGTGTGACCATTAAGGATAGAATAATTGAAGCCTATTCTATAGTTCTGCTGGTAGAGGTATAGGCAAAAAAAATATCTTAAGGTGACAATAGTACTAATCAAGTATAGGCTGTTTCATAAATAAGTCAAATAGCAAGTACATACACTGTACTTGAATGATTTTCAGATATTTCAGTAACATGTTTTTTCTGTTGAAAGCTTTCTTTTTGCTTCTTTGTTTAAATTGATGCCAACTAACTGTGACGTTAAATGCGGGGGGGCCTTTATGGGGCTACACCGTATTCAGGATCGGGGAGCTTGTTTTTAATACCGGTCTAATAGTCTTTGTCTTTGGTAGCGTGCTTATCTAATAACTCTCCTCCCTCTCAGCTCGTCCGCTGTCACGGGGTGGGGATCGTTTGGTGAATGTATATCACCACAACTGAGACTGTGCAGAGAAAGAAATATACCAGTAACGATTATAACAAATCAACACAACACAATATATACGGTTTCCTGTACTTTAATAAACAATTAACAGGGATGCTGGTCACTGGAACCAGCAAGGAGGGGGATACACTGTAAAATAAAATAAATTAGAGACTTGATCGATGCTGCAGGGAACACTCCACTCTCCATTGGACAGCAGTGTGCAATGTTGCGTTCCTTCGTATCTGGCACACTGGCGAAGCAGCTGCACTACAATTTAAACTCGTGCTCTGTGTCCAGGGAGTATCGGCAACTGCACTGCTATCTGCTGCTACTGGTAGCACTGGTACAACGGGAGTAGTTCAGGCAGTGAGCTTCAGTGGTTCCTGTTGATCAGCAGGGATTACTGCACAGCACGTCTGCATATGTACCCCTGTATAGGGTACAGCTCACTGGAGTCAGGAATCAGCATCACAAGATGTTACAGGATCAAGTCAGGTCACCTTCCTGACTAAAGATTTTCCCTTATGTCTCAACTTAAATACCCTAGCTAATTTATGTCCATGCAAATAATAAAATGTATATAACGAAATGATTGGTTATCTCGAAATAGCCGACAAATCAGTGTACAGAGGATGCCAATTTTGGTAGTGGAATAAACCACACTTAATCCAAGCTCTACCAATTTAAAGTAGGAGACTCAGGTCAATGATGTCATATCTATTTTCATTGCCAACAACACTGGGTTCAGCACATTCCAAGGTATTTCACAATCACCATGTCACTGTCTGAGACATACCATTATGCCACAGGGAGAGACAGGATGTATGTATCTCAACTTCTGCTGACAACACAATCCAGTGACTGTATCAGCAGTCCTAAAAATAAACATGTGCAATGGGTTGTTGCAAAGTATCCAAACATGTGCGCTTTTATTTCACACAGCCAGGGCTCTGTACTTTTCACTTACAATTTATGTCACATTATTCCCCCCTGAGTTCAACACACCAGGGTTGATTTCATAGCATTTTTTAACAGACATAAATTATCTTGAAAAATCGAAATTGGTTATACATTTAGTGGTAATTATTATCTGAAGTCTATCCTCTCAATTGAAATAGTACACAAAATCAAAATCAAGTCACAGCTCAAGTTGACTTTTGACTGCCATTTTGTTTGTCAATTTAACCTCTCTCCCCAAACTCCCAATACTGGTCTGCAGCCCAGCAGTAGGAATGTGGTTTGAGATCTCGCTGGCCACAAATTAAATAAAAACTAGTTTTCATGAATACAACAAAAATAATTACATATGGAATAGTTTATTCTTCACGCACAAGTGCGGGTTTTCTACTTTTAAATTTCTAGTTACACTAAATCCAAATGGAAATATATATGCCACCTAAATAAAGGTAAATACATTTTTCACGGCAGTGCAAATTTCCCATACAGGGTTATTCACTCACAGTTTATAGTTCAGTTCTATTTCATGTCTTCCTCATCTGATTCCACAAAAATGCACTTTGACTGGTTCATAATTTTCGCTTTCATCCGATCTCTTCTAATGTCTTTATCACAACCGTCGCATACTTTCCACCTTTCTTTATTCCGAGTTGCTTCCAGCTTCCCCAATTAACTCTCACGGCGGGCGCCAACCGTGACATCTCTTTCCATTTTGGTCTGATTCCGCATTCCTTCGCCCTCTTTACTGGACCTATTTCTGCATCAGCCGTCTGGGCTTCCTTTATCTGATCACTGCTCACCTTAGGTTGAATTCTGACAGCCCATACCTGGGTCTCTATTTCCGTTTCCACCATCCTGGTGTCCACTATTCCTTTTCCCATATTCACCTTTTCTGTGTCCCTCATGCAAGTGGGAGTATCCTGCAATGAACTGCTATACTCTCCGGCCCTGGAAATCACAGCGCTATGTTCCCCCTGCCAACCACATTTCCCGCATGGTCTCCTTATAACCCGTCAGTTTTCCCGTGGATTTTCCCTGGCCTATAACCTTATACTCGGATTCCCCAAGGACTTCGATCCACCTGGCGAGTTTTCCCCCCTGGACACTTAAAACTCAACAACCACCTTAGAGCTGCATGATCAGTCCTGATGGTGAATTTCATACCGTACAAGTACTGCCTGTAGTTACTCACGAAATTCACCAATACCAGTAATTCTTTCCTTGTGACGCAATAATTCCTTTCCGCTTTACTCAGCGACCTGCTGCCATAAATTATCACCCTTTCCTTTTCATCCTGGACCTGTGATAAGACAGCACCAATACCTGTTTCACTTGCGTCTGTATCCAGCACATATTCTCCTGTTTCCTGTGGATACGCTAGTACAGGGGCAGACATCAGACACTCCTTTAACACCTGGAAAGCAATCTCACATTCGGTATCCCAGTTAAACACTCTATCCTTCTCCGTTAACCTATGCAAAGGTACTGCTATCTTGGCAAATCCTTTTACATACCGGCGATAATAGGACGCTGTCCCCAAGAAACTTCTTACATCCTTCACACTTGTTGGCGTTGGCCACTCTTCTATGGCCCTGACTTTGTCTGGATCCGTGGCTACCCCATCTTTCGACACTATATGACCCAAATACATTACACTGGTTCTGAATAGGTCACATTTCTTTGGCTTGAGTTTTAGTCCAGCTGCCCGCAATCTGCCTAACACTATTTCCAGACGCTCCAACTCCTCATCAACATCTCTGCCATATACAATAATATCGTCTAAATATAACAGGAGTATTTCCCACTGCAATCCAGCCATTATTCGCTCCATAAGCCGCTCAAACGTAGAGGGCGCATTGCAAAGGCCGAAGGGCATCACTTTCCAACTATACAGACCACTACGGGTCACAAAAGCAGCTTTCTGTTGTGCCTCTTCATCTAACTGGACTTGCCAATAACCGCTAGCCAAATCTAAGGTAGAAAACCAGCAAGCGCCTGACAGACTGTCCAGAGAGTCATCTATTCTGGGAATTGGATACGCATCTTTAATTGTTACATCATTCAGCTTCCTGTAGTCAACACAAAACCTTGTCCCACCATCTTTTTTCTTTACTAACACAATTGGTGAAGCCCAGGGACTACAACTTGGTTCAATAATACCGGCTTTCAGCATCTTTTCCACCTGCTTCCCCGCTTCCTCTCTCTGCCAAATTGGTAGTCTTCTTGAGGGTTGCCTAATAGGAGCTGCCTCACCTGTATTAATGGAGTGTTTAACCAGATTGGTACACCCCATATCATCATCACCCCTGGAAAATACATCTGCATACTTCATCAGCAATGCCGCTACCTTTTCTGCTTCACCGTCATCCAGCTCTGCTGTACTCCGCCTCCATATATCATGCAAATATTCTGGCAGTTGCTTTTCTTTCAGTGGTACCTCATTTTCTTTATCCCTCTCTGCTGTAACCACACCTTCCCCCTCTGATAGCGGCTCCAACATCCCCACTGCAGTGCCTTGTTTTACATGTATCGGGTGTGGGGTTACATTCAACAACCGTACTGGTATTACCCCATTACAATCTGATACTAACGCTCTTGCCACCATTATTCCTCTTTCCGCAATCGGGTTTCTATCTGTTGGTATCACCATTCCCTGCCGAGAGCCTGGGATCTTTCTGTTAGCATCACATCGTACTAACATTTCACTGCCAGGAGGAATATCAACTGCTTTTCTCAGCACCACTCTGGCACAAAGAGTACGGGCCTTCCAGTCATAACATGGGACTATTTCATCCAGAAATTTCAGCTGTAGATTCTTTATGTCCACTACACAGCCTAAGGTAATCAGCAATTCCATCCCCAATATTGCATCAGTCTCCATATCCACTACAATCACATCGGCTGTGGTTTTGTATTTACTTATGCATACCTCCATATTAGCTCCACCATGCTGTTTCATCAAGGTACCGTCTGCTTGCCGGATCCGAGTCGTCATAGCTTCCAATGCAGGTCTCTGCATCTCAGGTATACGCTCATAATGTTTTCTTGACAACAGGGTTCCTGATGCCCCTGTATCTATTAAAAAATATCCCTGTAATCCACCTATTCTGCCTGCCACAAATATACCGCTTGTTGCCCTTGTATAGTCATGTACGGTAGGCAGGGGTCTACTTTCAGTTGCTGGGGGGGGTCGCTGTATCTGATTCCTCTAGTTTTGTCTCCCCTGCCTGCGTACCCTGTTCCCTCCGTCCCTGCACCATTATTACTGCTTGTTGGGGTTGCCTGGGCCTGTCTGCATTTCCGACCCAGCCCTGGCCCTGGTCGTGATTCGTTTCCCGCATACCCGTTTGGTGGAGTTGCGCAGTTTCACTTAATATGCCCCCGTCCTCCGCATCTGTAACACTCAATTCCCATCTGGCCCCACCTTCTTGGTCTTTTATCTTTCCCTCCACCGAATGACTGCTCTCCTATCTGGGTTGGTTGGAATTTTCCGACCCCCATTTCTTTTATCCCTTCATTTAGTTCTACCATCTCCGAGTCACCTTCAGCATTCAGCACCCTGCCAAATTTGGGGCACCGCTCAGCCAGTCTCCTTTTCTCTGACATCACGTGTGATTCAGTCTCCAATGCAGCCTGTATCGCCTGGTCAAATGTTTTTGGATTTGCTCTGAATATACCATCTCTTATTTCCTTTTCAGGGATGGCATTCTTAAAATACTGCCTGCCTAGCCTTTCTTGGGAAGCAGGATCCATACCTGGGTAGGCCATCTCTGTTAATTCCCGTATAGCTTCACCCAATTCTTGCAAACTTTCATCTTTCTTGCGCTGTCTAATCCGCAATTCTGCCGCATATGTATCTGCTTGCCCACCGGGACCAAATCTCCTGTCCAGTCTGGTGACTATCTCCTGGTACGGTATTTCTCCACCATCTGCTTCCTGGGTCAGCACTTTTTGCGCCAAACCGGACAGACTCACTGCCAAATACCTGGACTTATGTGCCATATCCCAATTATTTACAAGTGCACATTGCTCAAAATAGGCCTTGTAATCTCTCCATGGTGTTTTCCCATTAAATTTTTCTGGAATTATATTAGGCTTCGTCACAGGATACATGCCCCTCTGCCGGAAAGCCTCCTCTCCTTTCAGTGCTTTTTCTTTGCGCAGCTTTGGTCTAACAACTGGCTCTGGATCCTCTTTTATTCCCCCAAATAAATCTGAGGTGGGGTTTGTCAGCCGTCTGCCAGTTGATTGTGCCTGGGGGTACCCAAGCCAGAGGTCATCTGCTCTGTCAGCTGGTCTCCCTCTCAATGCTGATCGGTACCGTGGTGTGGCTGTGTCCAGCCTCCATGGTATATCTGTTTTCTCGGCTACTGCTGGCTTACTCCGCTTTTCCACTGTAACTCTACTGCCAGTCAACAGTTCAGCTTTACTAATTTCTTGGGTCCCATAGCCAGAGGTTGGTGTCACCTGTGGCGGCAGCTCATCCGCTTTACCCTCTGGCTGCACAACCCCCTCCTTTTCAGTCTCCTCTGGTTCTTTAAACTCTGCAATATCACCAGCTGCTGCTTGTGCAAACTGTATTTCTCTTAATGTATCAACAAAAATTTGCTGATCATTTCTTTGCTCTGCATCAGCTACTGGTTCAATCTGGATACTCTCTACTGGAATCGGCTTTGCCATTTCTGGATCTGCTACAGGTTCAGTCTGGATACTTTCTACTGGAATCTTTCTCTGCCATTTCTTGATCTGTAACAGGAGTCGCCTTGATCTGCTTTCTCTGGTTCACCTCCTCTGCACCAGTTGTATCCCACCGCTGCCACCAATGTGACATTAAATGCGGGGGGGCCTTTATGGGGCTACACCGTATTCAGGATCGGGGAGCTTGTTTTTAATACCGGTCTAATAGTCTTTGTCTTTGGTAGCGTGCTTATCTAATAACTCTCCTCCCTCTCAGCTCGTCCGCTGTCACGGGGTGGGGATCGTTTGGTGAATGTATATCACCACAACTGAGACTGTGCAGAGAAAGAAATATACCAGTAACGATTATAACAAATCAACACAACACAATATATACGGTTTCCTGTACTTTAATAAACAATTAACAGGGATGCTGGTCACTGGAACCAGCAAGGAGGGGGATACACTGTAAAATAAAATAAATTAGAGACTTGATCGATGCTGCAGGGAACACTCCACTCTCCATTGGACAGCAGTGTGCAATGTTGCGTTCCTTCGTATCTGGCACACTGGCGAAGCAGCTGCACTACAATTTAAACTCGTGCTCTGTGTCCAGGGAGTATCGGCAACTGCACTGCTATCTGCTGCTACTGGTAGCACTGGTACAACGGGAGTAGTTCAGGCAGTGAGCTTCAGTGGTTCCTGTTGATCAGCAGGGATTACTGCACAGCACGTCTGCATATGTACCCCTGTATAGGGTACAGCTCACTGGAGTCAGGAATCAGCATCACAAGATGTTACAGGATCAAGTCAGGTCACCTTCCTGACTAAAGATTTTCCCTTATGTCTCAACTTAAATACCATAGCTAATTTATGGCCATGCAAATAATAAAATGTATATAACGAAATGATTGGTTATCTCGAAATAGCCGACAAATCAGTGTACAGAGGATGCCAATTTTGGTAGTGGAATAAACCACACTTAATCCAAGCTCTACCAATTTAAAGTAGGAGACTCGGGTCAATGATGTCATATCTATTTTCATTGCCAACAACACTGGGCTCAGCACATTCCAAGGTATTTCACAATCACCATGTCACTGTCTGAGACATACCATTATGCCACAGGGAGAGACAGGATGTATGTATCTCAACTTCTGCTGACAACACAATCCAGTGACTGTATCAGCAGTCCTAAAAATAAACATGTGCAATGGGTTGTTGCAAAGTATCCAAACATGTGCGCTTTTATTTCACACAGCCAGGGCTCTGTACTTTTCACTTACAATTTATGTCACATAACTAACAAATATTTATACTATCAACTATATTATCATTCTTAGATAAGCAACCATTCTTTTGCATGTTTTAAGTTCATTCATCTGAGTATTTGTCTGTTCCTTACTAAAGTTAAGACCCCCCACCCTCATTCTGCTGGTATTCAAAATCATTTTAAATGTAAAGGAGATGCCACTGTTTACAGCCTCAACAATAATAATTCCTTCATAAAAGCCACAAAACCCCTGTGAAGTTTCTTTGTTGATTTCATAATGCGTTTGCTTCCAGCTTTCCTGGACATGTTATTATATTACCAATGAAAAGACTAGAAAATTGTATCACAATGTATGAACAGTCACAGAACATAGCAGTGACTAGTGGTGAGTTTAAAGACATACAATGTGTGGAAACAGACACAACAAACATGCAACTTGCCCAGGAAAGTGGGCAGGGAACTCGTTAAGAAAACAGCAATGTCGCAAAGAAACATCATTGGGATTTAGTGGGTGTCATGAACAAATTAATATGGAAGCTGCTCACATTTCAATCAGTGTTGTGTTCTAAGAGATGGTGTTTATACCAGGATAAGTACAGCAGATGAAAATAAATACTTTAATGAATAGGCTAAATATTTCCTGCAGTTGCAACTCTAAATGAAGGAAATTGTTCCATCATACATTACACTAGTACAACTACTTTATTTTTATTTTTCTAGAGGATGAATTTGAAACTGCATCTATCCCATTGGGTGGAGATCAGTTAACCAGGGTGTTTTTTGATTCAGCCAAAAATTTGAGAGCTGGTACTCATACTCCAACTGAAAGACTGGAACAGCTTTCTCCAGTGGTGGAAGAATTTTTCCACATGGAACAGGATCTCTTAGAGGTTTGTGTCACAAATATCACAACACCACTCTTTATCTACATCATCACTTGGCTTGTGTCCAAAGTGCTCCAGCATGACCTCTCGATAACATCTGCTCTCATTACGACAATATTTTATGATATCTTTTTCTATTCCTGGTCTGTTGCCACGTATGTCTGTGTTGTTATAATAAAGTGTTGCTGTACTTAACCTACCATCCCGTCCCACCCTTCCTGTTTCTTGGAAATATTTTTCAAGAGAGGTTGGAGGTTTATAGTGAATTACTGAACGGATATGAGGAGCATTCAAACCCATCCCCAAGGCAACTGTGGCAAAAACCAGCCTTATTTTGCTATCTTCCTAGCATATTTCTTGAATAATTATTTTTTTCATGTTATCTGTGTATACCTGTTGATACTGTGCAAACATACGATTCTCTGGAATGCATTCACCAATATATTGCTGGTTACCCATATGCTTGTCAAAATAACCATAGGCAAAACTGATGACAATTGTGTCAGTGTACATTATAGTAAGTGGATAGTTTAGCTTCTCTTTCAACAGACCATGTAGCATTGGTTTGAGAATTTCCTCAAGATGGTCTTCAGTATCTTTTGAAGGTGGGCGGAAGACTTTCTTGTACTTGATATTTGGACGGTCTGGGTTCATTATTATCAAACTGGGATTTTTCAAACGAAGTGCTTTACTAAGCTGCTTCTGGGCTGCTGGAGAGGCAGTTGCAGTAAACACCATTACTGGAAGGCCAGGAAATCTAGAAAGTAGTTGCTCTCCAATCTTTGAAAAATCCTTCCGAAAAGCACCACCCCTGTAATAAAATATAATTTCATTTAATTTCCTGTAGAAAATAGTGAAGAAGTTTTTTAAAAGTGAAAACTCAAGGGAAGGAGGAACTCTTGCACACTTTAAAGCACTTCTCCGTCGAAGCAATGTAAATGGTCAAGTCAAGTCTACCAATAGTTTTGAGTTTCACAGAGACTTTGTCTTCACTGTGGCTAGGTTTGAAATTTTACATTTATTTTACTTGAGTTGCTTTGTGTTGTTGGAGGGGGGGGGGGTATTCCTCTCATAACTGCAAGCTTTATATATTTTGGTGGTAATCTGTCAAATTAATTGTTAATTTCTATAACAATTAGCAAATGTCAGCCAATCAAAGATATAGCCCCCCCCCCCCTCTCCGTTTTTTCACAGATCCTGTTAGTTTTGGTACAAACTCATTAGGATTATATCAAGATTCAAGAATCCAAATAGTTGCATACAAACTTGCATTTATGTGTGAATTATGCAGGTTGTATCACACTCAAATGCTAGACATTACACACGATTCACAAACAATTCAATTTGTTTCAGGGCAATGTTAGTTGAGTTAGCATGTGAAAAATTCTCTCTCATTGATAAGACTGGCAGATACAATATATGGATCAAGTACATAATATTTCAGTACCAGCAAATTTGAGAGGAAAGCATCTTGACATGGTAATTGATGGTAAGCAACCCTTTCCTAGTTTGTATTGTATTTGCAGCAAATGAGTTAAATTTCAACTGACTAGAATTGTTAATATTCAAAAAGAAAATTGTTGTACATTGATAATTTACATAGAGCCCAGAATCTTATTTATTATCAATTCGGTTGTTTTTGTATGCCGGTAATTTCATGCACATGTATCTTTTTTATCTTTTATAGGTAAATTGGTAAAAAATCCAATCCTTCCAGAAGACAAGCCACCTGTTGTTCAGGATGATTTATTCAATTATTCAGCTTGCTTCCTGAAAGCATCCATGGATCTCATGCAGCTAAATGAACTGATATGAGCAGGCGATATCAAGAGATTAACTGTTACACTAAAACGGTTGATTCCCACATTTGTGGGTTTGACTTCCCTTCGAAGTAAATATGCAATTGAATGCATCAATTTTCTCACCAAGACAGAAAGTCTTTTGTCTGAAAAAGAATCAGTGCGTGTAAAATTAGGGGCATTTGTTAATTCCACAGGAAGACGGGGCCACAACAAGGCTGCAGACATGCAACAGGAAAACAATATCAAACGGGTCAAAACAGTTATACGTGCTCTAGGTGCCAGCAAAACAGATAAAGCTATAGAGAGCTCCTCAAAAGCAGCTTGTGTGTTGTCAAATATGGCAGATAATTTGGGGGATATGGCAGGAGTAAAATCAAAGAAATCACGATATAGTAGTAAATCAAGTGATGATGACATGAACATACTGTCAAACCATTTGAGGCATGTGAAACCTTTTCGTGTTTCAGAAGGAAGGCAACTTGAGTTGTTTACAGGTATAAAAGGGAGTGTTTTTCAGTATTGTGATAAATATGCATTAAGAGAATTTGTTGCCCGTCATAGCAGCAGACGTGCAATTAACAGATTTTTTTTATTGATGAGCAGGATGCAGATTGAACTTTATTTACTGAAATCTAGTTTCTTCCAATGTGTTAGTATAGGTAATTGTACGCATTCGAGTGCGTTTACCATTCTAAACTGCACGGTTTGGGGTAGAATGTTGTAAGCCACACAAGGCCGAAGACAGAGTGCGGTTTATGACATTCTACCCCAAACTGTACCAAGAACACATACAATTACCTATTTATACCACGAAAAAACAGCAAAATAAATCACTGCTGCTTTCGCCATGGTGGTGAGATTCACCGTGCAGCTCACATCAAAGAATTGGATCACCTGATTATGAATATCACAGTTGACATTATCTATGTTCTAGCAGGTGTGTCTTTCAACTCAACAATTAGCTCACTGAGATAAGTCACTGGCTATTGTACAGAAAAACTGAGTTCGATTCCCAGCAAGGCCAGTCTTTCGGAAGTTCGTGGGAAGGGATTCCAACTGAGAACTTGGCCAATTTCAAGAGACTTGCACCTTGAGTGTGCAGGTTTACTAATCTGCATATGTAAATTAGTAAACCGTCACGGTTAGATTGATATGGAGATTAGTACCCCTTACAGTTGCATTCATGTATTATTGAAGTCTATTCATACAACCGTAAGGTTTACTAATATGCATATGAATGAAACCGTGAAGGTTTACTTATCTGCATAAGAACAATGGGTGTTAAAGAAATAAACACGCGCTGCAAACAATAGATCACATGACCATGAGTGGTACAAGTTCTATATAGATCTTTAGTAATTAAATTACAGAGGGGTAGTTGTTGCATGTTTATTTGATCTGCACACCAGTGAATTAGTTGAGATTTTTACTTAAAATTTTGTTAGACTTCGTCAAAAATATTTGACAATGTGTAATTTCTATTTTTCCAGTCTGTTAACTACATTGTTGTCTGTAGTAACACAATGCTGATTTTAGATTTGGTAAGTGACCTTAAGAAAGTTATACAACTCACGTGACCCTGTTTCTTTATTGCTGTAAACCCACATTTTTTGCTTTTTCTTATGTAAACCAGCTACACTTTTTCTCTATTCATCTGCAGTCAAATCTTTTGGTCTTTTTTGTATTGTAAACTGACCACACTTTTTTGATATGTAAACCCCACACTTCTTTTCACATATAGATTGTAACCCGGCCACACTTTTAATGAGGTACTGTGGTGTTCCTATACAAAGCTTGTGTAAATAAAGTAGTAAATGTTATGGGTTCTGTTCATTGAAGATAATTAATGACAAGACGAGTGACTGAACACTGACAGCATATCTAAGACGCCATGTTTATATTATACACCGAGAGGTCAGAAAGAGGCTGCATACATTAAGTGTATAAACAAGCGGGTTATCAGTATGGACGCTGAGGGCGCCATATCTTACATAAGGCTAACTCCCTAACATCTCCCTTCTTTTATCAAGATTAAAGTTCAATGTTCACACTGGATGTTGATGCTGCATCAGGATGCTAAAAGTCATTTCTCATATGCAAAGATCTTGAACGAATCAGATAACGAATGAAATATCGAACAGGGTCAAGTAACATATACATGTATGTATAAAACAACGAATCAGATATCGAATCAAATATCGAACAGTGTCAAGTAACATATACGTATAAAACAACGAATCAAATATCGAATCAAATATCGAATGTTATATCAGCATAATTGTCCGATCATTATAGTACGCTAGTACTATGTATATAACTAAATCACTAATCTAAATACTAAACTTAGTGTTCATGTCATTATAAAGTCTCTGTATTTGGCGGACGGTTTAATGTTGCTTCTGGTTCGAGTTGATCTTGTTGTTTGACTCAGTGAGGTCTCTGTCACTGGAATCTCTGGAATTGGTTGTGTAGATGTATGATCCGGCTTATCATTACTCACTGCTGGTGTTGACTGTTGAGTTGGTAACGCAGTGCATTCAGGCTGACTTGCTAGTTGAGACGGTTGATTACTCGGTGGTTGACTAGATAGTTCTGCAGTTTCACGTATGAATTTACGATTCCGTCTATACATCCTTCCATCCTCTGTTTGCAATATATATGAACGTGGACCCACTTTTTTGACACATGAGGCTTTTCTCCATGGTTCTCTGGGGTTTGTAGGTTGCAATCTAACTTGTTGACCTATATTTAGCTCTGGTAGTTCTTTAGCACTTTTGTCATAATGAAATTTGGACTTCTGTTTTCTAAGTTTTATGTTTTCTGCTACACCTTGGATAACTTGTGGTTGAAGTAATACTTCTGGAGTTGGTAATAGTGTGCGGGCTCTACGTGACATTAATTTCTGTAGTGGGCTGCTGCCATCAGTGCTGGGTGTATTTCGCCAATCTAAAATTGCTAGCTGTAAGTCTTTCTTGTCTTTGTTTGTTTTCTTGATGATATTTTTTGATATCTTGACAGCTGACTCGACTTTCCCGTTGCTTTGACTGTGGTATGGTGAGCAGGTTATATGTTCGAATTCCCATTCACGTGCGAAGGTTTCATACTCATTGGATATGAATTGCGGTCCGTTGTCTGAAATTACATTCTCTGGAATGCCATGTCTGGCAAAGTGTGATTTAGTACAGTTAACTATAGTTGATGAAGTTGTATCTGTATCTAATTTGTCAAGTTCCCAGTAATCACTATAGTAATCAACAGTAATTAGGTAGTCAGTTTTGTTGTATGTAAACAAATCTTGTCCAACCATTTTCCATGGTCGTGATGGAATCTCGTATGACATCAAAGGTTCTTTTTGTTGTTTACTGAGGTATTCGTTGCAAGGACTACACTGTGTGATTTTGTCCTTTATTTCCGCTGTCATTCCGGGCCAAAATAGTACGTCGCGTGCTCGCCGTATACATGCTTCAGCACCTAAGTGACTTGAATGAATTCTATTGAGCATTTGTGGTCTCAATTGTTTTGGAATTATGATTTGATTTCCTTTGTATAGAACACCATTGTGTACTGTGATTTCTTCTCTGTATGTCCAATAGTCTCTTGCACATATTGGAACATCATCTCTGTTGTCTGGCCATCCAGCTAATACTGTTGTCATTAAGGATTGTAGAGTTGTATCTGTTTGTGTTAGCTTTTGAATTTGCTGATGAGTAGGATCACTAATGCGTTGGTATTGAGCTTGGTTAATGGACTCTATTTCTTGAAACAACTTGTCTTCTATTTTTAGCTGAAATAACTGATATTCTGGCATGTTGGAGCTAGTACTCTTCTCTGTTAAGTATGCTCTGCTGAGCATATCAGCAATGTGCATCTGGTTGCCGGGTTTATATTGTACTTTGATGTTGTACTTTTGAAGACGTAGCATCATGCGCTGTAAGCGTTTCGGTGCTCGGTGTATCGGTTTATTGAAGATAGGTACAAGCGGTTTGTGATCTGAATCTATGGTGATTTCTTCTCGTCCATGTATGTATTGATTAAATCGTTCACATGCGAAAACGATTGCTAAACATTCCTTCTCTATTTGGGCATAGTTTTGCTCAGTGGGAGACAACGATCTTGACGCAAATGTCACAGGTTGTCCGTTTTGAAGAAGTGTGGCACCTAATCCTTTTTCCGAAGCATCGCATTGTATGGTTACCTCATCATTTACATCGTAGTATTTCAGAATTGGTGCATGGGTGATAAGATGCTTTATTTGACTGAACGATTCTTCTTGCTGCGATTCCCATACAAATACAGCTTTGTCTTCTTTCAGTCGTCTTAACAGTTCGCTGATTTCTGCTAGTTTGGGTAAATATCTAGCTAAGTAGTTAACGCAACCAAGTAAACGTTGTACTGCTTTTTTGCCATCTGGTCTGGGCATATTCTGTATCGCCTGTATTTTCTGAGGATCTGGTCTGAGTCCATCAGTGGTAATCAGCTCTCCCATAAATGGTACTTCTTTGAGCGATAATCTTAGCTTCTTTTTGTTTAATTTCAAGTTAACCTCTCTCGCTCTCTGCCGTAGACTTCTTAGCTGTTTGTCATGGTCTTCCATGTATTGTTGAGGAGTGTCTCCACATCCAAACACAAGTATGTCATCTGCAATGACTTCAATACCAGGAATATCATCCAATGCGTCATGAAGGCGGCGTTGGAATTCTTCCAAAGCTGATGAAATGCCAAACGGCATCCGTACATATCTGTACCTGCCAAAAGGTGTCCAGAACGTTGTCAGGTAGGAGCTTTGTTCATCCAGTTTGACCTGATGGAAACCATCTTTGGCATCTAGAATCGAGAATACTTTGGCATCGGATAACTTAGGTAGAATTTCGTCTAGCGTTGGCATCTGATACTTGGGACGTTTAATTGCTCGATTTAAATCTCTGGGATCAAGACATACTCTCAACTTGTTTGGTTTCAGAACAGCTACAATACTGCTTATCCAGTCTGTGGATTTAGTAACTTTCTTTATTATGCCTTTCCTTTCCATTTCATTTATTTTGGCTTTCAATTTTGCTTTCAGTGGAATGGGAACGCGTCTTGGTACATGCTGTACTGGCTTAATAGTTGAGTCTATTTCAATTTTGTATTCACCAGGCAGGCACCCTAGACCTTCAAACACATCATTGTATTGATGACGTTATCTTTAGATGTGCATGTAGGAGTTGCTTCCTGTGAAATACTATTCACAACATTAAGAGTAATCAGTCCCATATTTGTACATGTATCACCAGATAGTAGTGGTTTCTGTTTTCCTGCTATAACTTTGAAGTTCAGTGTGTATTCTTTATCTTTAACTTTGCAGATTAGGTTACATTCACCAATAGCATTTACTATGCTATCGTCATAGAGCTTCAACCTTGCTGTTGTTTTCTCTAATGCTGGCTTGCCATGCTGTTTTATGTCACACAGGTCATTATATGTCATCACATTACAGGTTGCACCAGTGTCTAATTGACAATTTATTCTTGTTTCACCAGTCGTATCTCGAAATGTTATTGGTATATAGAATTTCTTTCTATTTCCATATTGAACTGCACCAATAGTATCTATCTTAAATATGGAATCATCAGAATCTGATACTTCATCCTGGAGCTGGTGTAGATTCTGTTGTACTTGACGCTTCTGTTTGCATACAGATTGAAAGTGATTTTGCTTACCACAATTCCTGTAAGTCTTACCATAGGCTGGACATTTGTTCTTGTCACGTTCATGGTTGCTACCACAATATCTACACTGGGAGGACTTATCTTTCGTTTGCTTATACTTGGGTCTTTCTTTGCGTTGCTCAGTATATTTATGTCGATTGCTTTCTGTATGTTTACCTCCTTTCTTTACATAGTTGACTGGGTTTACTGTGACATCATTTCCCATTTGACTTAGCTGTTGCCGTGAAACTTCACTTATTCTAAGCGATTCTATGACTTTGTGTAAGTCACTTGCTTGCTCTCTGAATAATCTTGCTCTTGCTATGGAATCTTTACAGCCAAGGACCAATCTATCTCTAACCATCTCATCTTCGAATGTGCCAAATTTGCATGGTTCAGCTAACTGACGTAGTCGGATTACTAACTGGTCTATGGTTTCATTGGGTTGTTGTTCTGCGTTGTGAAAAACATATCTTTCATACAGAACGTTGCGTTTTGGTACAAAGTGTGCTTCTAACTTATCTAAGATTGTCTGAGGCTCTTTCATTTCATCATCTGTGAGTTGCAATCTTTTCAGTATTTTCTTACACTCTGTACCCATTAACATCTTAAGAGTAGCAACTTGGATGGGTTTATCTTTCTTATCAAGCTCAGTGGCTGTTTTGTAATCTTCATATGATTCACGATATGTCTGCCAATTTATTGCTATATTTCCATTACAGTTCATTGGTTCTGGAGCGGGAATGGAATTGTTCGTTGCCATGATCAATCACTGGGGTCAACTCTGACAACAAATTTTACGCTATGTTACTCACGGTTTTGAAGTGTTGTGCTGCACACATCTGAGTCAGTTTGAAGGCTGGATACTTCAAAAAAAGTGTCTGCACTCACATATATTCAATCGGTGATATTGTCAAACTGTTCACAACAATAATAGCGGCGATCTGTGCTCAAACACATGTACGGAGTCAAACTTGCCAGTCTTGTATTTTTCTTTGCTCAATAGTCTTCGTTTTGGTAGCTGTGTTGTAATCCAGGCTTTTCTACTGTGATCCACACTATTTTCGCCAAAACTTCACCACTTCTGACACCATGTTATGGGTTCTGTTCATTGAAGATAATTAATGACAAGACGAGTGACTGAACACTGACAGCATATCTAAGACGCCATGTTTATATTATACACCGAGAGGTCAGAAAGAGGCTGCATACATTAAGTGTATAAACAAGCGGGTTATCAGTATGGACGCTGAGGGCGCCATATCTTACATAAGGCTAACTCCCTAACAGTAAATAAAAGTAAATAAAAGTCTTACCATTCCAGTATCATGTGTGCTTCATCTATAGCAATGCAAGATAGGTGTTTATTCTTTGACAAATTATTCATCAACAAGTCTCCTTTCCGTGTACTGATCAGAGCTTCTGGGTGCGCATAAATAACTTGGTATTTTCCTGATGCAACATCTTCTAAGGAAACCAATGTTGATATCTCTTGTGCATCACTAATTTCCTCATCATCCATATCATCATCAATGTCGTCCACTAGAAATGTTTCTGCTTGGGTACATTGGTAATCTAAAGCACAAGATTTAATCCCCATCTTGGATAAGGAGGTACACTGATCTACCATTATACTGTTAAGTGGGGTGATCACTATTACACACGATTTAATATCAGCAAGTGGGATACCCCTCTTCAAACTAGTGACAAAAGGAGCTAGTTGGTAGATGATGCTTTTACCAAAACCTGTAGGAAGGATGGCCATTACATCCCTTTTTTCAAGCAAAGCTACTAAGCAGTCGATTTGTTGTTGCTTGGGGCCCTTCTTAAAACCTATGAAGGTTCTTGATTCCTCAATTATCTGTTTATCTTCCATAATGCATGCAGATCGCCACCTGTGTTGACACAATGCCCTAATAATATTGAGAAAAATTAGACCTTTGACCTCCCAATTTACGTGCATTTTAATGTTAATAAAATAAGACATTCTGATGAGTGTTGTGCGTTATTTTAATTGATCAACTCATTAAAGATTAAATCTTGCTAAAAATCGGGAGAGAATGTGTTCAAAATAAGAAAAATACTTGTATATAGTTCCGCGGAAGAAACTCTGAGTAAACTGGTGGCGGATGGATATTTAGCCTTTAGAGGCTAGTTATGCGTCATAAGACACAGGTCTGTGCTGAATAGCGCCACCTGTGTTGACACAATGATCTGATCGCATTCGTATACGCCATTGTACATAGCCGTTCATGCTGCCAAGCATTGTGTACTACTAGTATAAACTCAACTTTTATATGCACCATGTGCTTTTTAGAACTTGGGTTAGAGCATTATGCGTTTGAACCACAGTATTCTGAGAGTGGAAGCCCAATTGCGTTAAAGTACCGTACTTCCGATCGTAAGCCCCTCCCGAGTATGAATCCCATCCCTCTATTTTTACTAGGTATTTATCGAGTTGAGGGCATTCACGATTATAAGCCCACAGTGTTTTTACTGGGCGTCGACGATATTCTTTAAAATATGCGTGTAAAAAGTGTGTTTCATTTCATAATAATCGTGATTGGCATGGTAGTTTGGTTCGTGCTTTTATGAGAAAACTCGCATTAATTTCAGAGTGCATGGCGAATGTACACAACGTGGTTCGCATCCTTTCTATTCTGTCATTTACTCAGAATGAACCCCGATGTTGCAATACTGGAGTAATCCATATTTCTTTGAGTAGTAGCTTTCGAAAAGCCAAAAATGTGATCGTTAAGTCGTGTACCTGGTTATTGTGCATGGTTTAAATTACTTTGAGACTATCATGAAAGGCCTGGGGTTTGAACGATGTGACATGTTGGCGACCGTGAAAGGTGTTTAAATTCTTCCTCCACACTCAGTTTACCCACGGTTACCCGTCGTTTACTTTTCGGAAATTGCGAATCGCCAGTTTTTAGGGAAAAAAATCATCGTTTTTATCGTTGCAATCAGTGCTACAGATCGCATTTTAACATTGCGGTAATTCACTTCCGCATTGCGTTAAAAAATCATCGTCAATAATCGGAAAATGTCATCATTACGACACATCATTTTGATTGGTTAATGAAAGACATGACCTGCTAGGTCAAAGGAAGTTGTTTCAGGTCTAATAGTGCTGAAAAACCTCAGGGTGAAAAATTGCTTTGCGTCGAGAGTTTGCGTACGATCGAAAATATACCAAAACGAAGATAATGATAAATGCCTTTGACTGTTTCCCCCACAGACCCTACCCATTATTTCACCGTAAATTCCGACGGTATGTAAATCGTATTGTAATAAAATGTGTGTGTTTTGTATGAACATGTTTGTTTCTTCATTGTAAGTGTCGTGAAAATCAATGACGTATTTTTTTTTCAAAAATAAGTATTATTTTCCCGAGCCCGGCGTGGTGAACGAATAATTTGTTTGGATAATTTTTCGTTGTTGGCAAGATGGTTACAGTGTTTAACTCCAAAACAAAATCATCTTTTCTGAGTATAAGCTCATCCCTTACTTTTCCCTTACGTGTTCATGCCTCGGGGCTTATGATCAGGGAAGTACGGTATACTGTGAAGATTCAGATCAGTCTAGTGTGAGTGATGAGAGTATATCGTCGACGATGCCCCTTGTTCGGATGATAGTTTTATTTCAAATTACACGGAAGTCTGTGAACAATCTGCTTGGTGTTCCTGTGACACTTGTCCCATGATTTGCTAGTGCAGCCCCGTGAATACATGGACGAAAATGTTTCCACCACCACCCTACGAACTCAAGATTGCATACTCCAGCATCCAGACTTTGAAATAATTTGCACGCACAGTGCAGTACTGGAAACAGCATTTATTAGAAAGTTAGACAAAAAAAATGCCCGTCTCGATCAATCGCACATCCATAATGTTTGTATGTTGATACGCTTGTAAATAACATTAACGTAAAAGTCGAAACAACCTGGACTAGAAGTCAATTCACCAGTCCAGCCAACTATGGCTCCCTAAGTTGTTTATATTAAATCAGATACTATTTCGTCATCATGCTTTGTTACCTTTCCTGTTTATACCTCGTTAGGGCGTTTTTATGGCAAGATGGCGCAAACGGAAGTTCTTCGCAGGTTTATGGTTTCTCATATTTAAATCATCATAACTCTGAAGATAATCATTTTTTTTCATTTTTTTTTTCAAATTTATAATTAATATACATAACTTGGTAAATACAAACACCAAATTAGGCTCTATTTAGTTCCCCTTTAAGAATATTAAATAGCATATATAGCATGCAGCCCAAAACTATAAGTACAATAATCTTATATGGTTACTTCATTGTGAATCTGAAAGTGAAACAAAATAAAACAATTTAAT
The DNA here is from genome assembly GCF_978046115.1 of Saccoglossus kowalevskii. Classification (NCBI taxonomy): domain Eukaryota; kingdom Metazoa; phylum Hemichordata; class Enteropneusta; family Harrimaniidae; genus Saccoglossus; species Saccoglossus kowalevskii. The sequence goes on along the minus strand of NC_140645.1, from coordinate 24,562,259 downwards.
GTGTTATGTACTATTCTTAGACAAATCAAAAAACAACTGCAATGAATCTATGTATAGTAACCCACATGTTACATAGGGGACCGTGTAGCCTAGCATCCCCTCTACCCCTCCCACCTCCAAACCAAGTCACATCAATCTTGATATGGAAACAAACTTTAACGTTGGAAAAAGTTAAGTATGAATTAGGTATAATATTTCAAAGGATTAACAAATCTACTTCTCAAAACACAATGCGATATAGCAAATCAATAGCAATTATTTTAAACTTGAATTTTGAAATAAAATCAGAAAAATTACATATATATGGCTATTTTCAGGGTGCGGATGCTCCATCCCAATTTACCTCAAAGTATATTTTGATATATTCTGGGACCATAATGTCGAGCCTACTCAAAAACATGTGATATTTGTTTTTTGAAACATGTCTATTAATTATTAATGTAAATGAATAGTATTATAATTAGCTTATGTCATAGTATATACCTGGGTGAAAACTCATCCATATCAACTATGTAATACGAAGATGTAATATACGACTGCTCGTGAGTTCTTTGCCTTTGGTTATAGACCGAATTACAATTACAAACATGTTCCAATGACAATAAAAGTAAAATAAATCAATAAAAAATAAAATAAAAAACAAATAAAAGACAATAAAAGAGTGAAAATTTATTTTAAAAAAACGATGAAAATGGTTATAATTCCGCTGATTTCGAAACACGAACGACGCTTAGACAAGACGCATAATTGACACACGATTCGTAAGCTAAATTCGGTAAAATTTCTTCTTTGTTTTGACTGTTCGATTATGATAAAACCGTCATCACCTCTAAGTATTTGTTTGTGGAGCTGGTTGATGTCATGAGCTGTATTATTCACTCACCTTTGGTTCGCACCAAATAATAGTGGCCCATACAAACATTGTATTGAATTTAAAATGGCCAACAAGTGGCCACGTAAGTACTATTCTTATACGTTGTGTTATTTTGTGATTTTATCAAATTTGTTGAAGCATTGGCTATTTTACTGTGAACGTGCTTAGAGATATTTCTTGAAGATGAAAAAATCTTTAACATCATTTCAAGTAACACTGCAAAGTAACACAAATCGACCAATGTTGTCGCGTAGTGCACTTCAGTGATGTCGCTAAAACTAAATCAAAAACAAATGTTGAACAAATTTATAAAAGACTTGATGACAACTTAACATTTTAGTCTCACAATTCAATATTTGTCGAGACATTTATTTTCTTATATTTTACAACCTGAAATAGTGGAAATTAATCAAAAGAAAATCGTTTAGGGTCCGATTTGATGATAGTGACTGCCACAGAGAACGAACGTGTCTAGGTAGTAGGGTTTGGGTCGAATCCGGTAAGGTTTGCGCAAGTGGCAAACACCTAATTGGCAGTATTATCTGTATAAAAAGTAAATCTCTATATCGATAAAATTATTACATATACAATTTATATATATACTAGTAGCTTCGCGGTAAGTGGCTTTCGCGGTAAGTGGGTTTTGTTTTGGGTGGGTCTCGCGGGGAGTAGGGCTTTGTCGCAGTAACTGGTCCTTTCATCGTTGTTGAGAATTAAAGTTTTATGTTTCTTTAATAACTTGCGCTATTCTGGGAATACCATCCTTAAAAGCTATTAATTTGCCCTCATGATTTGTGCAGTTGCTCTGGCCGGAGATCCAAAATAAGACCCATGCTCTGATAATGCCCATAGTTTCAAAGACCAAGAATCACTATCATTATGATCTTATTGGTGTTGCAAAGAATAGTTGAATATTGTTTATTAAAATTAATAATCCCCATAACCGTTTTCCAATATAGATAAATTATAGTACGTAACAAATATATAACTCAGTCTCAACAATGAAATAAAGAAATATATATATATATATATATATATATATATATATATATATATATATACAATACAACTAATTCAAATTGCAAGAAATTGCAATATAAAATATTCCGTCAGTAACACTTCTCAAGGGCGTATTTCACGGTCAGTGTTATTTACGAAAATATTGGTTTATAATTTTATAAATTTGCTTGGCAATTCCCGCCCCAATTAGATATAATGTGTACATATTTTAATAAATAAAAATGAAATATTAATTATTTCATATTTTATTATAGAACCTGCACAAAAGTAATCAATATTTTTCCTTGCTAGAATGATGTGTAACTTCATATGGGAACCCTGATAAAGTTCACAGCTGGCGATTTAGCAATACCCGTATCAGGGATAGTCAACTTCTTGTGAAATTGATTACCTAACGTTTTTAGGTTCATGTGCTACAAGTTACAGAGCACATACCTAAGCGGCCGTTCCTTAGCAAACAATTAAGCCAAGGCATTTTTGATGTCGAAATCGCGAAATTCTCCGTTTTTACGCAATCTGGGAAGTTCGAATTACTAAATGAAGTATAGGACAATGAAGCTGAAATACCCAAGAACCAACACATACCAACAATTATATCTCAAAAGTGAATATTTGTGGTGTATTTTAAGTCTAACCATGGAGGTATAAACCTGGAGGTATAAACTTCCATGGTCTAACCGAACCGGAAGTGGAAATTTGTTAGTACTCTAAATATCTAAACATATTTTAGTATATGGTAGTAACAATTTGTCAATGATTATTTGTAAGCATGAGATTGTTATGTTAATTTCGTTCATTCATGGAATACTGTGTGATGACGCTATCTTCAGGGCCTAGCTGATTGAGACTTCTATTGGCGATCCGCTCCGCTAGGATTGCCATTAAAATCACTTGTGTGTGTGTGATTTCCAGTGTTTTCACGTATTAATTCTTCTGTTTTTGTATTAATTCTTTTTTTTTTTTGGCTTAGCCGATTTCCCTAAAACTTGGCAGGTAGGTCACACCTTCACCCTAGTTATTAGGAAATATCTGGAAAAAAAATTGGCCTACCGTTGCCATAGCAATAGCCAAAAAACTGATTTTTGGATAGCTTTGCGCCAAATATATCTCCTCATACAAATTTGAGATAAAACGCCTCAGACATAGCTCATTCTACTCAGCTTGAGTGTGGGCACAAAGTTACTATTTGAATTGTTGATATCTTTTTTCATTACAGAGAAATTTGACCCCAAATTTGGGGTAACTGTTCATCAGGAATTGCTTTTTAACTCTTCTGTTATTTTTTTGGCTGAGCCGACTTGGTTCAAACTTGGCAGGCAAGTCACACCTTCATTCTAGTTAGGTTGTAAAATCTGAAAACAAATTCAGGCCCACCGTTTTTATAGCAACATCCAAAAAACAGATTTTTTTAATACATTTGCGCCAAATGTATCTCACCCTACATTTCTAGGATTAAAATGCACGGACATAGCTCACTCTACTCAGCTTGAGTGTGGGCATAAATTTACTGTTTTTTTATGTATATTTTCATGAGAGAGAAAATTAACCTGAAAGTTTGGGTAACTTTTCACCGGCAACTGCTTTTAACTGCTCTGTGATTTTTTTCTTGGCTTGGCTGATTTTGTCCATACTTGACAGGCAGGTCGTACCGTCACTAATTGAAACCAAATTGGCCCACTGCTGCCATGGCAACAGCCAAAAACTGATTTTTGAATACTTTCGCCCAAATTTATTACCTTATTACCTCCTACCAGTCTTGTAAGAGCAATGTTCAAATGATCATGCTTTTTATTTTGGCTACGTTGCGCACTGATAAGAGATCACTGGCGCCGACATTGTTACATTGTATCAACGTAATCCCAACGCAACTTTGAAATTTGATTGAACTGTAAATGCTGCCTTCAATCTAGAAAATACTATCGCAAAACGGTTGGAAATAATAAATTTAACAACAGAATACGTCCTAACAATAAAATAAAGTAACTTCTAAAGACTGAATGTTTTTTTTTTGCGAACTTCGTATACGTGATTCGGTTTTAGTTATAAACCGACGTTATCTTCACGTTCATGTCCTACCATAGAAACAGCCAAAAACATGTTGCTTGTTTTTTGAGAGGAGCGGATGCCAACCAGCCTACCGGTTTGTTTGAATACTTTCGCCCCAAATTTATTACCTCCTACCAGTTTTGTAATAGCAGTGTTCAAATGATCATGCTTTTTATTTTGAATACGTCGTGCACTGGTAAGATACCACTGGCGCCGACATTGTTACACTGTATCAACGTAATCCCAACGCAACTATGAACTTTGAATGAACTGTAAATGCTGCCTTCAATCTAGAAAATACTATCGCAAAACGGTTGGAAATAATAAATTTAACAACAGAATACGTCCTAACAATAAAATAAAGTAACTTCTAAAGACTGAATGTTTGTTTGTTTTTTGCGAACTTCGTATACGTAATTCGGTTTTAGTTATAAACCAACGTTATCTTCACGTTCATGTCCTGCCATAGAAACAGCCAAAAACATGTTGCTTGTTTTTTGAGAGGAGCGGATGCCAACCATCCTACCGGTTTGTTTGAATACTTTCGCCCCAAATTTATTAACTCCTACCAGTTTTGTAATAGCAGTGTTCAAATGATCATGCTTTTTATTTTGAATACGTCGTGCACTGGTAAGATACCACTGGCGCCGACATTGTTACACTGTATCAACGTAATCCCAACGCAACTATGAACTTTGAATGAACTGTAAATGCTGCCTTCAATCTAGAAAATACTATCGCAAAACGGTTGGAAATAATAAATTTAACAACAGAATACGTCCTAACAATAAAATAAAGTAACTTCTAAAGACTGAATGTTTGTTTTTTTGCGAACTTCGTATACGTGATTCGGTTTTAGTTATAAACCAACGTTATCTTCACGTTCATGTCCTACCATAGAAACAGCCAAAAACATGTTGCTTGTTTTTTGAGAGGAGCGGATGCCAACCAGCCTACCGGTTTGTTTGAATACTTTCGCCCCAAATTTATTACCTCCTACCAGTTTTGTAATAGCAGTGTTCAAATGATCATGCTTTTTATTTTGAATACGTCGTGCACTGGTAAGATACCACTGGCGCCGACATTGTTACACTGTATCAACGTATTCCCAACGCAACTATGAACTTTGAATGAACTGTAAATGCTGCCTTCAATCTAGAAAATACTATCGCAAAACGGTTGGAAATAATAAATTTAACAACAGAATACGTCCTAACAATAAAATAAAGTAACTTCTAAAGACTGAATGTTTGTTTTTTTGCGAACTTCGTGATTCGGTTTTAGTTATAAACCGACGTTATCTTCACGTTCATTTCCTGCCATAGAAACAGCCGAAAACATGTTGCTTGTTTTTTGAGAGGAGCGGATGCCAACCAGCCTATCGGTTTGTTTGAATACTTTCGCCCCAAATTTATTACCTCCTACCAGTTTTGTAATAGCAGTGTTCAAATGATCATGCTTTTTATTTCGGCTACTTTGCGGACTGGTAAGATACCACTGGCGCCGACATTGTTACACTGTATCAACGTAATCCCAACGCAACTTTGAACTTTAAATGAACTGTAAATGCTGCTTTCATTCTAGAAAATACTATCACAAAACGGTTGGAAATATTAAATGTAACAACAGAATACGTCCTAGTTATAAACTAAGTGACTTCTAAAGACTGAATGGTTTTTGTGAACATCGTATACGGGGCCCATTTAGTTATAAACTGATGTTAGCTTCACGTTCATGTCCTACCATGGAAACATCCAAAAACATGTAGCTTGTTTTTTGAGCGGAGCGGATCGCCAACCAGCCTACCGGCTTGTATTGACTATGTCCCGGACTGTTTACTAGTACTTACTTACTTGTCAGTGTCTGACTGTTATATACAGCCCAGAACACGTCAGAATAGTAAAAAAAAGTCAGGAAATGTCAGTTGCCCGTGCTTTGAGAGCTGTAGAACCAAAACAATCTGTCACCCTTCGCTGCCCACAGCATCGATATGATTTTATATTGCATAGTAATGAACACTAAATGCTGCTATCCCGGTCAGCAATCGAATCACAAATTTTTCATGATTTATGCAACTGGTACTTCCATCTTTCCTTAATGGTCTGAACTTTAAAATTGTCAAGTTCGAGAGTGTGTTTTTACGTAAAGTGACGCCAACATTCAACAACGTGTTGAACAGGAAGTCCATCTTGGGCTAGTGGCATTGTCAAATTTTAGAGAGTACAGGAAATGTTTCAGTAAGGAATTGTTATGCATATCAAAATCTTTTATTGGAACAGAACATGTTATATATTCACTAAAAACAACGTTGCCATGTTTCTAGGCGTACAACGAATTGGAAACAAAAGAAATCGTCCAATCCAAACGACCTGCGTCCTTGAGAATCTAGTCTTATTGCCTCTGCCTTTCGAGCGAAAAAAGGTCGAAGCCAAAAATAGGATAGGTTATTTATTAGAGGCGCTCGCGAAACCAAAATTTGGAGAGTGAATCACTCCGGCGGCGAAAAGTAATCGAGGGTAAAAAACGTGTTTATGCTATGAGAAAGTGCAGATCTTGAACGTACTTTAGTGCAAATACATTTTTGCCTATCACGGCGAACGCAATTTAATGCGGGTGAATTTCCCTAGTTGTATACGGTGTCCAATATGGCGACCAAGGGCAAAAACATTGTTATGCAAATGAACTTTAGTTGAAAATTTGAGTTTTCTCGGCGATATCTAAGTGAATTTGGACCAAAATTTTATCAGCAAGACTCAGAATACGACTGTGACAGCCACTGAAACGCAATTGAAGGCAAATGAACTCGTCAAGCAAAAATAACCATTTTGACTCTTGAGGGGAATGGAAATCAGTTAATTTGAGGGTGTCACAATAAGCGAGGGAGTAAATCGTTTTTATGCTACGAAAAAATGAAGACCTTGAACATACTTTTTGGACTTTAGTATAACGTCATTTTTGTTTGATTACCTAACGTTTTTAGGTTAATTTGCTGCAAGTTACAGAGCACATACGTAAGCGGCCACCCCTCAGCAAATAATGAAGCAAATGCGTTTTCGATGTCGAAATCGCGAAATTACTAAACGAAGTACAGGACGACGAAGATAAAATATCCAAGAATCAACACATACCAAAAATGATATCTCAAAAGTGAATATTCGTGGTGTATTTTAAGTCTAACCGGCCCAGAAGTGGAAATTTGTTAGTACTCTAAATATCCAAACATATTTTAGTATAAGGTAGTAATCAGGAGCTTTTCCCAAGAATATGCAGAATTATGTTGTATGCTGCCTTCTATGTTTTAACAGTTTCCATGCTGTGATTTCGTTTTTATCGTGTCGGTCAAGCCTATGAATTATAGGAAATACTTAATTATAGTTTTCATTCAGATCCTATTCAATGAGATAAATAGTACAATTGATCCCAAAATGGATCGTGTCTACGCTGGAAATCTCGGTTAGTAGATGTTCATATCATGGAGTTGGCGACCTAGTTGTACAAATGATGATATCGCGTTAAGAATGTTTTGTACGCAGAGAAGAGTACAGCTCATCGTAATGTTGTGAACACAGGCGTTGTGTTTGGGGATCGGGAGCTTCGTCTCGCTTGGCTGGTGTCACTTACACGTAGAGGTACCAGATTCGATCCAAATGAATACACATTAGTTCATTACAGACAGTCCAGCTTTATTCACACAAGCAGTCATCCGAGGTAACCCCTCGCTGTACCGTTCTCTCGTTCTCCCCTCTTACAAAGGTCACAAACTCACTATATTAAAGGTCAAAACACTAAGGCGTGGCGGAGTAAACATGCGATCAGCCAATCGCTGCAGTCGTTGGCACGATCACGTGATTACCAGGGATGTGTCTCACTACTACTAAATACAATAAATAAACAATCTATCAAATTCCTGTTATATATGTTTATAATCTCCTCCCTAAACATGCAAGTTGTTGATTCTGAACAGTAGTGCAACGGCATGTGAACCGAATGTGTGAACGTGAAGTCGCTATCTTCAGGGCTCATACCACTAATTGAAACTCCATAGACGACAATGTTAACATATGATGAGATTGCTATATGAAAATAATAAACAAAGTTGAAAACATGGCTCTAAAATGGGAAATCAACATGCCTGCAATCAACCACATGAAAAAAAACACATGTTGGCCTGCTCAAACTCTTGCAAAACTCAGGTAAACAAGACACACCTACTGCATTTGGACTGCACCTAGATAAATCACTGGAAAAACACCCAGATTAGAACATAGACCTTACAAAAGATTAGAACATCGAAATACACACAGAATAATCCCACAGGTACACAGCCGGTAAGTAGTAAACAAAAGACCACACGTTAGTCTCACCTTTGACCCAGGTGATCACGCCCTCAAACAGGGAACACCTGAGAAAAAAAATATTTAAAACAATTCATTGGTTCTTGCAAGGCATTTAAATTGATTAGTGGCATGAGACCATAACAGTGATACCAGTAACGGTACAATGGCCATTTCCACATGTCATTTATAAATATAGACGGCCTTGAGAAGGTCACGTAAAACATCGTCTGAGCATGCGTAGTAGATTTGCGTAGTGTTTTGATCGTTCTTCGGCATATGGATACCGCGCACATATATTCGCGATACAAGTTCTCTGTATGTCATACAGACTCTAATTATTAGGTTCGAATTAACGCAATCTCAGACATTTTCCCATCCCTGCAGTTTATTTTCGAAGCAAACACCCCAACATTGACGCGTATTACCCGCATAGCGTCGCCCGTCCCGGCCCCTTGGTCAAACTCTATATATCCTCAAAACGTATTTATCTAATTGAACTCAGGCAAAAAAAAATACAAGACTGATATTTTTCACACTATTATATAATGATTGAATTAAATCAGAATGAAGCTTGTAATTACATTTACTTGCCTGTATTCATGAATGACTTTGAAGTATTATGTAAGCTAGCTCTACCAGTGAAACTAATTGGGAATAACAAACAGTATTCTACATAGGGGCCGTCATATTTTGATACAAACTTTATCTGCCGAAATGTACCATTCTGCCTTGACCCATGACAAAGTGAACATTATTTCAGCAAACCCATGCCATCTGCTACACTTATCAAATGAAGGATTTATGATTTGGTCTTTCATGGCCATGGTCCTGTGGAACAATATACTGTTAAAGCGGGGAAGTCGTCAACTGCGCATGCGTCAGATGGCCATAGCGTGTCATTGTTTACAAACTAGCGTCTACCCATGAGCCTTAGCATTTTTTACGCGTGTTGTTTTCGTCGCTTGGGAGTCAATATGTCATTTTGGCAGTTGATTTAATATTTGCGTAAATTATGAAAGAGGAACCTCTGTGTTAAAATACGCTCACGATGTTGGCCCAACAACTACCATAACGCAGGAACGTCTGTAGAATATTTGTCAATTTTCTGAATACAAGCAATTTCTCCCACTATACCAAGTCGATATAAATTAGGTCAACCTTGGTCAAGTCAGATGAGGTTTCACACAGAAATACGAATAAGAACTTACTCGTTATATCATTCAACATTTCTTGCATGGCCTTTTATGGTCACTTTTCAGTTATCTCAGTTATTAATTATATAATTATGTTATTAAAGGTACACCAAGGTTTACTCAGATTTATGAATGCAGTTTCTTGAGCATTTATGAGACATAGTTTGGTTGCACTTGTGTACTCTGAGATTTTGGACCCGGGTCAATAAAAGTTTTCAGTTATCAGATTAAGGAAAATCACTTAATGATGAGTTGTACCCACATAGAGTACATATTAATTCAGTTGTTTGCAGATGTTCCATGTATTATTTTAACACGGGTATTTTATAATTAAATAACGGGAACTGTGACATTCATGTCTTGTAACATATAATGTCACACGTGGCTAAGCAATTGAAGCACTCGCTACTTTGCGTTGTCATTACTGATGTATTGCAGTTTTAATATCATGGGGCAATTATGTTCTCGTCCATGGTTGCAATACAGGTTAATTAATAATCTCAAATATGTCAAATTTGTTCTCAGTGCAAAGCAATATTTTCCTGTAGGTGAAAGTTTCACTTTCGTAGTTAACCTTTTACTTACTGGCATTGCTAAGTTGTGTTTTGATAAGTAATTCCGTAATATAGTGAAACCGTCAATGCGTTTGTAAAAATCATTTACTTAGGCATGCTAGAAAATGATTTGTTGTTTGTTTTTAATCTTTTATTTATTTATATTGTCTATTATGTAATAAATCATCAAAAGTGCACGCCTCAATATTGCTCGTCGCGTGATCAACTTGTATATGTAAGTGTGTTATTGTGCGCCATCACATGTAATATCATATAAATTAATTTCAGATATTGAATTGAGTTTGAAACAAACCTTGTTATTGAGTATATATATATATATATATATATATATATATATATATAGTTCGTTTAACGTAAATTATGGCATTTAGCATTTGTTGGGAATCGTCTTTATTTGGAATGCTCTGATTGGATGGAAGTTTGAGCCTACCAAGGTGTGGTCGAATTCAAATAAGCATGAACTACTACTACTACTTGACAGGGAAGTGATACTTATAATGCAGCAAGCTGTTTTAATTGCTGTTGTGATAGAGTGTTTAATTACCTTGTCAAATGCGCTATGTGGCTGGTGTGGTATATTTAAGGTGGGTTAAACCCACCAAACCAGCACAGAGAGTAGAGCAATTGTCACAATTGTGGCAATGTGCTCTAAGAAAATATTCTGTGTGTGTGTGTATATTTATATATTTATATATATCCTTTGCTTGAATCAAATTCACTGGCTTCGTACATACAGGTTTACCGGTTTACCAGTTTCTAGTTAAAATTTAGCCGATCCTATGACCCAAGACAGATGGACATTTGCCACATGCCACAACACTAATTCCCAAGTGCCACACCTTAGAACAGGGAGACGGATCTGATATTGGCTGGAGCTTTTTTTATATGGAAATGGTCATGGTGAATGGCAAACTTGGTGGTCAAACAGTAATAAAAATAATCACAGGCTTACTCCGCCCACCCCAATAAAAATTAAATGGCTTATGGATAACAATTTTAATTTTAAACTTCTCTGCTTTTGTACCCAATCGTGGGGAATCCCAGGACAACCGCATGGATTTGCCTAAAAACAGCAGTTCAAACCGATCCCGTTCACACCCTCCGAGCTGTTGTTTATTTTTAGGATTGACAGAGTTACCTTTACGTAGATTTTTCATAACCAGATAGTTGTCTCTAAAATGTGTCGGATTATTTGTGTGCAAGCTTCATTTTACAGTGCATTATACCTAAAAAAAAACCACTCCATCCAACTGTCCATTCAGAGTGAATGTAAATGCATGGACCTGTACAGAATACCAGTTCATCCCACATTATTTATGAGGACCATGTTAAAAAGATCTCAAACCATTATGAGGCCAATGTAAAACAAATTTGGTGTTTTCAGTATTAGGGTAAAAAATATTGGGAAGTTAGACAGGGATTTTATTATTTTAGATTTATTTTTTTCCCAACATGTTCAGTCTATATCAAATACAATCATTTTAAACAATTGTTTTTTACATGATGATATTAATATGAAGGTTTGTTCATTTTAGAAAAAGGTAACTCATTTCCATAAAAATAAAATTTGACCTTAATAACAAATGACAACACGGTCATTGTTTAAGGTTGAGGTGAGTGACATGAACTGTTGATCGGTGGCACCATTTCAAGAATGGAAGCTGGCGACTGCAAAACTTTCGCTGATGTACATGTGTAAGTAGACATGAGCACAAAGAATTGGCCCCTAGTAGTTTCTGCCTAATAAATGACAGTTATGTACATTCCTGCTGTGGCCATTTACCTACAATAGCAACTTCACAAGCATGATAAGAGCATTTCGGATGTACACATTGCAGCCCTTGCTGTTTCTTGCATGTGACAAATCTGCCTAAATCACAAGAAAATTGTAGTGGGCCAAACAATGGTCATGAAAAAGTAAGAATGAGTACAGCCAGCCATGCCTATGTGGTGAATGAAATGCAATTTCGTGCATGACTTTCTGCTCAATATTGTACAGTGTGTGGTAGCCTATATAATCAATGGCGTGGTCACAAATTATCATGAATGATGAAGATTAATCATGATCACATACTTCATAGACACTATAACATTACATTAATAGGCAAAGACTATAAATCATATCCATGCCCTAGACATGGCTACATCCGAGGTCATCATTTTGCCAATGCCAAGTATTTACACATATCGGCCTTATTTTGGTTTTAGATGCTATTTTATTGAGATGCATCGTGACAACTCTGGCCGTGAAGAACCGGTAGGTTAGGTAATTGCTACTAGTCGCACCGTGCATGTGCACATGACACAAATCATATGAGTTCACAGGCCATAGGCCTGGTAAATCGCTGTCATCATTTATGTACGACGCAGTATCTGGCGATTTATTTTGGCCATTAGATTCCCTGATTCACGACATCATGTGTCAATAAATCCTGAAAATCAGCTTTGCTAAGCGATGAGTCGTTTAGTTCAAAAGACTGAATGATCATAGCATGGTGTGCAGAGTTTTATATGTAAAGCAATTGTAAAGAATATATTAAAATGTGTGGAAAAGGACAAGAGCTCTTACCTTTAGTACAATGTCTGTACGGCGTTCTCGGCTGGCTGGCAAAATAATCTACGTCATCGAAAGATGCGTGTACGTGTACTGTAGACAATTTCCATGACTCTACATTGCATGCGTAGAGTCGACGTCACGATTTTTGCGTATCAGTTTTTCTCCGCTTTTTTCAACAAATAATTCACTTTTTTTCCTAGGAAAACGTCGTCAATCTTATTTTATTAACCTTAACTTTGTCTTGACAGCGCAAATTATACCCAAATAAGCGTCTTTGGTTGATTTCTGGCATCCACAATTGATTTTCGACTCAGTCCTAATTACGCGTTTAGGAATGGTGATCCAAAATTTACCTCGCATGAAAATACTGCCGCCTACGGCGGGTCTCGGGATCATTGCGTCCAGTAAAAGTTGATCACACATCAGTTTCCTTCCTAAGTTCAATTGATCGTTTTTTTTATTAGTGTACTCCCTAAGTTAGTGAGCTCATTATCGAGACTCGCTGTAGATTGGATGTACTGCTTCTTCATCGCACCAATAATTCAAATGATTTTCCGAGAAATGGCTATATGATGAGATACACTTAAACTACAACTGTCATAAAAACAGAAGATCATACTTTCGTGATCGTAAATTATAGCTTTATTTTTCAATGTTGTCGCAAAACCCAGATAAATACGAAAATTTGTCAAACATCCATAAAATAGTGCTGTTTGAGCCATTTGCCATTTGTTTTTTATAAAATGATGCTTACAGGGATTCCTATGGTCATTGTTCAAAAAATGTTCATTTATCAAAATATGTTTCGTGACTTGTAAAAATAATGAAAAATCGATGAACGTCATGATCAATAAATGAAACCAACGCTTGCGATAATTCTCCCTTACTTATTAAGCCCACGAACGACCTTGAATGAAAAAGAATATTCTAAATTCGATTCTTTATCAGGATTGGCTTTCCCAGCAGATCGTAACTGTGTAACATATGGAAAGGAATTCGACATTTGGCGTTTATATGTTTTAAGAAAACCCAAGTTATGGAGAGGATACTTCTGTGTAGCGGAATTGGTAGGTTAAAATAACTCCAAATGTAATAGTTTAGGCATGGTTTTCCGTAATTGTTATTACTGTATTTTTTTTTGTAAACTCCACTGATAACTTATATCTCAAGCACTGTTACACCTATACAGTTATGAAGGCATTGGACAACAAATATGACTAAGATTAAATATGACCATGTGAGCTCATTATTATTCATAACTGTTATATTAGACTGGCAAAGTCGGGACTTCTTTTTTGGTTTTACAGAAAGTAATATTCAATTGTTTTTTTTAGCGTGATCGCGAAAACTAACGTGACCGCGAAAGAAATCCCGACCGGACGCATTTGCGGGCATTTGACTGCTATTAATAATTCATGATGTCATTGATTATTCAGAGTGGGTGTGTGAAAGTAAACATGACCTTTTAAAGGTTGGATCACGTTGCAAATGCCGGATTAGTCCAGGAAACGTGTGAATTTTCTGCTGCTAGTCGTATCTTGCAGTTTAGAACTAAAAATGTAGCTGACACGGGATAAACTGTTGTATTGTAGGGGGTAGGCTAACATCCGACCACAGATATAAGAGGCACGCCTTCACCTCGTGCTGTGGGTTCTTTAACACCCTACTGATTATAATATCAAAACAAGCCAACTGATTAGTTGATTGTCCCCTGTATAAATTATCGTACCAGACCCGCTCGCACACAATGAATTGCACAGTAATATCATAAAGAATAGGATGTTTTAATTGTACAACTGTTTTATAATATCAATAGTACACAGGGAAACATGAATTCACTGTACAATAGAAAAAAATAACACACATGTCATGGCGGAATAAAGCAGTGGCGTCCCGTAGGTAACCCATATACTCAACCCCAAACTGGGATGATTCAGAATGGGCAAAGCCTTCTTTACGTATCGAACGACACCACTACTTAACTGCGCCGATAGGCGCGCGAAACTTTGAAGCAGGAAACGGGCTGTTATATAAAATACAATAAAACTAATGCTAAAAGTAACATTCAAAACACAGCCAATGGTCCCTAGCCCAATGTGTGTGTAACGAGCATGATAATTTCTATAGTAGAAACGTTGCTACATGTAGATTCAGTTCGATATCCAGGCATGGTTTATCGTAGAATACTTTGTAGAACTCGTGTCGAACACAAAAGGTCCGTAGAACTGCAGGTAGGACACGAGTCTAGTCTTCCACTGTCTCTACACAACGTCCGTCGACTAGGCGAGTACCCTGTATAAACCACGTGGTGATGGACTTATTCTCCCCGTTCACTCGCATCACAAGGCTGACTCTGGCTGCTGCTGCTGTGTCGTTTCGTAGTGTCCTCCCCCGCGGCTGCATCTACCTTGACCTTTTATAACGTCCCCCACCTGGCATCATTGTCATGACAACTAAGCATAGTTGAAATCCGCTTACAAAATTCACTAGGCACCATCATTCTTGGTAACCTCTTAACATGTTGCAATGAATATCCGGCACAAGTATGGCACGCGTCTCTTGTGAATGGAGTTTCGACGTGTGTCAACATCTACTAGCTCGGCTGTGAAATAATCCTACCTCTGGCTGTATTATAATATAGTACATTTTCTCCAAATACTAAATTTAACTCAACATGTATATCATAACGAACCTTGCGACAGTCATTTATGATCAAGTGACCTCATTAATATGCATAAGCACTTGACCTAACTATAATATCTTGATGAACTAAGTAATACAAGAAACCAACTGCATTTTGACCTCATGATTATCATTTAAACTCCTTAATGGAAATCACGTGATCTAATTATGAAACAGATGCCTGTAAGCTTGGGATTCAGTAATGCCACGTGTGGTTTTAATTCACTCCTTGTTTCTGTTCAGCAGCACCCATCCTTCTATTGGTAGTCGTTTTTTTAAACTCTTCAGCTGAACGTTCTTGCAATTTTGAGATGTCATAGCAATTCCATTAACTGTTCAACCACTTTCTTGATCGCATGTTTATTTTTAATAGTGATAAACATCAAACAAACTTGCAACACAAGCGTTCGAATCCTAATAGATAAACGCTCACCGGAACCAAAGCAATCGTCTTCGCTTTGGCTTTGCCTGAAAAACGCAAATAAACTGAAACAAATCATATAAACAAAGAACGCCACGAAATATCAATAAACATTACGAAACTCCACAATGAAAAACTAAATAATTTACGAATTACGCAATTTGGTCACGCAATTTGGTCAACAGTTACTGGATCGTGACAAGAGAGAAACAGAAGACCCAGGTCGAGGTAGTTTTGGTAGACACCAAAATAAGTCTCAAATATTTGTTGAGACATTTATTCTCCCAATTTAACAATTTGTAATGTTGGAAATTAGTTAAACAACAGGTATTTACTCACAAATACATGGCCAATATCTGTCAAGACATTTATTCTCTCAATTTAACAAATCGTAATAGTGGAAATTATTTATTATTTGCATTCACCTGTAACTAATCTTAAAACATTGTTACTGTGTAATTGTTGTAATATTGCAAACTCATTAGAGTAATCGTGGCTCGAAACGAAATCTTCTATTGTTCTATTAGTTCCGTAGTAATGATATAACACTTTGTTGCCATTCTGATCAAAAACATATGGGTAAAATCCAAAAACATTGACATATTCACAGAGACTTAGTGCAGCAACTATAGCTCTCATTCCAGTTGTGGGTCTCGCTACCTTTATTGATCTGAAAAAAATAATAATATACAAAAGTTAGGCCATATCCTACGAAATTCGACATTATTGATCAACGAATAGCACAATGAAACAATTTAAATTTATAATTATTTTTTTTTTTTTAAATATACAATATACAGTTTGTTTATTCTACATTATTCAGTGTTTATTTTCTCTAGTAGTTGCCTCTGCCGAATTTAGTAATAATATAATTTACTGGCAATACATATCGTTTACTAGTATATTGACTATGATCCATACCAGACTGTTATGTTAATATTTACAAATCTCATTTTTATACGGTAGAAAATAAATTAGGACAATTTAGCCTTATACTTGTATCGTGTAGTCAATGGAACTAAGGCGCAAATGACAGCCGATATCATGTTGCGAACAAAAGAGCGAAGCGACTTGTCCCCCCCCCCCACCGATATTGTTGTATACTCCAACGCCCTCACACCCACCTCTCCCCATGGCAGTCACGGTTTTCGGAACAGTATAAGCGATGGCGGTACAGAATGAAACACAATTTGTGTGTAATAAAAGTCGCATGGCTCTCTCGAAAGGAACTTTGGTCTTATTGAAACTATTTATAGCAAGCACACGTACCTTCCGAGATTGCCGGTGAATCCATGGGTAGCTGAAATAGCGAATTGAAAGTTAAGATGCATATTGTATTTCAGGTACCTCAGAGCAACCTTTGCTGTATTTGCGGTAACTCGTTCACTCCGAAAACTTTCTGGATACCATAATATTGTGTTATTAACAATGTGCAAACGCGTGGGTAGCATGTAATGAGCGATGGTTCCATTTGTCAGCAGGTAGTATAGATCTCTCATCGTTCTCTGGAATATAATATTTATATCCGTTTTGTTCCCAACGTCTTTTATATAATTCCAAACATCTGGAATATTACAGCGGATAACCAAATCGTTGGAGTCAATTTCTTCCCCGCACGAGCTGTTAAGTAGAATTCCACTGTTGCCAACGACTGCACAACTCTTCTGCCGTGGTAGTTGGTATGTCGATTTATTCAGTAGATTTCGATTACTTTGATTAAAGTTCATATCCTCGATAGAGGTATTTTTATTGAAAATTCTAATCAGGTCTCCTGATGAAAAACTGTAAAACAGAAGAAAAAGAGAAAGGAATATAACATTTTGGGAATTTTGTCGGCAGCACGATTAAAGCAGGAGGAGTCGTCACCGTGACCTGCGCATGCGTCAGATGTCCATAGCGTGTCATTGTTTACAAACAAGTGTTTACCCGTGAGCCTTTGCGATTTTAGCGTGTGATGTTATCGTCGCATGGGGCTCAATTCTCGCGCGTGCGCAGGTGACGACCCTCTCGCTTTAAAGTGACATTGTCAACTCGTGTTTGAATTTCGTGCGAACAAACAATGTATTCTACGCGTCTCGCTGCAACCAAATCGAACAAGTTAACATGCACATTTTCAAATCTAACGTGAAAATAATAGTGTGATGTCGCGACACTAGCGCGAATTCTTTGATCCTTGCTTCAATTTATTCACATTTATTTATTTGATAACATTATATTCCTGCTGGAATGAAGTAACAGTTGAAACGCATCACTCCATGGACTATTATTTGTCAGTATGCATCATTTCGGCGTTTTATTATTAAGTGGTTCTTAATTCCACAAATATACTACATCAGTTTCAGTTTTAAAAAGCTACAGTCATGTGTATTATTGAGCTTACATGACCATATATCACCATCTGAAACATTATTCATACACTGGTTGCATATCAATATCTGCAGCGGCGTTTGATGTATTACAGTTATGCACATTAATCATGTCACATGACCACATATATTCATCTGATATTTTAGTCATATCTCATGTCAAATGCCTCAATTATAGCACTAGTAGCATTCCTCATCTGCAATGGTGCCTGACATATTACTGTCATGCATATTAATTAAGTCACATGACCATATATAGTCATCTGATATTTTAGTCATATTTCATGTCAAATGCCTTAATTATAGCACTAGTAGCATTCCTCATCTGCAATGGTGCCTGACATATTACTGTCATGCATAATAATTAAGTCACATGACCATATATAGTCATCTGATATTTTAGTCATATCTCATGTCAAATGCCTCAATTATAGCACTAGTAGCATTCCTCATCTGCAATGGTGTCTGACATATTACTATCATGCATATTAATTAAGTCACATGACCATATATAGTCATCTGATATTTTAGTCATATCTCATGGCAAATGCCTCAATTATAGCACTAGTAGCATTCCTCCTCTGCAATGGTGCCTGACATATTACTGTCATGCATAATAATTAAGTCACATGACCATATATAGTCATCTGATATTTTAGACATATCTCAAGTCAAATGCCTCAATTATAGCACTAATAGCATTTCTCATCTGCAATGGTGTCTGACATATTACTATCATGCATATTAATTAAGTCACATGACCATATATAGTCATCTGATATTTTAGTCATATCTCATGTTGAATGCACCAATTATAGTACTAGTATCATTCCTCATCTCTAATGGTGCCTGACATATTACTGTCATGCATATTAATTAAGTCACATGACCATATATAGTCATCTGATATGTTAGTCATATCTCATGTCAAATACCTCAATTATAGCACTAGTAGCATTCCTCATCTGCAATGGTGCCTGACATATTACTGTCATGCATATTAATTAAGTCACATGACCATATATAGTCATCTGATATTTTAGTCATATCTCATGTCAAATACCTCAATTATAGCACTAGTAGCATTTCTCATCTGCAATGATGCCTGGCTTATTACTGTCACGCTTATTAATTAAGTCACATGACCATATATAGTCATCTGGTATTTTAGTCATATCTCATGTCAAATACCTCAATTATAGCACTAGTAGCATTCCTCATCTGCAATGGTGCCTGACATATTACTGTCATGCATATTAATTAAGTCACATTGCCATATATAGTCATCTGGTATTTTAGTCATATCTCATGTCGAATGCCTCAATTATAGCACTAGTAGCATGTCCTCATCTGCAATGGTGCCTGACGTATTACTGTCATGCATATTAATTAAGTCACATGACCATATATAGTCATCTGATATTTTAGTCATATCTCATGTCAAATACCTCAATTATAGCACTAGTAGCATTTCTCATCTGCAATGATGCCTGGCTTATTACTGTCACGCTTATTAATTAAGTCACATGACCATATATAGTCATCTGGTATTTTAGTCATATCTCATGTCAAATACCTCAATTATAGCACTAGTAGCATTCCTCATCTGCAATGGTGCCTGACATATTACTGTCATGCATATTAATTAAGTCACATTGCCATATATAGTCATCTGGTATTTTAGTCATATCTCATGTCAAATACCTCAATTATAGCACTAGTAGCATTCCTCATCTGCAATGGTGCCTGACATATTACTGTCATGCATATTAATTAAGTCACATGACCATATATAGTCATCTGATATTTTAGTCATATCTCATGTCAAATACCTCAATTATAGCACTAGTAGCATTTCTCATCTGCAATGATGCCTGGCTTATTACTGTCACGCTTATTAATTAAGTCACATGACCATATATAGTCATCTGGTATTTTAGTCATATCTCATGTCAAATACCTCAATTATAGCACTAGTAGCATTCCTCATCTGCAATGGTGCCTGACATATTACTGTCATGCATATTAATTAAGTCACATTGCCATATATAGTCATCTGGTATTTTAGTCATATCTCATGTCGAATGCCTCAATTAAAGCACTAGTAGCATGTCCTCATCTGCAATGGTGCCTGACGTATTACTGTCATGCATATTAATTAAGTAACATGGCCATATATAGTCATCTGATATTTTAGTCATATCTCATGTCAAATTGCCTCAATTATAGCACTAGTAGCATTCCTCATCTGCAATGGTGCCTGACGTATTACTGTCATGCATATTAATTAAGTCACATGACCATATATAGTCATCTGATATTTTAGTCATATCTCATGTCAAATACCTCAATTATAGCACTAGTAGCATTTCTCATCTGCAATGATGCCTGGCTTATTACTGTCACGCTTATTAATTAAGTCACATGACCATATATAGTCATCTGGTATTTTAGTCATATCTCATGTCAAATACCTCAATTATAGCACTAGTAGCATTCCTCATCTGCAATGATGCCTGACATATTACTGTCATGCATATTAATTAAGTCACATTGCCATATATAGTCATCTGATATTTTAGTCATATCTCATGTCAAATGCCTCAATTAAAGCACTAGTAGCATTCCTCATCTGCAACGGTGCCTGACATATTACTGTCATGCTTATTAATTAAGTCACATGACCATATATAGTCATCTGATATTTTAGTCATATCTCATGTCAAATACCTCAATTATAGCACTAGTAGCATTTCTCATCTGCAATGATGCCTGGCTTATTACTGTCACGCTTATTAATTAAGTCACATGACCATATATAGTCATCTGGTATTTTAGTCATATCTCATGTCAAATACCTCAATTATAGCACTAGTAGCATTCCTCATCTGCAATGATGCCTGACATATTACTGTCATGCATATTAATTAAGTCACATTGCCATATATAGTCATCTGATATTTTAGTCATATCTCATGTCAAATGCCTCAATTAAAGCACTAGTAGCATTCCTCATCTGCAACGGTGCCTGACATATTACTGTCATGCTTATTAATTAAGTCACATGACCATATATAGTCATCTGATATTTTAGTCATATCTCATGTCAAATTGCCTCAATTATAGCACTAGTAGCATTCCTCATCTGCAATGGTGCCTGACATATTACTGTCATGCATATTAATTAAGTCACATGACCATATATAGTCATCTGGTATTTTAGTCATATCTCATGTCAAATACCTCAATTATAGCACTAGTAGCATTCCTCATCTGCAATGGTGCCTGACATATTATTGTCATGCATATTAATTAAGTCACGTTGCCATATATAGTCATCTGGTATTTTAGTCATATCTCATGTCGAATGCCTCAATTAAAGCACTAGTAGCATGTCCTCATCTGCAATGGTGCCTGACGTATTACTGTCATGCATATTAATTAAGTAACATGGCCATATATAGTCATCTGATATTTTAGTCATATCTCATGTCAAATTGCCTCAATTATAGCACTAGTAGCATTCCTCATCTGCAATGGTGCCTGCCGTATTACTGTCATGCATATTAATTAAGTCACATGACCATATATAGTCATCTGATATTTTAGTCATATCTCATGTCAAATACCTCAATTATAGCACTAGTAGCATTTCTCATCTGCAATGATGCCTGGCTTATTACTGTCACGCTTATTAATTAAGTCACATGACCATATATAGTCATCTGGTATTTTAGTCATATCTCAAGTCAAATGCCTCAATTATAGCACTAGTAGCATTCCTCATCTGCAATGGTGAATTACATATTACTGTCATGCATATTAATTAAGTCACATGACCATATATAGTCATCTGATATTTTAGTCACATCTCATGCTGAATGCACCAATTATAGTACTAGTATCATTCCTCATCTGTAATGGTGCCTGACATATTACTGTCATGCATATTAATTAAGTCACATGACCATATATAGTCATCTGATATTTTAGTCATATCTCATGTCAAATACCTCAATTATAGCACTAGTAGCATTCCTCATCTGCAATGGTGCCTGACATATTACTGTCATGCATATTAATTAAGTCACATGACCATATATAGTCATCTGATATTTTAGTCATATCTCATGTCAAATACCTCAATTATAGCACTAGTAGCATTCCTCATCTGCAATGGTGCCTGACATATTACTGTCATGCATATTAATTAAGTCACATTGCCATATATAGTCATCTGGTATTTTAGTCATATCTCATGTCTAATTGCATCAATTATAGTACTAGTAGCATTCCTCATCTGCAATGGTATCTGACATATTACTGTCATGCATATTAATTAAGTCACATTGCCATATATAGTCATCTGGTATTTTAGTCATATCTCATGTCGAATGCCTCAATTATAGCACTAGCAGCATGTCCTCATCTGCAATGGTGCCTGACGTATTACTGTCATGCATATTAATTAAGCAACATGGCCATATATAGTCATCTGATATTTTAGTCATATCTCATGTCAAATTGCCTCAATTATAGCACTAGTAGCATTCCTCATCTGCAATGGTGCCTGACATATTACTGTCATGCATATTAATTAAGTCACATGACCATATATAGTCTGATATTTTAGTCATATCTCATGTCAAATTGCCTCAATTATAGCACTAGTAGCATTCCTCATCTGCAATGGTGCCTGACGTATTACTGTCATGCATATTAATTAAGTCACATGACCATATATAGTCATCTGATATTTTAGTCATATCTCATGTCAAATACCTCAATTATAGCACTAGTAGCATTTCTCATCTGCAATGATGCCTGGCTTATTACTGTCACGCTTATTAATTAAGTCACATGACCATATATAGTCATCTGGTATTTTAGTCATATCTCATGTCAAATACCTCAATTATAGCACTAGTAGCATTCCTCATCTGCAATGATGCCTGACATATTACTGTCATGCATATTAATTAAGTCACATTGCCATATATAGTCATCTGATATTTTAGTCATATCTCATGTCAAATGCCTCAATTAAAGCACTAGTAGCATTCCTCATCTGCAACGGTGCCTGACATATTACTGTCATGCTTATTAATTAAGTCACATGACCATATATAGTCATCTGATATTTTAGTCATATCTCATGTCAAATTGCCTCAATTATAGCACTAGTAGCATTCCTCATCTGCAATGGTGCCTGACATATTACTGTCATGCATATTAATTAAGTCACATGACCATATATAGTCATCTGGTATTTTAGTCATATCTCATGTCAAATACCTCAATTATAGCACTAGTAGCATTCCTCATCTGCAATGGTGCCTGACATATTATTGTCATGCATATTAATTAAGTCACGTTGCCATATATAGTCATCTGGTATTTTAGTCATATCTCATGTCGAATGCCTCAATTAAAGCACTAGTAGCATGTCCTCATCTGCAATGGTGCCTGACGTATTACTGTCATGCATATTAATTAAGTAACATGGCCATATATAGTCATCTGATATTTTAGTCATATCTCATGTCAAATTGCCTCAATTATAGCACTAGTAGCATTCCTCATCTGCAATGGTGCCTGACGTATTACTGTCATGCATATTAATTAAGTCACATGACCATATATAGTCATCTGATATTTTAGTCATATCTCATGTCAAATACCTCAATTATAGCACTAGTAGCATTTCTCATCTGCAATGATGCCTGGCTTATTACTGTCACGCTTATTAATTAAGTCACATGACCATATATAGTCATCTGGTATTTTAGTCATATCTCAAGTCAAATGCCTCAATTATAGCACTAGTAGCATTCCTCATCTGCAATGGTGAATTACATATTACTGTCATGCATATTAATTAAGTCACATGACCATATATAGTCATCTGATATTTTAGTCATATCTCATGTTGAATGCACCAATTATAGTACTAGTATCATTCCTCATCTGTAGTGGTGCCTGACATATTACTGTCATGCATATTAATTAAGTCACATGACCATATATAGTCATCTGATATTTTAGTCATATCTCATGTCAAATACCTCAATTATAGCACTAGTAGCATTCCTCATCTGCAATGGTGCCTGACATATTACTGTCATGCATATTAATTAAGTCACATGACCATATATAGTCATCTGATATTTTAGTCATATCTCATGTCAAATACCTCAATTATAGCACTAGTAGCATTTCTCATCTGCAATAATGCCTGGCTTAATACTGTCACGCTTATTAATTAAGTCACATGACCATATATAGTCATCTGGTATTTTAGTCATATCTCATGTCAAATACCTCAATTATAGCACTAGTAGCATTCCTCATCTGCAATGGTGCCTGACATATTATTGTCATGCATATTAATTAAGTCACATGACCATATATAGTCATCTGATATTTTAGTCATATCTCATGTCAAATTGCCTCAATTATAGCACTAGTAGCATTCCTCATCTGCAATGGTGCTTGACTTATTACTGTCATGCATATTAATTAAGTCACATGACCATATATAGTCATCTGATATTTTAGTCATATCTCATGTCAAATTGCCTCAATTATAGCACTAATAGCATTCCTCATCTGCAATGGTGCCTGACATATTATTGTCATTCATATTAATTAAGTCACGTTGCCATATATAGTCATCTGGTATTTTAGTCATATCTCATGTCAAATGCCTCAATTAAAGCACTAGTAGCATGTCCTCATCTTCAATGGTGCCTGACGTATTACTGTCATGCATATTAATTAAGTAACATGGCCATGTATAGTCATCTGATATTTTAGTCATATCTCATGTCAAATTGCCTCAATTATAGCACTAGTAGCATTCCTCATCTGCAATGGTGCCTGACGTATTACTGTCATGCATATTAATTAAGTCACATGACCATATATAGTCATCTGATATTTTAGTCATATCTCATGTCAAATACCTCAATTATAGCACTAGTAGCATTTCTCATCTGCAATGATGCCTGGCTTATTACTGTCACGCTTATTGATAAAGTCACATGACCATATATAGTCATTTGGTATTTTAGTCATATCTCAAGTCAAATGCCTCAATTATAGCACTAGTAGCATTCCTCATCTGCAATGGTGAATTACATATTACTGTCATGCATATTAATTAAGTCACATGACCATATATAGTCATCTGATATTTTAGTCATATCTCATGTTGAATGCACCAATTATAGTACCAGTATCATTCCTCATCTGTAATGGTGCCTGACATATTACTGTCATGCATATTAATTAAGTCACATGACCATATATAGTCATCTGATATTTTAGTCATATCTCATGTCAAATACCTCAATTATAGCACTAGTAGCATTCCTCATCTGCAATGGTGCCTGACATATTACTGTCATGCATATTAATTAAGTCACATGACCATATATAGTCATCTGATATTTTAGTCATATCTCATGTCAAATACCTCAATTATAGCACTAGTAGCATTCCTCATCTGCAATGATGCCTGACATATTACTGTCATGCATATTAATTAAGTCACATTGCCATATATAGTCATCTGATATTTTAGTCATATATCATGTCAAATGCCTCAATTAAAGCACTAGTAGCATTCCTCATCTGCAACGGTGCCTGACATATTACTGTCATGCTTATTAATTAAGTCACATGACCATATATAGTCATCTGATATTTTAGTCATATCTCATGTCAAATTGCCTCAATTATAGCACTAGTAGCATTCCTCATCTGCAATGGTGCCTGACATATTACTATCACGCTTATTGATAAAGTCACATGACCATATATAGTCATTTGGTATTTTAGTCATATCTCAAGTCAAATACCTCAATTATAGCACTAGTAGCATTTCTCATCTGCAATGATGCCTGGCTTATTACTGTCACGCTTATTAATTAAGTCACATGACCATATATAGTCATCTGGTATTTTAGTCATATCTCAAGTCAAATGCCTCAATTATAGCACTAGTAGCATTCCTCATCTGCAATGGTGAATTACATATTACTGTCATGCATATTAATTAAGTCACATGACCATATATAGTCATCTGATATTTTAGTCATATCTCATGTTGAATGCACCAATTATAGTACTAGTATCATTCCTCATCTGTAGTGGTGCCTGACATATTACTGTCATGCATATTAATTAAGTCACATGACCATATATAGTCATCTGATATTTTAGTCATATCTCATGTCAAATACCTCAATTATAGCACTAGTAGCATTCCTCATCTGCAATGGTGCCTGACATATTACTGTCATGCATATTAATTAAGTCACATGACCATATATAGTCATCTGATATTTTAGTCATATCTCATGTCAAATACCTCAATTATAGCACTAGTAGCATTTCTCATCTGCAATAATGCCTGGCTTAATACTGTCACGCTTATTAATTAAGTCACATGACCATATATAGTCATCTGGTATTTTAGTCATATCTCATGTCAAATACCTCAATTATAGCACTAGTAGCATTCCTCATCTGCAATGGTGCCTGACATATTATTGTCATGCATATTAATTAAGTCACATGACCATATATAGTCATCTGATATTTTAGTCATATCTCATGTCAAATTGCCTCAATTATAGCACTAGTAGCATTCCTCATCTGCAATGGTGCTTGACTTATTACTGTCATGCATATTAATTAAGTCACATGACCATATATAGTCATCTGATATTTTAGTCATATCTCATGTCAAATTGCCTCAATTATAGCACTAATAGCATTCCTCATCTGCAATGGTGCCTGACATATTATTGTCATTCATATTAATTAAGTCACGTTGCCATATATAGTCATCTGGTATTTTAGTCATATCTCATGTCAAATGCCTCAATTAAAGCACTAGTAGCATGTCCTCATCTTCAATGGTGCCTGACGTATTACTGTCATGCATATTAATTAAGTAACATGGCCATGTATAGTCATCTGATATTTTAGTCATATCTCATGTCAAATTGCCTCAATTATAGCACTAGTAGCATTCCTCATCTGCAATGGTGCCTGACGTATTACTGTCATGCATATTAATTAAGTCACATGACCATATATAGTCATCTGATATTTTAGTCATATCTCATGTCAAATACCTCAATTATAGCACTAGTAGCATTTCTCATCTGCAATGATGCCTGGCTTATTACTGTCACGCTTATTGATAAAGTCACATGACCATATATAGTCATTTGGTATTTTAGTCATATCTCAAGTCAAATGCCTCAATTATAGCACTAGTAGCATTCCTCATCTGCAATGGTGAATTACATATTACTGTCATGCATATTAATTAAGTCACATGACCATATATAGTCATCTGATATTTTAGTCATATCTCATGTTGAATGCACCAATTATAGTACCAGTATCATTCCTCATCTGTAATGGTGCCTGACATATTACTGTCATGCATATTAATTAAGTCACATGACCATATATAGTCATCTGATATTTTAGTCATATCTCATGTCAAATACCTCAATTATAGCACTAGTAGCATTCCTCATCTGCAATGGTGCCTGACATATTACTGTCATGCATATTAATTAAGTCACATGACCATATATAGTCATCTGATATTTTAGTCATATCTCATGTCAAATACCTCAATTATAGCACTAGTAGCATTCCTCATCTGCAATGATGCCTGACATATTACTGTCATGCATATTAATTAAGTCACATTGCCATATATAGTCATCTGATATTTTAGTCATATCTCATGTCAAATGCCTCAATTAAAGCACTAGTAGCATTCCTCATCTGCAACGGTGCCTGACATATTACTGTCATGCTTATTAATTAAGTCACATGACCATATATAGTCATCTGATATTTTAGTCATATCTCATGTCAAATTGCCTCAATTATAGCACTAGTAGCATTCCTCATCTGCAATGGTGCCTGACATATTACTGTCATGCATATTAATTAAGTCACATGACCATATATAGTCATCTGGTATTTTAGTCATATCTCATGTCAAATACCTCAATTATAGCACTAGTAGCATTCCTCATCTGCAATGGTGCCTGACATATTATTGTCATTCATATTAATTAAGTCACGTTGCCATATATAGTCATCTGGTATTTTAGTCATATCTCATGTCAAATGCCTCAATTAAAGCACTAGTAGCATGTCCTCATCTTCAATGGTGCCTGACGTATTACTGTCATGCATATTAATTAAGTAACATGGCCATATATAGTCATCTGATATTTTAGTCATATCTCATGTCAAATTGCCTCAATTATAGCACTAGTAGCATTCCTCATCTGCAATGGTGCCTGACGTATTACTGTCATGCATATTAATTAAGTCACATGACCATATATAGTCATCTGATATTTTAGTCATATCTCATGTCAAATACCTCAATTATAGCACTAGTAGCATTTCTCATCTGCAATTATGCCTGGCTTATTACTGTCACGCTTATTGATAAAGTCACATGACCATATATAGTCATTTGGTATTTTAGTCATATCTCAAGTCAAATGCCTCAATTATAGCACTAGTAGCATTCCTCATCTGCAATGGTGAATTACATATTACTGTCATGCATATTAATTAAGTCACATGACCATATATAGTCATCTGATATTTTAGTCATATCTCATGTTGAATGCACCAATTATAGTACTAGTATCATTCCTCATCTGTAATGGTGCCTGACATATTACTGTCATGCATATTAATTAAGTCACATGACCATATATAGTCATCTGATATTTTAGTCATATCTCATGTCAAATACCTCAATTATAGCACTAGTAGCATTCCTCATTTGCAATGGTGCCTGACATATTACTGTCATGCATATTAATTAAGTCACATGACCATATATAGTCATCTGATATTTTAGTCATATCTCATGTCAAATACCTCAATTATAGCACTAGTAGCATTTCTCATCTGCAATGATGCCTGGCTTAATACTGTCACGCTTATTAATTAAGTCACATGACCATATATAGTCATCTGGTATTTCAGTCATATCTCATGTCAAATACCTCAATTATAGCACTAGTAGCATTCCTCATCTGCAATGGTGCCTGACATATTACTGTCATGCATATTAATTAAGTCACATTGCCATATATAGTCATCTGGTATTTTAGTCATATCTCATGTCAAATACCTCAATTATAGCACTAGTAGCATTCCTCATCTGCAATGGTGCCTGACATATTACTGTCATGCATATTAATTAAGTCACATGACCATATATAGTCATCTGATATTTTAGTCATATCTCATGTCAAATACCTCAATTATAGCACTAGTAATATTTCTCATCTGCAATGATGCCTGGCTTATTACTGTCACGCTTATTAATTAAGTCACATGACCATATATAGTCATCTGGTATTTTAGTCATATCTCATGTCAAATACCTCAATTATAGCACTAGTAGCATTCCTCATCTGCAATGGTGCCTGACATATTACTGTCATGCATATTAATTAAGTCACATTGCCATATATAGTCATCTGGTATTTTAGTCATATCTCATGTCTAATTGCCTCAATTATAGTACTAGTAGCATTCCTCATCTGCAATGGTACCTGACATATTACTGTCATGCATATTAATTAAGTCACATTGCCATATATAGTCATCTGGTATTTTAGTCATATCTCATGTCAAATGCCTCAATTATAGCACTAGTAGCATTCCTCATCTGCAATGGTGCCTGACATATTATTGTCATTCATATTAATTAAGTCACGTTGCCATATATAGTCATCTGGTATTTTAGTCATATCTCATGTCAAATGCCTCAATTATAGCACTAGTAGCATTCCTCATCTGCAATGGTGAATTACATATTACTGTCATGCATATTAATTAAGTCACATGACCATATATAGTCATCTGGTATTTTAGTCATATCTCATGTTGAATGCACCAATTATAGTACTAGTATCATTCCTCATCTGTAATGGTGCCTGACATATTACTGTCATGCATATTAATTAAGTCACATTGCCATATATAGTCATCTGGTATTTTAGTCATATCTCATGTCAAATACCTCAATTATAGCACTAGTAGCATTCCTCATCTGCAATGGTGCCTGACATATTACTGTCATGCATATTAATTAAGTCACATGACCATATATAGTCATCTGATATTTTAGTCATATCTCATGTCAAATACCTCAATTATAGCACTAGTAATATTTCTCATCTGCAATGATGCCTGGCTTATTACTGTCACGCTTATTAATTAAGTCACATGACCATATATAGTCATCTGGTATTTTAGTCATATCTCATGTCAAATACCTCAATTATAGCACTAGTAGCATTCCTCATCTGCAATGGTGCCTGACATATTACTGTCATGCATATTAATTAAGTCACATTGCCATATATAGTCATCTGGTATTTTAGTCATATCTCATGTCTAATTGCCTCAATTATAGTACTAGTAGCATTCCTCATCTGCAATGGTACCTGACATATTACTGTCATGCATATTAATTAAGTCACATTGCCATATATAGTCATCTGGTATTTTAGTCATATCTCATGTCGAATGCCTCAATTATAGCACTAGCAGCATGTCCTCATCTGCAATGGTGCCTGACGTATTACTGTCATGCATATTAATTAAGCAACATGGCCATATATAGTCATCTGATATTTTAGTCATATCTCATGTCAAATTGCCTCAATTATAGCACTAGTAGCATTCCTCATCTGCAATGGTGCCTGACATATTACTGTCATGCATATTAATTAAGTCACATGACCATATATAGTCATCTGATATTGTAGTCATATCTCATGTCAAATACCTCAATTATAGCAGTAGTAGCATTTCTCATCTGCAATGATGCCTGGCTTATTACTGTCACGCTTATTAATTAAGTCACATGATCATATATAGTCATCTGGTATTTTAGTCATATCTCATGTCAAATACCTCAATTATAGCACTAGTAGCATTCCTCATCTGCAATGGTGCCTGACATATTACTGTCATGCATATTAATTAAGTCACATGACCATATATAGTCATCTGATATTTTAGTCATATCTCATGTCAAATACCTCAATTATAGCACTAGTAGCATTTCTCATCTGCAATGATGCCTGGCTTATTACTGTCACGCTTATTAATTAAGTCACATGACCATATATAGTCATCTGGTATTTTAGTCATATCTCATGTCGAATACCTCAATTATAGCACTAGTAGCATTCCTCATCTGCAATGGTGCCTGACGTATTACTGTCATGCATATTAATTAAGTAACATGGCCATATATAGTCATCTGATATTTTAGTTATATCTCATGTCAAATTGCCTCAATTATAGCACTAGTAGCATTCCTCATCTGCAATGGTGCCTGACGTATTACTGTCATGCATATTAATTAAGTCACATGACCACATATAGTCATCTGATATTTTAGTCATATCTCATGTCAAATACCTCAATTATAGCACTAGTAGCATTTTTCATCTGCAATGATGCCTTGCTTATTACTGTCACGCTTATTAATTAAGTCACATGACCATATATAGTCATCTGGTATTTTAGTCATATCTCATGTCAAATACCTCAATTATAGCACTAGTAGCATTCCTCATCTGCAACGGTGCCTGACATATTACTGTCATGCTTATTAATTAAGTCACATGACCATATATAGTCATCTGGTATTTTAGTCATATCTCATGTCAAATACCTCAATTATAGCACTAGTAGCATTCCTCATCTGCAATGGTGCCTGACATATTATTGTCATGCATATTAATTAAGTCACATTGCCATATATAGTCATCTGGTATTTTAGTCATATCTCATGTCGAATGCCTCAATTAAAGCACTAGTAGCATGTCCTCATCTGCAATGGTGCCTGACGTATTACTGTCATGCATATTAATTAAGTAACATGGCCATATATAGTCATCTGATATTTTAGTCATATCTCATGTCAAATTGCCTCAATTATAGAACTAGTAGCATTCCTCATCTGCAATGGTGCCTGACATATTACTGTCATGCATATTAATTAAATCACATGACCATATATAGTCATCTGATATTTTAGTCATATCTCATGTCAAATACCTCAATTATAACACTAGTAGCATTCCTCATCTGCAATGGTGCCTGACATATTACTGTCATGCATATTAATTAAGTCACATGACCATATATAGTCATCTGATATTTTAGTCATATCTCATGTCAAATACCTCAATTATAGCACTAGTAATATTTCTCATCTGCAATGATGCCTGGCTTATTACTGTCACGCTTATTAATTAAGTCACATGACCATATATAGTCATCTGGTATTTTAGTCATATCTCATGTCAAATACCTCAATTATAGCACTAGTAGCATTCCTCATCTGCAATGGTGCCTGACATATTACTGTCATGCATATTAATTAAGTCACATTGCCATATATAGTCATCTGGTATTTTAGTCATATCTCATGTCTAATTGCCTCAATTATAGTACTAGTAGCATTCCTCATCTGCAATGGTACCTGACATATTACTGTCATGCATATTAATTAAGTCACATTGCCATATATAGTCATCTGGTATTTTAGTCATATCTCATGTCGAATGCCTCAATTATAGCACTAGCAGCATGTCCTCATCTGCAATGGTGCCTGACGTATTACTGTCATGCATATTAATTAAGCAACATGGCCATATATAGTCATCTGATATTTTAGTCATATCTCATGTCAAATTGCCTCAATTATAGCACTAGTAGCATTCCTCATCTGCAATGGTGCCTGACATATTACTGTCATGCATATTAATTAAGTCACATGACCATATATAGTCATCTGATATTTTAGTCATATCTCATGTCAAATACCTCAATTATAGCACTAGTAGCATTTCTCATCTGCAATGATGCCTGGCTTATTACTGTCACGCTTATTAATTAAGTCACATGATCATATATAGTCATCTGGTATTTTAGTCATATCTCATGTCAAATACCTCAATTATAGCACTAGTAGCATTCCTCATCTGCAATGGTGCCTGACATATTACTGTCATGCATATTAATTAAGTCACATGACCATATATAGTCATCTGATATTTTAGTCATATCTCATGTCAAATACCTCAATTATAGCACTAGTAGCATTTCTCATCTGCAATGATGCCTGGCTTATTACTGTCACGCTTATTAATTAAGTCACATGACCATATATAGTCATCTGGTATTTTAGTCATATCTCATGTCGAATACCTCAATTATAGCACTAGTAGCATTCCTCATCTGCAATGGTGCCTGGCGTATTACTGTCATGCATATTAATTAAGTAACATGGCCATATATAGTCATCTGATATTTTAGTCATATCTCATGTCAAATTGCCTCAATTATAGCACTAGTAGCATTCCTCATCTGCAATGGTGCCTGACGTATTACTGTCATGCATATTAATTAAGTCACATGACCATATATAGTCATCTGATATTTTAGTCATATCTCATGTCAAATACCTCAATTATAGCACTAGTAGCATTTTTCATCTGCAATGATGCCTGGCTTATTACTGTCACGCTTATTAATTAAGTCACATGACCATATATAGTCATCTGGTATTTTAGTCATATCTCATGTCAAATACCTCAATTATAGCACTAGTAGCATTCCTCATCTGCAATGATGCCTGACATATTACTGTCATGCATATTAATTAAGTCACATTGCCATATATAGTCATCTGATATTTTAGTCATATCTCATGTCAAATGCCTCAATTATAGCACTAGTAGCATTCCTCATCTGCAACGGTGCCTGACATATTACTGTCATGCTTATTAATTAAGTCACATGACCATATATAGTCATCTGGTATTTTAGTCATATCTCATGTCAAATACCTCAATTATAGCACTAGTAGCATTCCTCATCTGCAATGATGCCTGACATATTACTGTCATGCATATTAATTAAGTCACATTGCCATATATAGTCATCTGATATTTTAGTCATATCTCATGTCAAATGCCTCAATTATAGCACTAGTAGCATTCCTCATCTGCAACGGTGCCTGACATATTACTGTCATGCTTATTAATTAAGTCACATGACCATATATAGTCATCTGGTATTTTAGTCATATCTCATGTCAAATACCTCAATTATAGCACTAGTAGCATTCCTCATCTGCAATGGTGCCTGACATATTATTGTCATGCATATTAATTAAGTCACATTGCCATATATAGTCATCTGGTATTTTAGTCATATCTCATGTCGAATGCCTCAATTAAAGCACTAGTAGCATGTCCTCATCTGCAATGGTGCCTGACGTATTACTGTCATGCATATTAATTAAGTAACATGGCCATATATAGTCATCTGATATTTTAGTCATATCTCATGTCAAATTGCCTCAATTATAGAACTAGTAGCATTCCTCATCTGCAATGGTGCCTGACGTATTACTGTCATGCATATTAATTAAGTCACATGACCATATATAGTCATCTGATATTTTAGTCATATCTCATGTCAAATACCTCAATTATAGCACTAGTAGCATTTCTCATCTGCAATGATGCCTGGCTTATTACTGTCACGCTTCTTAATTAAGTCACATGACCATATATAGTCATCTGGTATTTTAGTCATATCTCATGTCAAATGCCTCAATTATAGCACTAGTAGCATTCCTCATCTGCAATGGTGCCTGACATATTACTGTCATGCATATTAATTAAGTCACATGACCATATATAGTCATCTGGTATTTTAGTCATATCTCATGTCAAATGTCTCAATTATAGCACTAGTAGCATTCCTCATCCGCAATGGTGCCTGACATATTACTGTCATGCTTATTAATTAAGTCACATGACCATATATAGTCATCTGATATTTTAGTCATATCTCATGTCAAATGCCTCAATTATAGCACTAGTAGCATTCCTCATCTGCAATGGTGCCTGACATATTACTGTCATGCATAATAATTAAGTCACATGACCATATATAGTCATCTGATATTGTAGTCATATCTCAAGTCAAATGCCTCAATTATAGCACTAGTAGCATTCCTCGTCTGCAATGGTGAATTACATATTACTGTCATGCATATTAATTAAGTCACATGACCATATATAGTCATCTGATATTTTAGTCATATCTCATGTTGAATGCACCAATTATAGTACTAGTATCATTCCTCATCTGTAATGGTGCCTGACATATTACTGTCATGCATATTAATTAAGTCACATGACCATATATAGTCATCTGATATTTTAGTCATATCTCATGTCAAATACCTCAATTATAGCACTAGTAGCATTCCTCATCTGCAATGGTGCCTGACATATTACTGTCATGCATATTAATTAAGTCACATGACCATATATAGTCATCTGATATTTTAGTCATATCTCATGTCAAATACCTCAATTATAGCACTAGTAGCATTTCTCATCTGCAATGATGCCTGGCTTAATACTGTCACGCTTATTAATTAAGTCACATGACCATATATAGTCATCTGGTATTTTAGTCATATCTCATGTCAAATACCTCAATTATAGCACTAGTAGCATTCCTCATCTGCAATGATGCCTGACATATTACTGTCATGCATATTAATTAAGTCACATTGCCATATATAGTCATCTGATATTTTAGTCATATCTCATGTCAAATGCCTCAATTATAGCACTAGTAGCATTCCTCATCTGCAACGGTGCCTGACATATTACTGTCATGCTTATTAATTAAGTCACATGACCATATATAGTCATCTGGTATTTTAGTCATATCTCATGTCAAATACCTCAATTATAGCACTAGTAGCATTTCTCATCTGCAATGGTGCCTGACATATTATTGTCATGCATATTAATTAAGTCACATTGCCATATATAGTCATCTGGTATTTTAGTCATATCTCATGTCGAATGCCTCAATTAAAGCACTAGTAGCATGTCCTCATCTGCAATGGTGCCTGACGTATTACTGTTATGCATATTAATTAAGTAACATGGCCATATATAGTCATCTGATATTTTAGTCATATCTCATGTCAAATTGCCTCAATTATAGAACTAGTAGCATTCCTCATCTGCAATGGTGCCTGACATATTACTGTCATGCATATTAATTAAGTCACATGACCATATATAGTCATCTGATATTTTAGTCATATCTCATGTCAAATACCTCAATTATAGCACTAGTAGCATTCCTCATCTGCAATGGTGCCTGACATATTACTGTCATGCATATTAATTAAGTCACATGACCATATATAGTCATCTGATATTTTAGTCATATCTCATGTCAAATACCTCAATTATAGCACTAGTAATATTTCTCATCTGCAATGATGCCTGGCTTATTACTGTCACGCTTATTAATTAAGTCACATGACCATATATAGTCATCTGGTATTTTAGTCATATCTCATGTCAAATACCTCAATTATAGCACTAGTAGCATTCCTCATCTGCAATGGTGCCTGACATATTACTGTCATGCATATTAATTAAGTCACATTGCCATATATAGTCATCTGGTATTTTAGTCATATCTCATGTCTAATTGCCTCAATTATAGTACTAGTAGCATTCCTCATCTGCAATGGTACCTGACATATTACTGTCATGCATATTAATTAAGTCACATTGCCATATATAGTCATCTGGTATTTTAGTCATATCTCATGTCGAATGCCTCAATTATAGCACTAGCAGCATGTCCTCATCTGCAATGGTGCCTGACGTATTACTGTCATGCATATTAATTAAGCAACATGGCCATATATAGTCATCTGATATTTTAGTCATATCTCATGTCAAATTGCCTCAATTATATCACTAGTAGCATTCCTCATCTGCAATGGTGCCTGACATATTACTGTCATGCATATTAATTAAGTCACATGACCATATATAGTCATCTGATATTTTAGTCATATCTCATGTCAAATACCTCAATTATAGCACTAGTAGCATTTCTCATCTGCAATGATGCCTGGCTTATTACTGTCACGCTTATTAATTAAGTCACATGATCATATATAGTCATCTGGTATTTTAGTCATATCTCATGTCAAATACCTCAATTATAGCACTAGTAGCATTCCTCATCTGCAATGGTGCCTGACATATTACTGTCATGCATATTAATTAAGTCACATGACCATATATAGTCATCTGATATTTTAGTCATATCTCATGTCAAATACTTCAATTATAGCACTAGTAGCATTTCTCATCTGCAATGATGCCTGGCTTATTACTGTCACGCTTATTAATTAAGTCACATGACCATATATAGTCATCTGGTATTTTAGTCATATCTCATGTCGAATACCTCAATTATAGCACTAGTAGCATTCCTCATCTGCAATGGTGCCTGACGTATTACTGTCATGCATATTAATTAAGTAACATGGCCATATATAGTCATCTGATATTTTAGTCATATCTCATGTCAAATTGCCTCAATTATAGCACTAGTAGCATTCCTCATCTGCAATGGTGCCTGACGTATTACTGTCATGCATATTAATTAAGTCACATGACCATATATAGTCATCTGATATTTTAGTCATATCTCATGTCAAATACCTCAATTATAGCACTAGTAGCATTTTTCATCTGCAATGATGCCTGGCTTATTACTGTCACGCTTATTAATTAAGTCACATGACCATATATAGTCATCTGGTATTTTAGTCATATCTCATGTCAAATACCTCAATTATAGCACTAGTAGCATTCCTCATCTGCAATGATGCCTGACATATTATTGTCATGCATATTAATTAAGTCACATTGCCATATATAGTCATCTGGTATTTTAGTCATATCTCATGTCGAATGCCTCAATTAAAGCACTAGTAGCATGTCCTCATCTGCAATGGTGCCTGACGTATTACTGTCATGCATATTAATTAAGTAACATGGCCATATATAGTCATCTGATATTTTAGTCATATCTCATGTCAAATTGCCTCAATTATAGAACTAGTAGCATTCCTCATCTGCAATGGTGCCTGACGTATTACTGTCATGCATATTAATTAAGTCACATGACCATATATAGTCATCTGATATTTTAGTCATATCTCATGTCAAATACCTCAATTATAGCACTAGTAGCATTTCTCATCTGCAATGATGCCTGGCTTATTACTGTCACGCTCCTTAATTAAGTCACATGACCATATATAGTCATCTGGTATTTTAGTCATATCTCATGTCAAATACCTCAATTATAGCACTAATAGCATTCCTCATCTGCAATGATGCCTGACATATTACTGTCATGCATATTAATTAAGTCACATTGCCATATATAGTCATCTGATATTTTAGTCATATCTCATGTCAAATGTCTCAATTATAGCACTAGTAGCATTCCTCATCCGCAATGGTGCCTGACATATTACTGTCATGCTTATTAATTAAGTCACATGACCATATATAGTCATCTGATATTTTAGTCATATCTCATGTCAAATGCCTCAATTATAGCACTAGTAGCATTCCTCATCTGCAATGGTGCCTGACATATTACTGTCATGCATAATAATTAAGTCACATGACCATATATAGTCATCTGATATTGTAGTCATATCTCAAGTCAAATGCCTCAATTATAGCACTAGTAGCATTCCTCATCTGCAATGGTGAATTACATATTACTGTCATGCATATTAATTAAGTCACATGACCATATATAGTCATCTGATATTTTAGTCATATCTCATGTTGAATGCACCAATTATAGTACTAGTATCATTCCTCATCTGTAATGGTGCCTGACATATTACTGTCATGCATATTAATTAAGTCACATGACCATATATAGTCATCTGATATTTTAGTCATATCTCATGTCAAATACCTCAATTATAGCACTAGTAGCATTCCTCATCTGCAATGGTGCCTGACATATTACTGTCATGCATATTAATTAAGTCACATGACCATATATAGTCATCTGATATTTTAGTCATATCTCATGTCAAATACCTCAATTATAGCACTAGTAGCATTTCTCATCTGCAATGATGCCTGGCTTAATACTGTCACGCTTATTAATTAAGTCACATGACCATATATAGTCATCTGGTATTTTAGTCATATCTCATGTCAAATACCTCAATTATAGCACTAGTAGCATTCCTCATCCGCAATGGTGCCTGACATATTACTGTCATGCTTATTAATTAAGTCACATGACCATATATAGTCTTCTGATATTTTAGTCATATCTCATGTCAAATGCCTCAATTATAGCACTAGTAGCATTCCTCATCTGCAATGGTGCCTGACATATTACTGTCATGCATAATAATTAAGTCACATGACCATATATAGTCATCTGATATTTTAGTCATATCTCAAGTCAAATGCCTCAATTATAGCACTAGTAGCATTCCTCATCTGCAATGGTGCCTGACATATTACTGTCATGCATATTAATTAAGTCACATGACCATATATAGTCATCTGATATTTTAGTCATATCTCATGTCAAATACCTCAATTATAGCACTAGTAGCATTTCTCATCTGCAATGATGCCTGGCTTAATACTGTCACGCTTATTAATTAAGTCACATGACCATATATAGTCATCTGGTATTTTAGTCATATCTCATGTCAAATACCTCAATTATAGCACTAGTAGCATTCCTCATCTGCAATGGTGCCTGACATATTACTGTCATGCATATTAATTAAGTCACATTGCCATATATAGTCATCTGGTATTTTAGTCATATCTCATGTCAAATACCTCAATTATAGCACTAGTAGCATTCCTCATCTGCAATGGTGCCTGACATATTACTGTCATGCATATTAATTAAGTCACATGACCATATATAGTCATCTGATATTTTAGTCATATCTCATGTCAAATACCTCAATTATAGCACTAGTAATATTTCTCATCTGCAATGATACCTGGCTTATTACTGTCACGCTTATTAATTAAGTCACATGACCATATATAGTCATCTGGTATTTTAGTCATATCTCATGTCAAATACCTCAATTATAGCACTAGTAGCATTCCTCATCTGCAATGGTGCCTGACATATTACTGTCATGCATATTAATTAAGTCACATTGCCATATATAGTCATCTGGTATTTTAGTCATATCTCATGTCTAATTGCCTCAATTATAGTACTAGTAGCATTCCTCATCTGCAATGGTACCTGACATATTACTGTCATGCATATTAATTAAGTCACATTGCCATATATAGTCATCTGGTATTTTAGTAATATCTCATGTCGAATGCCTCAATTAAAGCACTAGTAGCATGTCCTCATCTGCAATGGTGCCTGACGTATTACTGTCATGCATATTAATTAAGTAACATGGCCATATATAGTCATCTGATATTTTAGTCATATCTCATGTCAAATTGCCTCAATTATAGCACTAGTAGCATTCCTCATCTGCAATGGTGCCTGACGTATTACTGTCATGCATATTAATTAAGTCACATGACCATATATAGTCATCTGATATTTTAGTCATATCTCATGTCAAATACCTCAATTATAGCACTAGTAGCATTTCTCATCTGCAATGATGCCTGGCTTATTACTGTCACGCTTATTAATTAAGTCACATGACCATATATAGTCATCTGGTATTTTAGTCATATCTCATGTCAAATACCTCAATTATAGCACTAATAGCATTCCTCATCTGCAATGATGCCTGACATATTACTGTCATGCATATTAATTAAGTCACATTGCCATATATAGTCATCTGATATTTTAGTCATATCTCATGTCAAATGCCTCAATTATAGCACTAGTATCATTCCTCATCTGCAACGGTGCCTGACATATTACTGTCATGCTTATTAATTAAGTCACATGACCATATATAGTCATCTGATATTTTAGTCATATCTCATGTCAAATTGCCTCAATTATAGCACTAGTAGCATTCCTCATCTGCAATGGTGCCTGACGTATTACTGTCATGCATATTAATTAAGTCACATGACCATATATAGTCTGGTATTTTAGTCATATCTCATGTCAAATTGCATCAATTATAGCACTAGTAGCATTCCTCATTTGCAATGGTGCCTGACGTATTACTGTCATGCATATTAATTAAGTCACATGACCATATATAGTCATCTGGTATTTTAGTCATATCTCATGTCAAATTGCATCAATTATAGCACTAGTAGCATTCCTCACCTGCAACGGTGCCTGACATATTACTGTCATGCATATTAATTAAGTCACATGACCATATATAGTCATATGATATTTTAGTCATATTTCATGTCAAATGCCTCAATTATAGCACTAGTAGCATTCCTCATCTGCAATGGTGCCTGACATATTACTGTCATGCTTATTAATTAAGTCACATGACCATATATAGTCATCTGGTATTTTAGTCATATCTCATGTCAAATGCCTCAATTATAGCACTAGTAGCATTCCTCATCTGCAATGGTGCCTGACATATTACTATCATGCATATTAATTAAGTCACATGACCATATATAGTCATCTGATATTTTAGTCATATCTCATGTAAAATGCCTCAATTATAGCACTAGTAGCATTCATCATCTGCAATGGTGCCTGACATATTACTGTCATGCATTTTAATTAAGTCACATGACCATATATAGTCATCTGATATTTTAGTCATATCTCATGTCAAATGCCTCAATTATAGCACTAGTAGCATTCCTCATTTGCAATGGTGACTGACATATTACCGTCATACATATTAATTAAGTCACATGACCATATATAGTCTGGTATTTTAGTCAAATCTCATGTCAAATTGCCTCAATTATAGCACTAGTAGCATTCCTCATCTGCAATGGTGCTTGACTTATTACTGTCATGCATATTAATTAAGTCACATGACCATATATAGTCATCTGATATTTTAGTCATATCTCATGTCAAATGCCTTAATTATAGCACTAGTGTCATTCCTCATCTGCAATGGTGCCTGACGTATTACTGTCATGCATATTAATTAAGTCACATGACCATTTATAGTCATCTGATATTTTAGTCATATCTCATGTCAAATGTCTCAATTGTAGCACTAGTAGCATTCCTCATCCGCAATGGTGCCTGACATATTACTGTCATGCATATTAATTAAGTCACATTGCCATATATAGTCATCTGATATTTTAGTCATATCTCGTGTCAAATGTCTCAGTTATAGCACTAGTAGCATTCCTCATCTGCAATGGTGCCTGACATATTACTGTCATGCTTATTAATTATGTCACATGACCATATATAGTCATCTGATATTTTAGTCATATCTCATGTCAAATGCCTCAATTATAACACTAGTAGCATTCCTCATCTGCAATGGTGCCTGACATATTACTGTCATGCATTTTAATTAAGTCACATGACCATATATAGTCATCTGATATTTTAGTCATATCTCATGTCAAATGCCTCAATTATAGCACTAGTAGCATTCCTCATTTGCAATGGTGACTGACATATTACCGTCATACATATTAATTAAGTCACATGACCATATATAGTCTGGTATTTTAGTCATATCTCATGTCAAATTGCATCAATTATAGGACTAGTAGCATTCCTCATTTGCAATGGTGCCTGACGTATTACTGTCATGCATATTAATTAAGTCACATGACCATATATAGTCATCTGGTATTTTAGTCATATCTCATGTCAAATTGCATCAATTATAGCACTAGTAGCATTCCTCATCTGCAATGGTGCCTGACATATTACTGTCATGCATATTAATTAAGTCACATGACCATATATAGTCATCTGATATTTTAGTCATATCTCATGTCAAATGCCTCAATTATAGCACTAGTAGCATTCCTCATTTGCAATGGTGACTGACATATTACCGTCATACATATTAATTAAGTCACATGACCATATATAGTCATCTGATATTTTAGTCATATCTCATGTCAAATGCCTCAATTATAGCACTAGTAGCATTCCTCATCTGCAATGGTGCCTGACATATTACTGTCATGCATATTAATTAAGTCACATGACCATATATAGTCATCTGATATTTTAGTCATATCTCATGTCAAATGCCTCAATTATCGCACTAGTAGCATTCCTCATTTGCAGTGGTGACTGACATATTACCGTCATACATATTAATTAAGTCACATGACCATATATAGTCATCTGATATTTTAGTCATATCTCATGTCAAATGCCTCAATTATAGCACTAGTAGCATTCCTCATTTGCAATGGTGACTGACATATTACCTTCATACATATTAATTAAGTCACATGACCATATATAGTCATCTGATATTTCAGTCATATCTCATGTCAAATTGCCTCAATTATAGCACTAGTAGCATTCCTCATCTGCAATGGTGCCTGACATATTACTGTCATGCTTATTAATTAAGTCACATGACCATATATAGTCATCTGATATTTTAGTCATATCTCATGTCAAATACCTCAATTATAGCACTAGTAGCATTTCTCATCTGCAATGATGCCTGGCTTATTACTGTCACGCTTATTAATTAAGTCACATGACCATATATAGTCATCTGGTATTTTAGTCATATCTCATGTCAAATACCTCAATTATAGCACTAATAGCATTCCTCATCTGCAATGATGCCTGACATATTACTGTCATG
Organism: Saccoglossus kowalevskii; assembly: GCF_978046115.1. Lineage (NCBI taxonomy): Eukaryota > Metazoa > Hemichordata > Enteropneusta > Harrimaniidae > Saccoglossus > Saccoglossus kowalevskii. Next base: position 24,518,444 of record NC_140645.1, on the reverse strand, counting down.
CATATTAATTAAGTCACATTGCCATATATAGTCATCTGATATTTTAGTCATATCTCATGTCAAATGCCTCAATTATAGCACTAGTATCATTCCTCATCTGCAACGGTGCCTGACATATTACTGTCATGCTTATTAATTAAGTCACATGACCATATATAGTCATCTGATATTTTAGTCATATCTCATGTCAAATTGCCTCAATTATAGCACTAGTAGCATTCCTCATCTGCAATGGTGCCTGACGTATTACTGTCATGCATATTAATTAAGTCACATGACCATATATAGTCTGGTATTTTAGTCATATCTCATGTCAAATTGCATCAATTATAGCACTAGTAGCATTCCTCATTTGCAATGGTGCCTGACGTATTACTGTCATGCATATTAATTAAGTCACATGACCATATATAGTCATCTGGTATTTTAGTCATATCTCATGTCAAATTGCATCAATTATAGCACTAGTAGCATTCCTCACCTGCAACGGTGCCTGACATATTACTGTCATGCATATTAATTAAGTCACATGACCATATATAGTCATATGATATTTTAGTCATATTTCATGTCAAATGCCTCAATTATAGCACTAGTAGCATTCCTCATCTGCAATGGTGCCTGACATATTACTGTCATGCTTATTAATTAAGTCACATTACCATATATAGTCATCTGGTATTTTAGTCATATCTCATGTCAAATGCCTCAATTATAGCACTAGTAGCATTCCTCATCTGCAATGGTGCCTGACATATTACTATCATGCATATTAATTAAGTCACATGACCATATATAGTCATCTGATATTTTAGTCATATCTCATGTAAAATGCCTCAATTATAGCACTAGTAGCATTCCTCATCTGCAATGGTGCCTGACATATTACTGTCATGCATTTTAATTAAGTCACATGACCATATATAGTCATCTGATATTTTAGTCATATCTCATGTCAAATGCCTCAATTATAGCACTAGTAGCATTCCTCATTTGCAATGGTGACTGACATATTACCGTCATACATATTAATTAAGTCACATGACCATATATAGTCTGGTATTTTAGTCAAATCTCATGTCAAATTGCCTCAATTATAGCACTAGTAGCATTCCTCATCTGCAATGGTGCTTGACTTATTACTGTCATGCATATTAATTAAGTCACATGACCATATATAGTCATCTGATATTTTAGTCATATCTCATGTCAAATGCCTTAATTATAGCACTAGTGTCATTCCTCATCTGCAATGGTGCCTGACGTATTACTGTCATGCATATTAATTAAGTCACATGACCATATATAGTCATCTGATATTTTAGTCATATCTCATGTCAAATGTCTCAATTATAGCACTAGTAGCATTCCTCATCTGCAATGGTGCCTGACATATTACTGTCATGCATATTAATTAAGTCACATGACCATATATAGTCATCTGATATTTTAGTCATATCTCATGTCAAATGCCTCAATTATCGCACTAGTAGCATTCCTCATTTGCAGTGGTGACTGACATATTACCGTCATACATATTAATTAAGTCACATGACCATATATAGTCATCTGATATTTTAGTCATATCTCATGTCAAATGCCTCAATTATAGCACTAGTAGCATTCCTCATTTGCAATGGTGACTGACATATTACCTTCATACATATTAATTAAGTCACATGACCATATATAGTCATCTGATATTTCAGTCATATCTCATGTCAAATTGCCTCAATTATAGCACTAGTAGCATTCCTCATCTGCAATGGTGCCTGACATATTACTGTCATGCTTATTAATTAAGTCACATGACCATATATAGTCATCTGATATTTTAGTCATATCTCATGTCAAATACCTCAATTATAGCACTAGTAGCATTTCTCATCTGCAATGATGCCTGGCTTATTACTGTCACGCTTATTAATTAAGTCACATGACCATATATAGTCATCTGGTATTTTAGTCATATCTCATGTCAAATACCTCAATTATAGCACTAATAGCATTCCTCATCTGCAATGATGCCTGACATATTACTGTCATGCATATTAATTAAGTCACATTGCCATATATAGTCATCTGATATTTTAGTCATATCTCATGTCAAATGCCTCAATTATAGCACTAGTATCATTCCTCATCTGCAACGGTGCCTGACATATTACTGTCATGCTTATTAATTAAGTCACATGACCATATATAGTCATCTGATATTTTAGTCATATCTCATGTCAAATTGCCTCAATTATAGCACTAGTAGCATTCCTCATCTGCAATGGTGCCTGACGTATTACTGTCATGCATATTAATTAAGTCACATGACCATATATAGTCTGGTATTTTAGTCATATCTCATGTCAAATTGCATCAATTATAGCACTAGTAGCATTCCTCATTTGCAATGGTGCCTGACGTATTACTGTCATGCATATTAATTAAGTCACATGACCATATATAGTCATCTGGTATTTTAGTCATATCTCATGTCAAATTGCATCAATTATAGCACTAGTAGCATTCCTCACCTGCAACGGTGCCTGACATATTACTGTCATGCATATTAATTAAGTCACATGACCATATATAGTCATATGATATTTTAGTCATATTTCATGTCAAATGCCTCAATTATAGCACTAGTAGCATTCCTCATCTGCAATGGTGCCTGACATATTACTGTCATGCTTATTAATTAAGTCACATGACCATATATAGTCATCTGGTATTTTAGTCATATCTCATGTCAAATGCCTCAATTATAGCACTAGTAGCATTCCTCATCTGCAATGGTGCCTGACATATTACTATCATGCATATTAATTAAGTCACATGACCATATATAGTCATCTGATATTTTAGTCATATCTCATGTAAAATGCCTCAATTATAGCACTAGTAGCATTCCTCATCTGCAATGGTGCCTGACATATTACTGTCATGCATTTTAATTAAGTCACATGACCATATATAGTCATCTGATATTTTAGTCATATCTCATGTCAAATGCCTCAATTATAGCACTAGTAGCATTCCTCATTTGCAATGGTGACTGACATATTACCGTCATACATATTAATTAAGTCACATGACCATATATAGTCTGGTATTTTAGTCAAATCTCATGTCAAATTGCCTCAATTATAGCACTAGTAGCATTCCTCATCTGCAATGGTGCTTGACTTATTACTGTCATGCATATTAATTAAGTCACATGACCATATATAGTCATCTGATATTTTAGTCATATCTCATGTCAAATGCCTTAATTATAGCACTAGTGTCATTCCTCATCTGCAATGGTGCCTGACGTATTACTGTCATGCATATTAATTAAGTCACATGACCATATATAGTCATCTGGTATTTTAGTCATATCTCATGTCAAATACCTCAATTATAGCACTAGTAGCATTCCTCATCCGCAATGGTGCCTGACATATTACTGTCATGCTTATTAATTAAGTCACATGACCATATATAGTCTTCTGATATTTTAGTCATATCTCATGTCAAATGCCTCAATTATAGCACTAGTAGCATTCCTCATCTGCAATGGTGCCTGACATATTACTGTCATGCATAATAATTAAGTCACATGACCATATATAGTCATCTGATATTTTAGTCATATCTCAAGTCAAATGCCTCAATTATAGCACTAGTAGCATTCCTCATCTGCAATGGTGCCTGACATATTACTGTCATGCATATTAATTAAGTCACATGACCATATATAGTCATCTGATATTTTAGTCATATCTCATGTCAAATACCTCAATTATAGCACTAGTAGCATTTCTCATCTGCAATGATGCCTGGCTTAATACTGTCACGCTTATTAATTAAGTCACATGACCATATATAGTCATCTGGTATTTTAGTCATATCTCATGTCAAATACCTCAATTATAGCACTAGTAGCATTCCTCATCTGCAATGGTGCCTGACATATTACTGTCATGCATATTAATTAAGTCACATTGCCATATATAGTCATCTGGTATTTTAGTCATATCTCATGTCAAATACCTCAATTATAGCACTAGTAGCATTCCTCATCTGCAATGGTGCCTGACATATTACTGTCATGCATATTAATTAAGTCACATGACCATATATAGTCATCTGATATTTTAGTCATATCTCATGTCAAATACCTCAATTATAGCACTAGTAATATTTCTCATCTGCAATGATACCTGGCTTATTACTGTCACGCTTATTAATTAAGTCACATGACCATATATAGTCATCTGGTATTTTAGTCATATCTCATGTCAAATACCTCAATTATAGCACTAGTAGCATTCCTCATCTGCAATGGTGCCTGACATATTACTGTCATGCATATTAATTAAGTCACATTGCCATATATAGTCATCTGGTATTTTAGTCATATCTCATGTCTAATTGCCTCAATTATAGTACTAGTAGCATTCCTCATCTGCAATGGTACCTGACATATTACTGTCATGCATATTAATTAAGTCACATTGCCATATATAGTCATCTGGTATTTTAGTAATATCTCATGTCGAATGCCTCAATTAAAGCACTAGTAGCATGTCCTCATCTGCAATGGTGCCTGACGTATTACTGTCATGCATATTAATTAAGTAACATGGCCATATATAGTCATCTGATATTTTAGTCATATCTCATGTCAAATTGCCTCAATTATAGCACTAGTAGCATTCCTCATCTGCAATGGTGCCTGACGTATTACTGTCATGCATATTAATTAAGTCACATGACCATATATAGTCATCTGATATTTTAGTCATATCTCATGTCAAATACCTCAATTATAGCACTAGTAGCATTTCTCATCTGCAATGATGCCTGGCTTATTACTGTCACGCTTATTAATTAAGTCACATGACCATATATAGTCATCTGGTATTTTAGTCATATCTCATGTCAAATACCTCAATTATAGCACTAATAGCATTCCTCATCTGCAATGATGCCTGACATATTACTGTCATGCATATTAATTAAGTCACATTGCCATATATAGTCATCTGATATTTTAGTCATATCTCATGTCAAATGCCTCAATTATAGCACTAGTATCATTCCTCATCTGCAACGGTGCCTGACATATTACTGTCATGCTTATTAATTAAGTCACATGACCATATATAGTCATCTGATATTTTAGTCATATCTCATGTCAAATTGCCTCAATTATAGCACTAGTAGCATTCCTCATCTGCAATGGTGCCTGACGTATTACTGTCATGCATATTAATTAAGTCACATGACCATATATAGTCTGGTATTTTAGTCATATCTCATGTCAAATTGCATCAATTATAGCACTAGTAGCATTCCTCATTTGCAATGGTGCCTGACGTATTACTGTCATGCATATTAATTAAGTCACATGACCATATATAGTCATCTGGTATTTTAGTCATATCTCATGTCAAATTGCATCAATTATAGCACTAGTAGCATTCCTCACCTGCAACGGTGCCTGACATATTACTGTCATGCATATTAATTAAGTCACATGACCATATATAGTCATATGATATTTTAGTCATATTTCATGTCAAATGCCTCAATTATAGCACTAGTAGCATTCCTCATCTGCAATGGTGCCTGACATATTACTGTCATGCTTATTAATTAAGTCACATGACCATATATAGTCATCTGGTATTTTAGTCATATCTCATGTCAAATGCCTCAATTATAGCACTAGTAGCATTCCTCATCTGCAATGGTGCCTGACATATTACTATCATGCATATTAATTAAGTCACATGACCATATATAGTCATCTGATATTTTAGTCATATCTCATGTAAAATGCCTCAATTATAGCACTAGTAGCATTCATCATCTGCAATGGTGCCTGACATATTACTGTCATGCATTTTAATTAAGTCACATGACCATATATAGTCATCTGATATTTTAGTCATATCTCATGTCAAATGCCTCAATTATAGCACTAGTAGCATTCCTCATTTGCAATGGTGACTGACATATTACCGTCATACATATTAATTAAGTCACATGACCATATATAGTCTGGTATTTTAGTCAAATCTCATGTCAAATTGCCTCAATTATAGCACTAGTAGCATTCCTCATCTGCAATGGTGCTTGACTTATTACTGTCATGCATATTAATTAAGTCACATGACCATATATAGTCATCTGATATTTTAGTCATATCTCATGTCAAATGCCTTAATTATAGCACTAGTGTCATTCCTCATCTGCAATGGTGCCTGACGTATTACTGTCATGCATATTAATTAAGTCACATGACCATTTATAGTCATCTGATATTTTAGTCATATCTCATGTCAAATGTCTCAATTGTAGCACTAGTAGCATTCCTCATCCGCAATGGTGCCTGACATATTACTGTCATGCATATTAATTAAGTCACATTGCCATATATAGTCATCTGATATTTTAGTCATATCTCGTGTCAAATGTCTCAGTTATAGCACTAGTAGCATTCCTCATCTGCAATGGTGCCTGACATATTACTGTCATGCTTATTAATTATGTCACATGACCATATATAGTCATCTGATATTTTAGTCATATCTCATGTCAAATGCCTCAATTATAACACTAGTAGCATTCCTCATCTGCAATGGTGCCTGACATATTACTGTCATGCATTTTAATTAAGTCACATGACCATATATAGTCATCTGATATTTTAGTCATATCTCATGTCAAATGCCTCAATTATAGCACTAGTAGCATTCCTCATTTGCAATGGTGACTGACATATTACCGTCATACATATTAATTAAGTCACATGACCATATATAGTCTGGTATTTTAGTCATATCTCATGTCAAATTGCATCAATTATAGGACTAGTAGCATTCCTCATTTGCAATGGTGCCTGACGTATTACTGTCATGCATATTAATTAAGTCACATGACCATATATAGTCATCTGGTATTTTAGTCATATCTCATGTCAAATTGCATCAATTATAGCACTAGTAGCATTCCTCATCTGCAATGGTGCCTGACATATTACTGTCATGCATATTAATTAAGTCACATGACCATATATAGTCATCTGATATTTTAGTCATATCTCATGTCAAATGCCTCAATTATAGCACTAGTAGCATTCCTCATTTGCAATGGTGACTGACATATTACCGTCATACATATTAATTAAGTCACATGACCATATATAGTCATCTGATATTTTAGTCATATCTCATGTCAAATGCCTCAATTATAGCACTAGTAGCATTCCTCATCTGCAATGGTGCCTGACATATTACTGTCATGCATATTAATTAAGTCACATGACCATATATAGTCATCTGATATTTTAGTCATATCTCATGTCAAATGCCTCAATTATCGCACTAGTAGCATTCCTCATTTGCAGTGGTGACTGACATATTACCGTCATACATATTAATTAAGTCACATGACCATATATAGTCATCTGATATTTTAGTCATATCTCATGTCAAATGCCTCAATTATAGCACTAGTAGCATTCCTCATTTGCAATGGTGACTGACATATTACCTTCATACATATTAATTAAGTCACATGACCATATATAGTCATCTGATATTTCAGTCATATCTCATGTCAAATTGCCTCAATTATAGCACTAGTAGCATTCCTCATCTGCAATGGTGCCTGACATATTACTGTCATGCTTATTAATTAAGTCACATGACCATATATAGTCATCTGATATTTTAGTCATATCTCATGTCAAATACCTCAATTATAGCACTAGTAGCATTTCTCATCTGCAATGATGCCTGGCTTATTACTGTCACGCTTATTAATTAAGTCACATGACCATATATAGTCATCTGGTATTTTAGTCATATCTCATGTCAAATACCTCAATTATAGCACTAATAGCATTCCTCATCTGCAATGATGCCTGACATATTACTGTCATGCATATTAATTAAGTCACATTGCCATATATAGTCATCTGATATTTTAGTCATATCTCATGTCAAATGCCTCAATTATAGCACTAGTATCATTCCTCATCTGCAACGGTGCCTGACATATTACTGTCATGCTTATTAATTAAGTCACATGACCATATATAGTCATCTGATATTTTAGTCATATCTCATGTCAAATTGCCTCAATTATAGCACTAGTAGCATTCCTCATCTGCAATGGTGCCTGACGTATTACTGTCATGCATATTAATTAAGTCACATGACCATATATAGTCTGGTATTTTAGTCATATCTCATGTCAAATTGCATCAATTATAGCACTAGTAGCATTCCTCATTTGCAATGGTGCCTGACGTATTACTGTCATGCATATTAATTAAGTCACATGACCATATATAGTCATCTGGTATTTTAGTCATATCTCATGTCAAATTGCATCAATTATAGCACTAGTAGCATTCCTCACCTGCAACGGTGCCTGACATATTACTGTCATGCATATTAATTATGTCACATGACCATATATAGTCATATGATATTTTAGTCATATTTCATGTCAAATGCCTCAATTATAGCACTAGTAGCATTCCTCATCTGCAATGGTGCCTGACATATTACTGTCATGCTTATTAATTAAGTCACATGACCATATATAGTCATCTGGTATTTTAGTCATATCTCATGTCAAATGCCTCAATTATAGCACTAGTAGCATTCCTCATCTGCAATGGTGCCTGACATATTACTATCATGCATATTAATTAAGTCACATGACCATATATAGTCATCTGATATTTTAGTCATATCTCATGTAAAATGCCTCAATTATAGCACTAGTAGCATTCCTCATCTGCAATGGTGCCTGACATATTACTGTCATGCATTTTAATTAAGTCACATGACCATATATAGTCATCTGATATTTTAGTCATATCTCATGTCAAATGCCTCAATTATAGCACTAGTAGCATTCCTCATTTGCAATGGTGACTGACATATTACCGTCATACATATTAATTAAGTCACATGACCATATATAGTCTGGTATTTTAGTCAAATCTCATGTCAAATTGCCTCAATTATAGCACTAGTAGCATTCCTCATCTGCAATGGTGCTTGACTTATTACTGTCATGCATATTAATTAAGTCACATGACCATATATAGTCATCTGATATTTTAGTCATATCTCATGTCAAATGCCTTAATTATAGCACTAGTGTCATTCCTCATCTGCAATGGTGCCTGACGTATTACTGTCATGCATATTAATTAAGTCACATGACCATATATAGTCATCTGATATTTTAGTCATATCTCATGTCAAATGTCTCAATTATAGCACTAGTAGCATTCCTCATCCGCAATGGTGCCTGACATATTACTGTCATGCATATTAATTAAGTCACATTGCCATATATAGTCATCTGATATTTTAGTCATATCTCGTGTCAAATGTCTCAGTTATAGCACTAGTAGCATTCCTCATCTGCAATGGTGCCTGACATATTACTGTCATGCTTATTAATTATGTCACATGACCATATATAGTCATCTGATATTTTAGTCATATCTCATGTCAAATGCCTCAATTATAACACTAGTAGCATTCCTCATCTGCAATGGTGCCTGACATATTACTGTCATGCATTTTAATTAAGTCACATGACCATATATAGTCATCTGATATTTTAGTCATATCTCATGTCAAATGCCTCAATTATAGCACTAGTAGCATTCCTCATTTGCAATGGTGACTGACATATTACCGTCATACATATTAATTAAGTCACATGACCATATATAGTCTGGTATTTTAGTCAAATCTCATGTCAAATTGCCTCAATTATAGCACTAGTAGCATTCCTCATCTGCAATGGTGCTTGACTTATTACTGTCATGCATATTAATTAAGTCACATGACCATATATAGTCATCTGATATTTTAGTCATATCTCATGTCAAATGCCTTAATTATAGCACTAGTGTCATTCCTCATCTGCAATGGTGCCTGACGTATTACTGTCATGCATATTAATTAAGTCACATGACCATATATAGTCATCTGATATTTTAGTCATATCTCATGTCAAATGTCTCAATTATAGCACTAGTAGCATTCCTCATCCGCAATGGTGCCTGACATATTACTGTCATGCATATTAATTAAGTCACATTGCCATATATAGTCATCTGATATTTTAGTCATATCTCGTGTCAAATGTCTCAGTTATAGCACTAGTAGCATTCCTCATCTGCAATGGTGCCTGACATATTACTGTCATGCTTATTAATTATGTCACATGACCATATATAGTCATCTGATATTTTAGTCATATCTCATGTCAAATGCCTCAATTATAACACTAGTAGCATTCCTCATCTGCAATGGTGCCTGACATATTACTGTCATGCATTTTAATTAAGTCACATGACCATATATAGTCATCTGATATTTTAGTCATATCTCATGTCAAATGCCTCAATTATAGCACTAGTAGCATTCCTCATTTGCAATGGTGACTGACATATTACTGTCATACATATTAATTAAGTCACATGACCATATATAGTCTGGTATTTTAGTCATATCTCATGTCAAATTGCATCAATTATAGGACTAGTAGCATTCCTCATTTGCAATGGTGCCTGACGTATTACTGTCATGCATATTAATTAAGTCACATGACCATATATAGTCATCTGGTATTTTAGTCATATCTCATGTCAAATTGCATCAATTATAGCACTAGTAGCATTCCTCATCTGCAATGGTGCCTGACATATTACTGTCATGCATATTAATTAAGTCACATGACCATATATAGTCATCTGATATTTTAGTCATATCTCATGTCAAATGCCTCAATTATAGCACTAGTAGCATTCCTCATTTGCAATGGTGACTGACATATTACCGTCATACATATTAATTAAGTCACATGACCATATATAGTCATCTGATATTTTAGTCATATCTCATGTCAAATGCCTCAATTATAGCACTAGTAGCATTCCTCATCTGCAATGGTGCCTGACATATTACTATCATGCATATTAATTAAGTCACATGACCATATATAGTCATCTGATATTTTAGTCATATCTCATGTCAAATGCCTCAATTATCGCACTAGTAGCATTCCTCATTTGCAATGGTGACTGACATATTACCGTCATACATATTAATTAAGTCACATGACCATATATAGTCATCTGATATTTTAGTCATATCTCATGTCAAATGCCTTAATTATAGCACTAGTAGCATTCCTCATCTGCAATGGTGCCTGACATATTACTGTCATGCATTTTAATTAAGTCACATGACCATATATAGTCATCTGATATTTTAGTCATATCTCATGTCAAATGCCTCAATTATAGCACTAGTAGCATTCCTCATTTGCAATGGTGACTGACATATTACCGTCATACATATTAATTAAGTCACATGACCATATATAGTCATCTGATATTTTAGTTATATCTCATGTCAAATGCCTCAATTATAGCACTAGTAGCATTCCTCATTTGCAATGGTGACTGACATATTACCTTCATACATATTAATTAAGTCACATGACCATATATAGTCATCTGATATTTCAGTCATATCTCATGTCAAATTGCCTCAATTATAGCACTAGTAGCATTCCTCATCTGCAATGGTGCCTGACATATTACTGTCATGCTTATTAATTAAGTCACATGACCATATATAATCATCTGATATTTTAGTCATATCTCATGTCAAATACCTCAATTATAGCACTAGTAGCATTTCTCATCTGCAATGATGCCTGGCTTATTACTGTCACGCTTATTAATTAAGTCACATTGCCATATATAGTCATCTGATATTTAGTCATATCTCATGTCAAATGCCTCAATTATAGCACTAGTAGCATTCCTCATCTGCAACGGTGCCTGACATATTACTGTCATGCTTATTAATTAAGTCACATGACCATATATAGTCATCTGATATTTTAGTCATATCTCATGCCAAATCTCTCAATTATAGCACTAGTTGCATTCCTCATCTGAAATGGTGCCTGACATATTACTGTCATGCATATTAATTAAGTCACATGACCATATATAGTCATCTGATATTTTAGTCATATCTCATGTCAAATTGCCTCAATTATAGCACTAGTAGCATTCCTCATCTGCAGTGGTGCCTGACGTATTACTGTCATGCATATTAATTAAGTCACATGACCATATATAGTCTGGTATTTTAGTCATATCTCATGTCAAATTGCATCAATTATAGCACTAGTAGCATTCCTCATCTGCAATGGTGCCTGACGTATTACTGTCATGCATATTAATTAAGTCACATGACCATATATATTCATCTGGTATTTTAGTCATATCTCATGTCAAATTGCATCAATTATAGCACTAGTAGCATTCCTCATCTGCAACGGTGCCTGACATATTACTGTCATGCATATTAATTAAGTCACATGACCATATATAGTCATCTGATATTTTAGTCATATCTCATGTCAAATTGCCTCAATTATAGTACTAGTAGCATTCCTCATCTGCAATGGTGCCTGACGTATTACTGTCATGCATATTAATTAAGTCACATGACCATATATAGTCTGGTATTTTAGTCATATCTCATGTCAAATTGCATCAATTATAGCACTAGTAGCATTCCTCATTTGCAATGGTGCCTGACGTATTACTGTCATGCATATTAATTAAGTCACATGACCATATATAGTCATCTGGTATTTTAGTCATATCTCATGTCAAATTGCATCAATTATAGCACTAGTAGCGTTCCTCATCTGCAATGGTGCCTGACATATTACTGTCGTGCATATTAATTAAGTCACATTGCCATATATAGTCATCTGATATTTTAGTCATATCTCATGTCAAATTGCTTCAATTATAGCACTAGTAGCATTCCTCACCTGCAACGGTGCCTGACATATTACTGTCATGCATATTAATTAAGTCACATGACCATACATAGTCATATGATATTTTAGTCATATTTCATGTCAAATGCCTCAATTATAGCACTAGTAGCATTCCTCATCTGCAATGGTGCCTGACATATTACTGTCATGCTTATTAATTTTGTCACATGACCATATATAGTCATCTGGTATTTTAGTCATATCTCATGTCAAATGCCTCAATTTTAGCACTAGTAGCATTCCTCATCTGCAATGGTGCCTGACATATTACTGTCATGCATATTAATTAAGTCACATGACCATATATAGTCATCTGATATTTTAGTCATATCTCATGTAAAATGCCTCAATTATAGCACTAGTAGCATTCCTCATCTGCAATGGTGCCTGACATATTACTGTCATGCTTATTAATTATGTCACATGACCATATATAGTCATCTGATATTTTAGTCATATCTCATGTCAAATGCCTCAATTATAGCACTAGTAGCATTCCTCATCTGCAATGGTGCCTGACATATTACTGTCATGCATTTTAATTAAGTCACATGACCATATATAGTCATCTGATATTTTAGTCATATCTCATGTCAAATGCCTCAATTATAGCACTAGTAGCATTCCTCATTTGCAATGGTGACTGACATATTACCGTCATACATATTAATTAAGTCACATGACCATATATAGTCTGGTATTTTAGTCATATCTCATGTCAAATTGCATCAATTATAGCACTAGTAGCATTCCTCATTTGCAATGGTGCCTGACGTATTACTGTCATGCATATTAATTAAGTCACATGACCATATATAGTCATCTGGTATTTTAGTCATATCTCATGTCAAATTGCATCAATTATAGCACTAGTAGCATTCCTCATCTGCAATGGTGCCTGACATATTACTGTCATGCATATTAATTAAGTCACATGACCATATATAGTCATCTGATATTTTAGTCATATCTCATGTCAAATGCCTCAATTATAGCACTAGTAGCATTCCTCATTTGCAATGGTGACTGACATATTACCGTCATGCTTATTAATTAAGTCACATGACCATATATAGTCATCTGATATTTTAGTCATATCTCATGTCAAATGCCTCAATTATAGCACTAGTAGCATTCCTCATTTGCAATGGTGACTGACATATTACTGTCATGCATATTAATTAAGTCACATGACCATATATAGTCATCTGGTATTTTAGTCATATCTCATGTCAAATTGTATCAATTATAGCACTAGTAGCATTCCTCATCTGCAATGGTGCCTGACATATTACTGTCATGCTTATTAATTAAGTCACATGACCATATATAGTCATCTGATATTTTAGTCATATCTCATGTAAAATGCCTCAATTATAGCACTAGTAGCATTCCTCATCTGCAATGGTGCCTGACATATTACTGTCATGCTTATTAATTAAGTCACATGACCATATATAGTCATCTGATATTTTAGTCATATCTCATGTCAAATGCCTCAATTATAGCACTAGTAGCATTCCTCATTTGCAATGGTGACTGACATATTACCGTCATACATATTAATTAAGTCACATGACCATATATAGTCTGGTATTTTAGTCATATCTCATGTCAAATTGCATCAATTATAGCACTAGTAGCATTCCTCATTTGCAATGGTGCCTGACGTATTACTGTCATGCATAACAATTAAGTCACATGACCATATATAGTCATCTGGTATTTTAGTCATATCTCATGTCAAATTGCATCAATTATAGCACTAGTAGCGTTCCTCATCTGCAATGGTGCCTGACATATTACTGTCATGCATATTAATTAAGTCACATTGCCATATATAGTCATCTGATATTTTAGTCATATCTCATGTCAAATTGCCTCAATTATAGCACTAGTAGCATTCCTCACCTGCAACGGTGCCTGACATATTACTGTCATGCATATTAATTAAGTCACATGACCATATATAGTCATATGATATTTTAGTCATATTTCATGTCAAATGCCTCAATTATAGCACTAGTAGCATTCCTCATCTGCAATGGTGCCTGACATATTACTGTCATGCTTATTAATTAAGTCACATGACCATATATAGTCATCTGGTATTTTAGTCATATCTCATGCCAAATGCCTCAATTATAGCACTAGTAGCATTCCTCATCTGCAATGGTGCCTGACATATTACTATCATGCATATTAATTAAGTCACATGACCATATATAGTCATCTGATATTTTAGTCATATCTCATGTAAAATGCCTCAATTATAGCACTAGTAGCATTCCTCATCTGCAATGGTGCCTGACATTACTGTCATGCTTATTAATTAAGTCACATGACCATATATAGTCATCTGATATTTTAGTCATATCTCATGTCAAATGCCTCAATTATAGCACTAGTAGCATTCCTCATCTGCAATGGTGCCTGGCATATTACTGTCATGCATTTTAATTAAGTCACATGACCATATATAGTCATCTGATATTTTAGTCATATCTCATGTCAAATGCCTCAATTATAGCACTAGTAGCATTCCTCATTTGCAATGGTGACTGACATATTACCGTCATACATATTAATTAAGTCACATGACCATATATAGTCTGGTATTTTAGTCATATCTCATGTCAAATTGCATCAATTATAGCACTAGTAGCATTCCTCATTTGCAATGGTGCCTGACGTATTACTGTCATGCATATTAATTAAGTCACATGACCATATATAGTCATCTGGTATTTTAGTCATATCTCATGTCAAATTGCATCAATTATAGCACTAGTAGCATTCCTCATCTGCAATGGTGCCTGACATATTACTGTCATGCATATTAATTAAGTCACATTGCCATATATAGTCATCTGATATTTTAGTCATATCTCATGTCAAATTGCCTCAATTATAGCACTAGTAGCATTCCTCACCTGCAACGGTGCCTGACATATTACTGTCATGCATATTAATTAAGTCACATGACCATATATAGTCTGGTATTTTAGTCATATCTCATGTCAAATTGCATCAATTATAGCACTAGTAGCATTCCTCATTTGCAATGGTGCCTGACGTATTACTGTCATGCATATTAATTAAGTCACATGACCATATATAGTCATCTGGTATTTTAGTCATATCTCATGTCAAATTGCATCTATTATAGCACTAGTAGCGTTCCTCATCTGCAATGGTGCCTGACATATTACTGTCATGCATATTAATTAAGTCACATTGCCATATATAGTCATCTCATATTTTAGTCATATCTCATGTCAAATTGCTTCAATTATAGCACTAGTAGCATTCCTCACCTGCAACGGTGCCTGACATATTACTGTCATGCATATTAATTAAGTCACATGACCATACATAGTCATATGATATTTTAGTCATATTTCATGTCAAATGCCTCAATTTTAGCACTAGTAGCATTCCTCATCTGCAATGGTGCCTGACATATTACTGTCATGCATATTAATTAAGTCACATGACCATATATAGTCATCTGATATTTTAGTCATATCTCATGTAAAATGCCTCAATTATAGCACTAGTAGCATTCCTCATCTGCAATGGTGCCTGACATATTACTGTCATGCTTATTAATTAAGTCACATGACCATATATAGTCATCTGATATTTTAGTCATATCTCATGTCAAATGCCTCAATTATAGCACTAGTAGCATTCCTCATTTGCAATGGTGACTGACATATTACCGTCATACATATTAATTAAGTCACATGACCATATATAGTCTGGTATTTTAGTCATATCTCATGTCAAATTGCATCAATTATAGCACTAGTAGCATTCCTCATTTGCAATGGTGCCTGACGTATTACTGTCATGCATAACAATTAAGTCACATGACCATATATAGTCATCTGGTATTTTAGTCATATCTCATGTCAAATTGCATCAATTATAGCACTAGTAGCATTCCTCATCTCCAATGGTGCCTGACATATTACTGTCATGCATATTAATTAAGTCACATTGCCATATATAGTCATCTGATATTTTAGTCATATCTCATGTCAAATTGCCTCAATTATAGCACTAGTAGCATTCCTCACCTGCAACGGTACCTGACATATTACTGTCATGCATATTAATTAAGTCACATGACCATATATAGTCATATGATATTTTAGTCATATTTCATGTCAAATGCCTCAATTATAGCACTAGTAGCATTCCTCATCTGCAATGGTGCCTGACATATTACTGTCATGCTTATTAATTAAGTCACATGACTATATATAGTCATCTGGTATTTTAGTCATATCTCATGTCAAATGCCTCAATTATAGCACTAGTAGGATTCCTCATCTGCAATGGTGCCTGACATATTACTATCATGCATATTAATTAAGTCACATGACCATATATAGTCATCTGATATTTTAGTCATATCTCATGTAAAATGCCTCAATTATAGCACTAGTAGCATTCCTCATCTGCAATGGTGCCTGACATTACTGTCATGCTTATTAATTAAGTCACATGACCATATATAGTCATCTGATATTTTAGTCATATCTCATGTAAAATGCCTCAATTATAGCACTAGTAGCATTCCTCATCTGCAATGGTGCCTGACATATTACTGTCATGCTTATTAATTAAGTCACATGACCATATATAGTCATCTGATATTTTAGTCATATCTCATGTCAAATGCCTCAATTATAGCACTAGTAGCATTCCTCATTTGCAATGGTGACTGACATATTACCGTCATACATATTAATTAAGTCACATGACCATATATAGTCTGGTATTTTAGTCATATCTCATGTCAAATTGCATCAATTACAGCACTAGTAGCATTCCTCATTTGCAATGGTGCCTGACGTATTACTGTCATGCATAACAATTAAGTCACATGACCATATATAGTCATCTGGTATTTTAGTCATATCTCATGTCAAATTGCATCAATTATAGCACTAGTAGCGTTCCTCATCTGCAATGGTGCCTGACATATTACTGTCATGCATATTAATTAAGTCACATTGCCATATATAGTCATCTGATATTTTAGTCATATCTCATGTCAAATAGCCTCAATTATAGCACTAGTAGCATTCCTCACCTGCAACGGTGCCTGACATATTACTGTCATGCATATTAATTAAGTCACATGACCATATATAGTCATATGATATTTTAGTCATATTTCATGTCAAATGCCTCAATTATAGCACTAGTAGCATTCCTCATCTGCAATGGTGCCTGACATATTACTGTCATGCTTATTAATTAAGTCACATGACCATATATAGTCATCTGGTATTTTAGTCATATCTCATGTCAAATGCCTCAATTATAGCACTAGTAGCATTCCTCATCTGCAATGGTGCCTGACATATTACTATCATGCATATTAATTAAGTCACATGACCATATATAGTCATCTGATATTTTAGTCATATCTCATGTAAAATGCCTCAATTATAGCACTAGTAGCATTCCTCATCTGCAATGGTGCCTGACATATTACTATCATGCATATTAATTAAGTCACATGACCATATATAGTCATCTGATATTTTAGTCATATCTCATGTAAAATGCCTCAATTATAGCACTAGTAGCATTCCTCATCTGCAATGGTGCCTGACATTACTGTCATGCTTATTAATTAAGTCACATGACCATATATAGTCATCTGATATTTTAGTCATATCTCATGTCAAATGCCTCAATTATAGCACTAGTAGCATTCCTCATCTGCAATGGTGCCTGACATATTACTGTCATGCATTTTAATTAAGTCACATGACCATATATAGTCATCTGATATTTTAGTCATATCTCATGTCAAATGCCTCAATTATAGCACTAGTAGCATTCCTCATTTGCAATGGTGACTGACATATTACCGTCATACATATTAATTAAGTCACATGACCATATATAGTCTGGTATTTTAGTCATATCTCATGTCAAATTGCATCAATTATAGCACTAGTAGCATTCCTCATTTGCAATGGTGCCTGACGTATTACTATCATGCATATTAATTAAGTCACATGACCATATATAGTCATCTGGTATTTTAGTCATATCTCATGTCAAATTGCATCTATTATAGCACTAGTAGCATTCCTCACCTGCAACGGTGCCTGACATATTACTGTCATGCATATTAATTAAGTCACATGACCATATATAGTCATATGATATTTTAGTCATATTTCATGTCAAATGCCTCAATTATAGCACTAGTAGCATTCCTCATCTGCAATGGTGCCTGACATATTACTGTCATGCTTATTAATTAAGTCACATGACCATATATAGTCATCTGATATTTTAGTCATATCTCATGTCAAATGCCTCAATTATAGCACTAGTAGCATTCCTCATCTGCAATGGTGCCTGACATATTACTATCATGCATATTAATTAAGTCACATGACCATATATAGTCATCTGATATTTTAGTCATATCTCATGTAAAATGCCTCAATTATAGCACTAGTAGCATTCCTCATCTGCAATGGTGCCTGACATATTACTATCATGCATATTAATTAAGTCACATGACCATATATAGTCATCTGATATTTTAGTCATATCTCATGTAAAATGCCTCAATTATAGCACTAGTAGCATTCCTCATCTGCAATGGTGCCTGACATTACTGTCATGCTTATTAATTAAGTCACATGACCATATATAGTCATCTGATATTTTAGTCATATCTCATGTCAAATGCCTCAATTATAGCACTAGTAGCATTCCTCATCTGCAATGGTGCCTGACATATTACTGTCATGCATTTTAATTAAGTCACATGACCATATATAGTCATCTGATATTTTAGTCATATCTCATGTCAAATGCCTCAATTATAGCACTAGTAGCATTCCTCATTTGCAATGGTGACTGACATATTACCGTCATACATATTAATTAAGTCACATGACCATATATAGTCTGGTATTTTAGTCATATCTCATGTCAAATTGCATCAATTATAGCACTAGTAGCATTCCTCATTTGCAATGGTGCCTGATGTATTACTGTCATGCATATTAATTAAGTCACATGACCATATATAGTCATCTGGTATTTTAGTCATATCTCATGTCAAATTGCATCTATTATAGCACTAGTAGCATTCCTCATCTGCAATGGTGCCTGACATATTACTGTCATGCATATTAATTAAGTCACATTGCCATATATAGTCATCTGATATTTTAGTCATATCTCATGTCAAATTGCCTCAATTATAGCACTAGTAGCATTCCTCACCTGCAACGGTGCCTGACATATTACTGTCATGCATATTAATTAAGTCACATGACCATATATAGTCATATGATATTTTAGTCATATCTCATGCCAAATCTCTCAATTATAGCACTAGTTGCATTCCTCATCTGAAATGGTGCCTGCCATATTACTGTCATGCATATTAATTAAGTCACATGACCATATATAGTCATCTGATATTTTAGTCATATCTCATGTCAAATTGCCTCAATTATAGCACTACTAGCATTCCTCATCTGCAGTGGTGCCTGACGTATTACTGTCATGCATATTAATTAAGTCACATGACCATATATAGTCTGGTATTTTAGTCATATCTCATGTCAAATTGCATCAATTATAGCACTAGTAGCATTCCTCATCTGCAATGGTGCCTGAAGTATTACTGTCATGCATATTAAATAAGTCACATGATCATATATATTCATCTGGTATTTTAGTCATATCTCATGTCAAATTGCATCAATTATAGCACTAGTAGCATTCCTCATCTGCAACGGTGCCTGACATATTACTGTCATGCTTATTAATTAAGTCACATGACCATATATAGTCATCTGATATTTTAGTCATATCTCATGTCAAATGCCTCAATTATAGCACTAGTAGCATTCCTCATTTGCAATGGTGACTGACATATTACCGTCATACATATTAATTAAGTCACAGGACCATATATAGTCTGGTATTTTAGTCATATCTCATGTCAAATTGCATCAATTATAGAACTAGTAGCATTCCTCATCTGCAATGGTGCCTGAAGTATTACTGTCATGCATATTAAATAAGTCACATGATCATATATATTCATCTGGTATTTTAGTCATATCTCATGTCAAATTGCATCAATTATAGCACTAGTAGCATTCCTCATCTGCAACGGTGCCTGACATATTACTGTCATGCATATTAATTAAGTCACATGACCATATATAGTCATCTGATATTTTAGTCATATCTCATGTAAAATGCCTCAATTATAGCACTAGTAGCATTCCTCATCTGCAATGGTGCCTGACATTACTGTCATGCTTATTAATTAAGTCACATGACCATATATAGTCATCTGATATTTTAGTCATATCTCATGTCAAATGCCTCAATTATAGCACTAGTAGCATTCCTAATCTGCAATGGTGCCTGACATATTACTGTCATGCATTTTAATTAAGTCACATGACCATATATAGTCATCTGATATTTTAGTCATATCTCATGTCAAATGCCTCAATTATAGCACTAGTAGCATTCCTCATTTGCAATGGTGACTGACATATTACCGTCATACATATTAATTAAGTCACATGACCATATATAGTCTGGTATTTTAGTCATATCTCATGTCAAATTGCATCAATTATAGCACTAGTAGCATTCCTCACTTGCAATGGTGCCTGACGTATTACTGTCATGCATATTAATTAAGTCACATGACCATATATAGTCATCTGGTATTTTAGTCATATCTCATGTCAAATTGCATCAATTATAGCACTAGTAGCATTCCTCATCTGCAATGGTGCCTGACATATTACTGTCATGCATATTAATTAAGTCACATTGCCATATATAGTCATCTGATATTTTAGTCATATCTCATGTCAAATTGCCTCAATTATAGCACTAGTAGCATTCCTCACCTGCAACGGTGCCTGACATATTACTGTCATGCATATTAATTAAGTCACATGACCATATATAGTCATATGATATTTTAGTCATATCTCATGTCAAATTGCCTCAATTATAGCACTAGTAGCATTCCTCATCTGCAGTGGTGCCTGACGTATTACTGTCATGCATATTAATTAAGTCACATGACCATATATAGTGTGGTATTTTAGTCATATCTCATGTCAAATTGCATCAATTATAGCACTAATAGCATTCCTCATCTGCAATGGTGCCTGACGTATTACTGTCATGCATATTAATTAAGTCACATAACCAAATATATTCATCTGGTATTTTAGTCATATCTCATGTCAAATTGCATCAATTATAGCACTAGTAGCATTCCTCATCTGCAACGGTGCCTGACATATTACTGTCATGCTTATTAATTAAGTCACATGACCATATATAGTCATCTGATATTTTAGTCATATCTCATGTCAAATGCCTCAATTATAGCACTAGTAGCATTCCTCATTTGCAATGGTGACTGACATATTACCGTCATACATATTAATTAAGACACATGACCATATATAGTCTGGTATTTTAGTCATATCTCATGTCAAATTGCATCAATTATAGCACTAGTAGCATTCCTCCTTTGCAATGGTGCCTGACGTATTACTGTCATGCATAACAATTAAGTCACATGACCATATATAGTCATCTGATATTTTAGTCATATCTCATGTCAATTGCCTCAATTATCGCACTAGTAGCATTCCTCATTTGCAATGGTGACTGACATATTACCGTCATACATATTAATTAAGTCACATGACCATATATAGTCATCTGATATTTTAGTCATATCTCATGTCAAATGCCTTAATTATAGCACTAGTAGCATTCCTCATCTGCAATGGTGCCTGACATATTACTGTCATGCATTTTAATTAAGTCACATGACCATATATAGTCATCTGATATTTTAGTCATATCTCATGTCAAATGCCTCAATTATAGCACTAGTAGCATTCCTCATTTGCAATGGTGACTGACATATTACCGTCATACATATTAATTAAGTCACATGACCATATATAGTCATCTGATATTTTAGTCATATCTCATGTCAAATGCCTCAATTATAGCACTAGTAGCATTCCTCATTTGCAATGGTGACTGACATATTACCTTCATACATATTAATTAAGTCACATGACCATATATAGTCATCTGATATTTCAGTCATATCTCATGTCAAATTGCCTCAATTATAGCACTAGTAGCATTCCTCATCTGCAATGGTGCCTGACATATTACTGTCATGCTTATTAATTAAGTCACATGACCATATATAGTCATCTGATATTTTAGTCATATCTCATGTCAAATACCTCAATTATAGCACTAGTAGCATTTCTCATCTGCAATGATGCCTGGCTTATTACTGTCACGCTTATTAATTAAGTCACATTGCCATATATAGTCATCTGATATTTAGTCATATCTCATGTCAAATGCCTCAATTATAGCACTAGTAGCATTCCTCATCTGCAACGGTGCCTGACATATTACTGTCATGCTTATTAATTAAGTCACATGACCATATATAGTCATCTGATATTTTAGTCATATCTCATGCCAAATCTCTCAATTATAGCACTAGTTGCATTCCTCATCTGAAATGGTGCCTGACATATTACTGTCATGCATATTAATTAAGTCACATGACCATATATAGTCATCTGATATTTTAGTCATATCTCATGTCAAATTGCCTCAATTATAGCACTAGTAGCATTCCTCATCTGCAGTGGTGCCTGACGTATTACTGTCATGCATATTAATTAAGTCACATGACCATATATAGTGTGGTATTTTAGTCATATCTCATGTCAAATTGCATCAATTATAGCACTAATAGCATTCCTCATCTGCAATGGTGCCTGACGTATTACTGTCATGCATATTAATTAAGTCACATAACCAAATATATTCATCTGGTATTTTAGTCATATCTCATGTCAAATTGCATCAATTATAGCACTAGTAGCATTCCTCATCTGCAACGGTGCCTGACATATTACTGTCATGCTTATTAATTAAGTCACATGACCATATATAGTCATCTGATATTTTAGTCATATCTCATGTCAAATGCCTCAATTATAGCACTAGTAGCATTCCTCATTTGCAATGGTGACTGACATATTACCGTCATACATATTAATTAAGACACATGACCATATATAGTCTGGTATTTTAGTCATATCTCATGTCAAATTGCATCAATTATAGCACTAGTAGCATTCCTCCTTTGCAATGGTGCCTGACGTATTACTGTCATGCATAACAATTAAGTCACATGACCATATATAGTCATCTGGTATTTTAGTCATATCTCATGTCAAATGCCTCAATTATCGCACTAGTAGCATTCCTCATTTGCAATGGTGACTGACATATTACCGTCATACATATTAATTAAGTCACATGACCATATATAGTCATCTGATATTTTAGTCATATCTCATGTCAAATGCCTTAATTATAGCACTAGTAGCATTCCTCATCTGCAATGGTGCCTGACATATTACTGTCATGCATTTTAATTAAGTCACATGACCATATATAGTCATCTGATATTTTAGTCATATCTCATGTCAAATGCCTCAATTATAGCACTAGTAGCATTCCTCATTTGCAATGGTGACTGACATATTACCGTCATACATATTAATTAAGTCACATGACCATATATAGTCATCTGATATTTTAGTCATATCTCATGTCAAATGCCTCAATTATAGCACTAGTAGCATTCCTCATTTGCAATGGTGACTGACATATTACCTTCATACATATTAATTAAGTCACATGACCATATATAGTCATCTGATATTTCAGTCATATCTCATGTCAAATTGCCTCAATTATAGCACTAGTAGCATTCCTCATCTGCAATGGTGCCTGACATATTACTGTCATGCTTATTAATTAAGTCACATGACCATATATAGTCATCTGATATTTTAGTCATATCTCATGTCAAATACCTCAATTATAGCACTAGTAGCATTTCTCATCTGCAATGATGCCTGGCTTATTACTGTCACGCTTATTAATTAAGTCACATTGCCATATATAGTCATCTGATATTTAGTCATATCTCATGTCAAATGCCTCAATTATAGCACTAGTAGCATTCCTCATCTGCAACGGTGCCTGACATATTACTGTCATGCTTATTAATTAAGTCACATGACCATATATAGTCATCTGATATTTTAGTCATATCTCATGCCAAATCTCTCAATTATAGCACTAGTTGCATTCCTCATCTGAAATGGTGCCTGACATATTACTGTCATGCATATTAATTAAGTCACATGACCATATATAGTCATCTGATATTTTAGTCATATCTCATGTCAAATTGCCTCAATTATAGCACTAGTAGCATTCCTCATCTGCAGTGGTGCCTGACGTATTACTGTCATGCATATTAATTAAGTCACATGACCATATATAGTCTGGTATTTTAGTCATATCTCATGTCAAATTGCATCAATTATAGCACTAGTAGCATTCCTCATCTGCAACGGTGCCTGACATATTACTGTCATGCATATTAATTAAGTCACATGACCATATATAGTCATCTGATATTTTAGTCATATCTCATGTCAAATTGCCTCAATTATAGTACTAGTAGCATTCCTCATCTGCAATGGTGCCTGACGTATTACTGTCATGCATATTAATTAAGTCACATGACCATATATAGTCTGGTATTTTAGTCATATCTCATGTCAAATTGCATCAATTATAGCACTAGTAGCATTCCTCATCTGCAACGGTGCCTGACATATTACTGTCATGCATATTAATTAAGTCACATGACCATATATAGTCATCTGATATTTTAGTCATATCTCATGTCAAATTGCCTCAATTATAGTACTAGTAGCATTCTTCATCTGCAATGGTGCCTGACGTATTACTGTCATGCATATTAATTAAGTCACATGACCATATATAGTCTGGTATTTTAGTCATATCTCATGTCAAATTGCATCAATTATAGCACTAGTAGCATTCCTCATTTGCAATGGTGCCTGACGTATTACTGTCATGCATATTAATTAAGTCACATGACCATATATAGTCATCTGGTATTTTAGTCATATCTCATGTCAAATTGCATCAATTATAGCACTAGTAGCGTTCCTCATCTGCAATGGTGCCTGACATATTACTGTCATGCATATTAATTAAGTCACATTGCCATATATAGTCATCTGATATTTTAGTCATATCTCATGTCAAATTGCTTCAATTATAGCACTAGTAGCATTCCTCACCTGCAACGGTGCCTGACATATTACTGTCATGCATATTAATTAAGTCACATGACCATACATAGTCATATGATATTTTAGTCATATTTCATGTCAAATGCCTCAATTATAGCACTAGTAGCATTGCTCATCTGCAATGGTGCCTGACATATTACTGTCATGCTTATTAATTTTGTCACATGACCATATATAGTCATCTGGTATTTTAGTCATATCTCATGTCAAATGCCTCAATTTTAGCACTAGTAGCATTCCTCATCTGCAATGGTGCCTGACATATTACTGTCATGCATATTAATTAAGTCACATGACCATATATAGTCATCTGATATTTTAGTCATATCTCATGTAAAATGCCTCAATTATAGCACTAGTAGCATTCCTCATCTGCAATGGTGCCTGACATATTACTGTCATGCTTATTAATTAAGTCACATGACCATATATAGTCATCTGATATTTTAGTCATATCTCATGTCAAATGCCTCAATTATAGCACTAGTAGCATTCCTCATTTGCAATGGTGACTGACATATTACCGTCATACATATTAATTAAGTCACATGACCATATATAGTCTGGTATTTTAGTCATATCTCATGTCAAATTGCATCAATTATAGCACTAGTAGCATTCCTCATTTGCAATGGTGCCTGACGTATTACTGTCATGCATAACAATTAAGTCACATGACCATATATAGTCATCTGGTATTTTAGTCATATCTCATGTCAAATTGCATCAATTATAGCACTAGTAGCATTCCTCATCTGCAATGGTGCCTGACATATTACTGTCATGCATATTAATTAAGTCACATTGCCATATATAGTCATCTGATATTTTAGTCATATCTCATGTCAAATTGCCTCAATTATAGCACTAGTAGCATTCCTCACCTGCAACGGTACCTGACATATTACTGTCATGCATATTAATTAAGTCACATGACCATATATAGTCATATGATATTTTAGTCATATTTCATGTCAAATGCCTCAATTATAGCACTAGTAGCATTCCTCATCTGCAATGGTGCCTGACATATTACTGTCATGCTTATTAATTAAGTCACATGACTATATATAGTCATCTGGTATTTTAGTCATATCTCATGTCAAATGCCTCAATTATAGCACTAGTAGCATTCCTCATCTGCAATGGTGCCTGACATATTACTATCATGCATATTAATTAAGTCACATGACCATATATAGTCATCTGATATTTTAGTCATATCTCATGTAAAATGCCTCAATTATAGCACTAGTAGCATTCCTCATCTGCAATGGTGCCTTACATTACTGTCATGCTTATTAATTAAGTCACATGACCATATATAGTCATCTGATATTTTAGTCATATCTCATGTAAAATGCCTCAATTATAGCACTAGTAGCATTCCTCATCTGCAATGGTGCCTGAAGTATTACTGTCATGCATATTAATTAAGTCACATGACCATATATATTCATCTGATATTTTAGTCATATCTCATGTCAAATGCCTCAATTATAGCACTAGTAGCATTCCTCATTTGCAATGGTGACTGACATATTACCGTCATACATATTAATTAAGTCACATGACCATATATAGTCTGGTATTTTAGTCATATCTCATGTCAAATTGCATCAATTATAGCACTAGTAGCATTCCTCATTTGCAATGGTGCCTGACGTATTACTGTCATGCATAACAATTAAGTCACATGACCATATATAGTCATCTGGTATTTTAGTCATATCTCATGTCAAATTGCATCAATTATAGCACTAGTAGCGTTCCTCATCTGCAATGGTGCCTGACATATTACTGTCATGCATATTAATTAAGTCACATTGCCATATATAGTCATCTGATATTTTAGTCATATCTCATGTCAAATTGCCTCAATTATAGCACTAGTAGCATTCCTCACCTGCAACGGTGCCTGACATATTACTGTCATGCTTATTAATTAAGTCACATGACCATATATAGTCATCTGATATTTTAGTCATATCTCATGTCAAATGCCTCAATTATAGCACTAGTAGCATTCCTCATCTGCAATGGTGCCTGACATATTACTGTCATGCATTTTAATTAAGTCACATGACCATATATAGTCATCTGATATTTTAGTCATATCTCATGTCAAATGCCTCAATTATAGCACTAGTAGCATTCCTCATTTGCAATGGTGACTGACATATTACCGTCATACATATTAATTAAGTCACATGACCATATATAGTCATCTGGTATTTTAGTCATATCTCATGTCAAATTGCATCAATTATAGCACTAGTAGCATTCCTCATCTGCAATGGTGCCTGACATATTACTGTCATGCATATTAATTAAGTCACATTGCCATATATAGTCATCTGATATTTTAGTCATATCTCATGTCAAATTGCCTCAATTATAGCACTAGTAGCATTCCTCACCTGCAACGGTGCCTGACATATTACTGTCATGCATATTAATTAAGTCACATGACCATATATAGTCATATGATATTTTAGTCATATCTCATGCCAAATCTCTCAATTATAGCACTAGTTGCATTCCTCATCTGAAATGGTGCCTGACATATTACTGTCATGCATATTAATTAAGTCACATGACCATATATAGTCATCTGATATTTTAGTCATATCTCATGTCAAATTGCCTCAATTATAGCACTAGTAGCATTCCTCATCTGCAGTGGTGCCTGACGTATTACTGTCATGCATATTAATTAAGTCACATGACCATATATAGTCTGGTATTTTAGTCATATCTCATGTCAAATTGCATCAATTATAGCACTAGTAGCATTCCTCATCTGCAATGGTGCCTGAAGTATTACTGTCATGCATATTAATTAAGTCACATGACCATATATATTCATCTGGTATTTTAGTCATATCTCATGTCAAATTGCATCAATTATAGCACTAGTAGCATTCCTCATCTGCAACGGTGCCTGACATATTACTGTCATGCTTATTAATTAAGTCACATGACCATATATAGTCATCTGATATTTTAGTCATATCTCATGTCAAATGCCTCAATTATAGCACTAGTAGCATTCCTCATTTGCAATGGTGACTGACATATTACCGTCATACATATTAATTAAGTCACAGGACCATATATAGTCTGGTATTTTAGTCATATCTCATGTCAAATTGCATCAATTATAGCACTAGTAGCATTCCTCCTTTGCAATGGTGCCTGACGTATTACTGTCATGCATAACAATTAAGTCACATGACCATATATAGTCATCTGGTATTTTAGTCATATCTCATGTCAAATGCCTCAATTATAGCACTAGTAGCATTCCTCATCTGCAATGGTGCCTGACATATTACTATCATGCATATTAATTAAGTCACATGACCATATATAGTCATCTGATATTTTAGTCATATCTCATGTAAAATGCCTCAATTATAGCACTAGTAGCATTCCTCATCTGCAATGGTGCCTGACATATTACTATCATGCATATTAATTAAGTCACATGACCATATATAGTCATCTGATATTTTAGTCATATCTCATGTAAAATGCCTCAATTATAGCACTAGTAGCATTCCTCATCTGCAATGGTGCCTGACATTACTGTCATGCTTATTAATTAAGTCACATGACCATATATAGTCATCTGATATTTTAGTCATATCTCATGTCAAATGCCTCAATTATAGCACTAGTAGCATTCCTCATCTGCAATGGTGCCTGACATATTACTGTCATGCATTTTAATTAAGTCACATGACCATATATAGTCATCTGATATTTTAGTCATATCTCATGTCAAATGCCTCAATTATAGCACTAGTAGCATTCCTCATTTGCAATGGTGACTGACATATTACCGTCATACATATTAATTAAGTCACATGACCATATATAGTCTGGTATTTTAGTCATATCTCATGTCAAATTGCATCAATTATAGCACTAGTAGCATTCCTCATTTGCAATGGTGCCTGACGTATTACTGTCATGCATATTAATTAAGTCACATGACCATATATAGTCATCTGGTATTTTAGTCATATCTCATGTCAAATTGCATCAATTATAGCACTAGTAGCATTCCTCATCTGCAATGGTGCCTGACATATTACTGTCATGCATATTAATTAAGTCACATTGCCATATATAGTCATCTGATATTTTAGTCATATCTCATGTCAAATTGCCTCAATTATAGCACTAGTAGCATTCCTCACCTGCAACGGTGCCTGACATATTACTGTCATGCATATTAATTAAGTCACATGACCATATATAGTCATATGATATTTTAGTCATATCTCATGCCAAATCTCTCAATTATAGCACTAGTTGCATTCCTCATCTGAAATGGTGCCTGCCATATTACTGTCATGCATATTAATTAAGTCACATGACCATATATAGTCATCTGATATTTTAGTCATATCTCAT
Source organism: Saccoglossus kowalevskii (assembly GCF_978046115.1). Lineage (NCBI taxonomy): Eukaryota > Metazoa > Hemichordata > Enteropneusta > Harrimaniidae > Saccoglossus > Saccoglossus kowalevskii. Next base: position 24,487,821 of record NC_140645.1, on the reverse strand, counting down.
GTCAAATTGCCTCAATTATAGCACTACTAGCATTCCTCATCTGCAGTGGTGCCTGACGTATTACTGTCATGCATATTAATTAAGTCACATGACCATATATAGTCTGGTATTTTAGTCATATCTCATGTCAAATTGCATCAATTATAGCACTAGTAGCATTCCTCATCTGCAATGGTGCCTGAAGTATTACTGTCATGCATATTAAATAAGTCACATGATCATATATATTCATCTGGTATTTTAGTCATATCTCATGTCAAATTGCATCAATTATAGCACTAGTAGCATTCCTCATCTGCAACGGTGCCTGACATATTACTGTCATGCTTATTAATTAAGTCACATGACCATATATAGTCATCTGATATTTTAGTCATATCTCATGTCAAATGCCTCAATTATAGCACTAGTAGCATTCCTCATTTGCAATGGTGACTGACATATTACCGTCATACATATTAATTAAGTCACAGGACCATATATAGTCTGGTATTTTAGTCATATCTCATGTCAAATTGCATCAATTATAGAACTAGTAGCATTCCTCATCTGCAATGGTGCCTGAAGTATTACTGTCATGCATATTAAATAAGTCACATGATCATATATATTCATCTGGTATTTTAGTCATATCTCATGTCAAATTGCATCAATTATAGCACTAGTAGCATTCCTCATCTGCAACGGTGCCTGACATATTACTGTCATGCATATTAATTAAGTCACATGACCATATATAGTCATCTGATATTTTAGTCATATCTCATTTAAAATGCCTCAATTATAGCACTAGTAGCATTCCTCATCTGCAATGGTGCCTGACATTACTGTCATGCTTATTAATTAAGTCACATGACCATATATAGTCATCTGATATTTTAGTCATATCTCATGTCAAATGCCTCAATTATAGCACTAGTAGCATTCCTAATCTGCAATGGTGCCTGACATATTACTGTCATGCATTTTAATTAAGTCACATGACCATATATAGTCATCTGATATTTTAGTCATATCTCATGTCAAATGCCTCAATTATAGCACTAGTAGCATTCCTCATTTGCAATGGTGACTGACATATTACCGTCATACATATTAATTAAGTCACATGACCATATATAGTCTGGTATTTTAGTCATATCTCATGTCAAATTGCATCAATTATAGCACTAGTAGCATTCCTCACTTGCAATGGTGCCTGACGTATTACTGTCATGCATATTAATTAAGTCACATGACCATATATAGTCATCTGGTATTTTAGTCATATCTCATGTCAAATTGCATCAATTATAGCACTAGTAGCATTCCTCATCTGCAATGGTGCCTGACATATTACTGTCATGCATATTAATTAAGTCACATTGCCATATATAGTCATCTGATATTTTAGTCATATCTCATGTCAAATTGCCTCAATTATAGCACTAGTAGCATTCCTCACCTGCAACGGTGCCTGACATATTACTGTCATGCATATTAATTAAGTCACATGACCCTATATAGTCATATGATATTTTAGTCATATCTCATGCCAAATCTCTCAATTATAGCACTAGTTGCATTCCTCATCTGAAATGGTGCCTGACATATTACTGTCATGCATATTAATTAAGTCACATGACCATATATAGTCATCTGATATTTTAGTCATATCTCATGTCAAATTGCCTCAATTATAGCACTAGTAGCATTCCTCATCTGCAGTGGTGCCTGACGTATTACTGTCATGCATATTAATTAAGTCACATGACCATATATAGTGTGGTATTTTAGTCATATCTCATGTCAAATTGCATCAATTATAGCACTAATAGCATTCCTCATCTGCAATGGTGCCTGACGTATTACTGTCATGCATATTAATTAAGTCACATAACCAAATATATTCATCTGGTATTTTAGTCATATCTCATGTCAAATTGCATCAATTATAGCACTAGTAGCATTCCTCATCTGCAACGGTGCCTGACATATTACTGTCATGCTTATTAATTAAGTCACATGACCATATATAGTCATCTGATATTTTAGTCATATCTCATGTCAAATGCCTCAATTATAGCACTAGTAGCATTCCTCATTTGCAATGGTGACTGACATATTACCGTCATACATATTAATTAAGACACATGACCATATATAGTCTGGTATTTTAGTCATATCTCATGTCAAATTGCATCAATTATAGCACTAGTAGCATTCCTCCTTTGCAATGGTGCCTGACGTATTACTGTCATGCATAACAATTAAGTCACATGACCATATATAGTCATCTGGTATTTTAGTCATATCTCATGTCAAATGCCTCAATTATCGCACTAGTAGCATTCCTCATTTGCAATGGTGACTGACATATTACCGTCATACATATTAATTAAGTCACATGACCATATATAGTCATCTGATATTTTAGTCATATCTCATGTCAAATGCCTTAATTATAGCACTAGTAGCATTCCTCATCTGCAATGGTGCCTGACATATTACTGTCATGCATTTTAATTAAGTCACATGACCATATATAGTCATCTGATATTTTAGTCATATCTCATGTCAAATGCCTCAATTATAGCACTAGTAGCATTCCTCATTTGCAATGGTGACTGACATATTACCGTCATACATATTAATTAAGTCACATGACCATATATAGTCATCTGATATTTTAGTCATATCTCATGTCAAATGCCTCAATTATAGCACTAGTAGCATTCCTCATTTGCAATGGTGACTGACATATTACCTTCATACATATTAATTAAGTCACATGACCATATATAGTCATCTGATATTTCAGTCATATCTCATGTCAAATTGCCTCAATTATAGCACTAGTAGCATTCCTCATCTGCAATGGTGCCTGACATATTACTGTCATGCTTATTAATTAAGTCACATGACCATATATAGTCATCTGATATTTTAGTCATATCTCATGTCAAATACCTCAATTATAGCACTAGTAGCATTTCTCATCTGCAATGATGCCTGGCTTATTACTGTCACGCTTATTAATTAAGTCACATTGCCATATATAGTCATCTGATATTTAGTCATATCTCATGTCAAATGCCTCAATTATAGCACTAGTAGCATTCCTCATCTGCAACGGTGCCTGACATATTACTGTCATGCTTATTAATTAAGTCACATGACCATATATAGTCATCTGATATTTTAGTCATATCTCATGCCAAATCTCTCAATTATAGCACTAGTTGCATTCCTCATCTGAAATGGTGCCTGACATATTACTGTCATGCATATTAATTAAGTCACATGACCATATATAGTCATCTGGTATTTTAGTCATATCTCATGTCAAATTGCCTCAATTATAGCACTAGTAGCATTCCTCATCTGCAGTGGTGCCTGACGTATTACTGTCATGCATATTAATTAAGTCACATGACCATATATAGTCTGGTATTTTAGTCATATCTCATGTCAAATTGCATCAATTATAGCACTAGTAGCATTCCTCATCTGCAACGGTGCCTGACATATTACTGTCATGCATATTAATTAAGTCACATGACCATATATAGTCATCTGATATTTTAGTCATATCTCATGTCAAATTGCCTCAATTATAGTACTAGTAGCATTCCTCATCTGCAATGGTGCCTGACGTATTACTGTCATGCATATTAATTAAGTCACATGACCATATATAGTCTGGTATTTTAGTCATATCTCATGTCAAATTGCATCAATTATAGCACTAGTAGCATTCCTCATCTGCAACGGTGCCTGACATATTACTGTCATGCATATTAATTAAGTCACATGACCATATATAGTCATCTGATATTTTAGTCATATCTCATGTCAAATTGCCTCAATTATAGTACTAGTAGCATTCTTCATCTGCAATGGTGCCTGACGTATTACTGTCATGCATATTAATTAAGTCACATGACCATATATAGTCTGGTATTTTAGTCATATCTCATGTCAAATTGCATCAATTATAGCACTAGTAGCGTTCCTCATCTGCAATGGTGCCTGACATATTACTGTCATGCATATTAATTAAGTCACATTGCCATATATAGTCATCTGATATTTTAGTCATATCTCATGTCAAATTGCTTCAATTATAGCACTAGTAGCATTCCTCACCTGCAACGGTGCCTGACATATTACTGTCATGCATATTAATTAAGTCACATGACCATACATAGTCATATGATATTTTAGTCATATTTCATGTCAAATGCCTCAATTATAGCACTAGTAGCATTGCTCATCTGCAATGGTGCCTGACATATTACTGTCATGCTTATTAATTTTGTCACATGACCATATATAGTCATCTGGTATTTTAGTCATATCTCATGTCAAATGCCTCAATTTTAGCACTAGTAGCATTCCTCATCTGCAATGGTGCCTGACATATTACTGTCATGCATTTTAATTAAGTCACATGACCATATATAGTCATCTGATATTTTAGTCATATCTCATGTAAAATGCCTCAATTATAGCACTAGTAGCATTCCTCATCTGCAATGGTGCCTGACATATTACTGTCATGCTTATTAATTAAGTCACATGACCATATATAGTCATCTGATATTTTAGTCATATCTCATGTCAAATGCCTCAATTATAGCACTAGTAGCATTCCTCATTTGCAATGGTGACTGACATATTACCGTCATACATATTAATTAAGTCACATGACCATATATAGTCTGGTATTTTAGTCATATCTCATGTCAAATTGCATCAATTATAGCACTAGTAGCATTCCTCATTTGCAATGGTGCCTGACGTATTACTGTCATGCATAACAATTAAGTCACATGACCATATATAGTCATCTGGTATTTTAGTCATATCTCATGTCAAATTGCATCAATTATAGCACTAGTAGCATTCCTCATCTGCAATGGTGCCTGACATATTACTGTCATGCATATTAATTAAGTCACATTGCCATATATAGTCATCTGATATTTTAGTCATATCTCATGTCAAATTGCCTCAATTATAGCACTAGTAGCATTCCTCACCTGCAACGGTACCTGACATATTACTGTCATGCATATTAATTAAGTCACATGACCATATATAGTCATATGATATTTTAGTCATATTTCATGTCAAATGCCTCAATTATAGCACTAGTAGCATTCCTCATCTGCAATGGTGCCTGACATATTACTGTCATGCTTATTAATTAAGTCACATGACTATATATAGTCATCTGGTATTTTAGTCATATCTCATGTCAAATGCCTCAATTATAGCACTAGTAGCATTCCTCATCTGCAATGGTGCCTGACATATTACTATCATGCATATTAATTAAGTCACATGACCATATATAGTCATCTGATATTTTAGTCATATCTCATGTAAAATGCCTCAATTATAGCACTAGTAGCATTCCTCATCTGCAATGGTGCCTGACATTACTGTCATGCTTATTAATTAAGTCACATGACCATATATAGTCATCTGATATTTTAGTCATATCTCATGTAAAATGCCTCAATTATAGCACTAGTAGCATTCCTCATCTGCAATGGTGCCTGAAGTATTACTGTCATGCATATTAATTAAGTCACATGACCATATATATTCATCTGATATTTTAGTCATATCTCATGTCAAATGCCTCAATTATAGCACTAGTAGCATTCCTCATTTGCAATGGTGACTGACATATTACCGTCATACATATTAATTAAGTCACATGACCATATATAGTCTGGTATTTTAGTCATATCTCATGTCAAATTGCATCAATTATAGCACTAGTAGCATTCCTCATTTGCAATGGTGCCTGACGTATTACTGTCATGCATAACAATTAAGTCACATGACCATATATAGTCATCTGGTATTTTAGTCATATCTCATGTCAAATTGCATCAATTATAGCACTAGTAGCGTTCCTCATCTGCAATGGTGCCTGACATATTACTGTCATGCATATTAATTAAGTCACATTGCCATATATAGTCATCTGATATTTTAGTCATATCTCATGTCAAATTGCCTCAATTATAGCACTAGTAGCATTCCTCACCTGCAACGGTGCCTGACATATTACTGTCATGCATATTAATTAAGTCACATGACCATATATAGTCATATGATATTTTAGTCATATTTCATGTCAAATGCCTCAATTATAGCACTAGTAGCATTCCTCATCTGCAATGGTGCCTGACATATTACTGTCATGCTTATTAATTAAGTCACATGACCATATATAGTCATCTGGTATTTTAGTCATATCTCATGTCAAATGCCTCAATTATAGCACTAGTAGCATTCCTCATCTGCAATGGTGCCTGACATATTACTATCATGCATATTAATTAATTCACATGACCATATATAGTCATCTGATATTTTAGTCATATCTCATGTAAAATGCCTCAATTATAGCACTAGTAGCATTCCTCATCTGCAATGGTGCCTGACATTACTGTCATGCTTATTAATTAAGTCACATGACCATATATAGTCATCTGATATTTTAGTCATATCTCATGTCAAATGCCTCAATTATAGCACTAGTAGCATTCCTCATCTGCAATGGTGCCTGACATATTACTGTCATGCATTTTAATTAAGTCACATGACCATATATAGTCATCTGATATTTTAGTCATATCTCATGTCAAATGCCTCAATTATAGCACTAGTAGCATTCCTCATTTGCAATGGTGACTGACATATTACCGTCATACATATTAATTAAGTCACATGACCATATATAGTCATCTGGTATTTTAGTCATATCTCATGTCAAATTGCATCAATTATAGCACTAGTAGCATTCCTCATCTGCAATGGTGCCTGACATATTACTGTCATGCATATTAATTAAGTCACATTGCCATATATAGTCATCTGATATTTTAGTCATATCTCATGTCAAATTGCCTCAATTATAGCACTAGTAGCATTCCTCACCTGCAACGGTGCCTGACATATTACTGTCATGCATATTAATTAAGTCACATGACCATATATAGTCATATGATATTTTAGTCATATCTCATGCCAAATCTCTCAATTATAGCACTAGTTGCATTCCTCATCTGAAATGGTGCCTGACATATTACTGTCATGCATATTAATTAAGTCACATGACCATATATAGTCATCTGATATTTTAGTCATATCTCATGTCAAATTGCCTCAATTATAGCACTAGTAGCATTCCTCATCTGCAGTGGTGCCTGACGTATTACTGTCATGCATATTAATTAAGTCACATGACCATATATAGTCTGGTATTTTAGTCATATCTCATGTCAAATTGCATCAATTATAGCACTAGTAGCATTCCTCATCTGCAATGGTGCCTGAAGTATTACTGTCATGCATATTAATTAAGTCACATGACCATATATATTCATCTGGTATTTTAGTCATATCTCATGTCAAATTGCATCAATTATAGCACTAGTAGCATTCCTCATCTGCAACGGTGCCTGACATATTACTGTCATGCTTATTAATTAAGTCACATGACCATATATAGTCATCTGATATTTTAGTCATATCTCATGTCAAATGCCTCAATTATAGCACTAGTAGCATTCCTCATTTGCAATGGTGACTGACATATTACCGTCATACATATTAATTAAGTCACAGGACCATATATAGTCTGGTATTTTAGTCATATCTCATGTCAAATTGCATCAATTATAGCACTAGTAGCATTCCTCATTTGCAATGGTGCCTGACGTATTACTGTCATGCATAACAATTAAGTCACATGACCATATATAGTCATCTGGTATTTTAGTCATATCTCATGTCAAATTGCATCAATTATAGCACTAGTAGCATTCCTCATCTGCAATGGTGCCTGACATATTACTGTCATGCTTATTAATTAAGTCACATGACCATATATAGTCATCTGGTATTTTAGTCATATCTCATGTCAAATGCCTCAATTATAGCACTGGTAGCATTCCTCATCTGCAATGGTGCCTGCCATATTACTATCATGCATATTAATTAAGTCACATGACCATATATAGTCATCTGATATTTTAGTCATATCTCATGTAAAATGCCTCAATTATAGCACTAGTAGCATTCCTCATCTGCAATGGTGCCTGACATTACTGTCATGCTTATTAATTAAGTCACATGACCATATATAGTCATCTGATATTTTAGTCATATCTCATGTCAAATGCCTCAATTATAGCACTAGTAGCATTCCTAATCTGCAATGGTGCCTGACATATTACTGTCATGCATTTTAATTAAGTCACATGACCATATATAGTCATCTGATATTTTAGTCATATCTCATGTCAAATGCCTCAATTATAGCACTAGTAGCATTCCTCATTTGCAATGGTGACTGACATATTACCGTCATACATATTAATTAAGTCACATGACCATATATAGTCTGGTATTTTAGTCATATCTCATGTCAAATTGCATCAATTATAGCACTAGTAGCATTCCTCACTTGCAATGGTGCCTGACGTATTACTGTCATGCATATTAATTAAGTCACATGACCATATATAGTCATCTGGTATTTTAGTCATATCTCATGTCAAATTGCATCAATTATAGCACTAGTAGCATTCCTCATCTGCAATGGTGCCTGACATATTACTGTCATGCATATTAATTAAGTCACATTGCCATATATAGTCATCTGATATTTTAGTCATATCTCATGTCAAATTGTCTCAATTATAGCACTAGTAGCATTCCTCACCTGCAACGGTGCCTGACATATTACTGTCATGCATATTAATTAAGTCACATGACCATATATAGTCATATGATATTTTAGTCATATCTCATGCCAAATCTCTCAATTATAGCACTAGTTGCATTCCTCATCTGAAATGGTGCCTGACATATTACTGTCATGCATATTAATTAAGTCACATGACCATATATAGTCATCTGATATTTTAGTCATATCTCATGTCAAATTGCCTCAATTATAGCACTAGTAGCATTCCTCATCTGCAGTGGTGCCTGACGTATTACTGTCATGCATATTAATTAAGTCACATGACCATATATAGTCATCTGATATTTTAGTCATATCTCATGTCAAATTGCATCAATTATAGCACTAATAGCATTCCTCATCTGCAATGGTGCCTGACGTATTACTGTCATGCATATTAATTAAGTCACATAACCAAATATATTCATCTGGTATTTTAGTCATATCTCATGTCAAATTGCATCAATTATAGCACTAGTAGCATTCCTCATCTGCAACGGTGCCTGACATATTACTGTCATGCTTATTAATTAAGTCACATGACCATATATAGTCATCTGATATTTTAGTCATATCTCATGTCAAATGCCTCAATTATAGCACTAGTAGCATTCCTCATTTGCAATGGTGACTGACATATTACCGTCATACATATTAATTAAGTCACATGACCATATATAGTCTGGTATTTTAGTCATATCTCATGTCAAATTGCATCAATTATAGCACTAGTAGCATTCCTCCTTTGCAATGGTGCCTGACGTATTACTGTCATGCATAACAATTAAGTCACATGACCATATATAGTCATCTGGTATTTTAGTCATATCTCATGTCAAATGCCTCAATTATAGCACTAGTAGCATTCCTCATCTGCAATGGTGCCTGACATATTACTATCATGCATATTAATTAAGTCACATGACCATATATAGTCATCTGATATTTTAGTCATATCTCATGTAAAATGTCTCAATTATAGCACTAGTAGCATTCCTCATCTGCAATGGTGCCTGACATATTACTGTCATGCATTTTAATTAAGTCACATGACCATATATAGTCATCTGATATTTTAGTCATATCTCATGTCAAATGCCTCAATTATAGCACTAGTAGCATTCCTCATTTGCAATGGTGACTGACATATTACCGTCATACATATTAATTAAGTCACATGACCATATATAGTCTGGTATTTTAGTCATATCTCATGTCAAATTGCATCAATTATAGCACTAGTAGCATTCCTCATTTGCAATGGTGCCTGACGTATTACTGTCATGCATATTAATTAAGTCACATGACCATATATAGTCATCTGGTATTTTAGTCATATCTCATGTCAAATTGCATCAATTATAGCACTAGTAGCATTCCTCATCTGCAATTGTGCCTGACATATTACTGTCATGCATATTAATTAAGTCACATTGCCATATATAGTCATCTGATATTTTAGTCATATCTCATGTCAAATTGCCTCAATTATAGCACTAGTAGCATTCCTCACCTGCAACGGTGCCTGACATATTACTGTCATGCATATTAATTAAGTCACATGACCATATATAGTCATATGATATTTTAGTCATATCTCATGCCAAATCTCTCAATTATAGCACTAGTAGCATTCCTCATCTGCAATGGTGCCTGACATATTACTATCATGCATATTAATTAAGTCACATGACCATATATAGTCATCTGATATTTTAGTCATATCTCATGTAAAATGCCTCAATTATAGCACTAGTAATTTGCAATGGTGCCTGACGTATTACTGTCATGCATATTAATTAAGTCACATGACCATATATAGTCATCTGGTATTTTAGTCATATCTCATGTCAAATTGCATCAATTATAGCACTAGTAGCATTCCTCATCTGCAATGGTGCCTGACATATTACTGTCATGCATATTAATTAAGTCACATTGCCATATATAGTCATCTGATATTTTAGTCATATCTCATGTCAAATTGCCTCAATTATAGCACTAGTAGCATTCCTCACCTGCAACGGTGCCTGACATATTACTGTCATGCATATTAATTAAGTCACATGACCATATATAGTCATATGATATTTTAGTCATATCTCATGCCAAATCTCTCAATTATAGCACTAGTAGCATTCCTCATCTGCAATGGTGCCTGACATATTACTGTCATGCATATTAATTAAGTCACATTGCCATATATAGTCATCTGATATTTTAGTCATATCTCATGTCAAATTGCCTCAATTTTAGCACTAGTAGCATTCCTCACCTGCAACGGTGCCTGACATATTACTGTCATGCATATTAATTAAGTCACATGACCATATATAGTCATATGATATTTTAGTCATATTTCATGTCAAATGCCTCAATTATAGCACTAGTAGCATTCCTCATCTGCAATGGTGCCTGACATATTACTGTCATGCTTATTAATTAAGTCACATGACCATATATAGTCATCTGGTATTTTAGTCATATCTCATGTCAAATGCCTCAATTATAGCACTAGTAGCATTCCTCATCTGCAATGGTGCCTGACATATTACTATCATGCATATTAATTAAGTCACATGACCATATATAGTCATCTGATATTTTAGTTATATCTCATGTAAAATGCCTCAATTATAGCACTAGTAGCATTCCTCATCTGCAATGGTGCCTGACATTACTGTCATGCTTATTAATTAAGTCACATGACCATATATAGTCATATGATATTTTAGTCATATCTCATGTCAAATGCCTCAATTATAGCACTAGTAGCATTCCTCATCTGCAATGGTGCCTGACATATTACTGTCATGCATTTTAATTAAGTCACACGACCATATATAGTCATCTGATATTTTAGTCATATCTCATGTCAAATGCCTCAATTATAGCACTAGTAGCATTCCTTATTTGCAATGGTGACTGACATATTACCGTCATACATATTAATTAAGTCACATGACCATATATAGTCTGGTATTTTAGTCATATCTCATGTCAAATTGCATCAATTATAGCACTAGTAGCATTCCTCATTTGCAATGGTGCCTGACGTATTACTGTCATGCATATTAATTAAGTCACATGACCATATATAGTCATCTGGTATTTTAGTCATATCTCATGTCAAATTGCATCAATTATAGCACTAGTAGCATTCCTCATCTGCAATGATGCCTGACATATTACTGTCATGCATATTAATTAAGTCACATTGCCATATATAGTCATCTGATATTTTAGTCATATCTCATGTCAAATTGCCTCAATTATAGCACTAGTAGCATTCCTCATCTGCAACGGTGCCTGACATATTACTGTCATGCATATTAATTAAGTCACATGACCATATATAGTCATATGATATTTTAGTCATATCTCATGCCAAATCTCTCAATTATAGCACTAGTTGCATTCCTCATCTGAAATGGTGCCTGACATATTACTGTCATGCATATTAATTAAGTCACATGACCATATATAGTCATCTGATATTTTAGTCATATCTCATGTCAAATTGCCTCAATCATAGCACTAGTAGCATTCCTCATCTGCAGTGGTGCCTGACGTATTACTGTCATGCATATTAATTAAGTCACATGACCATATATAGTCTGGTATTTTAGTCATATCTCATGTCAAATTGCATCAATTATAGCACTAGTAGCATTCCTCATCTGCAATGGTGCCTGACGTATTACTGTCATGCATATTAATTAAGTCACATGACCATATATATTCATCTGGTATTTTAGTCATATCTCATGTCAAATTGCATCAATTATAGCACTAGTAGCATTCCTCATCTGCAACGGTGCCTGACATATTACTGTCATGCATATTAATTAAGTCACATGTCCATATATAGTCATCTGATATTTAAGTCATATCTCATGTCAAATTGCCTCAATTATAGCACTAGTAGCATTCCTCATCTGCAATGGTGCCTGACGTATTACTGTCATGCATATTAATTAAGTCACATGACCATATATAGTCTGGTATTTTAGTCATATCTCATGTCAAATTGCATCAATTATAGCACTAGTAGCATTCCTCATTTGCAATGGTGCCTGACGTATTACTGTCATGCATATTAATTAAGTCACATGACCATATATAGTCATCTGGTATTTTAGTCATATCTCATGTCAAATTGCATCAATTATAGCACTAGTAGCATTCCTCATCTGCAATGGTGCCTGACATATTACTGTCATGCATATTAATTAAGTCACATTGCCATATATAGTCATCTGATATTTTAGTCATATCTCATGTCAAATTGCCTCAATTATAGCACTAGTAGCATTCCTCACCTGCAACGGTGCCTGACATATTACTGTCATGCATATTAATTAAGTCACATGACCATATATAGTCATATGATATTTTAGTCATATTTCATGTCAAATGCCTCAATTATAGCACTAGTAGCATTCCTCATCTGCAATGGTGCCTGACATATTACTGTCATGCTTATTAATTAAGTCACATGACCATATATAGTCATCTGGTATTTTAGTCATATCTCATGTCAAATGCCTCAATTTTAGCACTAGTAGCATTCCTCATCTGCAATGGTGCCTGACATATTACTGTCATGCATATTAATTAAGTCACATGACCATATATAGTCATCTGATATTTTAGTCATATCTCATGTAAAATGCCTCAATTATAGCACTAGTAGCATTCCTCATCTGCAATGGTGCCTGACATATTACTGTCATGCTTATTAATTAAGTCACATGACCATATATAGTCATCTGATATTTTAGTCATATCTCATGTCAAATGCCTCAATTATAGCACTAGTAGCATTCCTCATCTGCAATGGTGCCTGACATATTACTGTCATGCATTTTAATTAAGTCACATGACCATATATAGTCATCTGATATTTTAGTCATATCTCATGTCAAATGCCTCAATTATAGCACTAGTAGCATTCCTCATTTGCAATGGTGACTGACATATTACCGTCATACATATTAATTAAGTCACATGACCATATATAGTCTGGTATTTTAGTCATATCTCATGTCAAATTGCATCAATTATAGCACTAGTAGCATTCCTCATTTGCAATGGTGCCTGACGTATTACTGTCATGCATAACAATTAAGTCACATGACCATATATAGTCATCTGGTATTTTAGTCATATCTCATGTCAAATTGCATCAATTATAGCACTAGTAGCATTCCTCATCTGCAATGGTGCCTGACATATTACTGTCATGCATATTAATTAAGTCACATTGCCATATATAGTCATCTGATATTTTAGTCATTTCTCATGTTAAATTGCCTCAATTATAGCACTAGTAGCATTCCTCATCTGCAATGGTGCCTGACATATTACTGTCATGCTTATTAATTAAGTCACATGACCATATATAGTCATCTGGTATTTTAGTCATATCTCATGTCAAATGCCTCATTTATAGCACTAGTAGCATTCCTCATCTGCAATGGTGCCTGACATATTACTATCATGCATATTAATTAAGTCACATGACCATATATAGTCATCTGATATTTTAGTCATATCTCATGTAAAATGCCTCAATTATAGCACTAGTAGCATTCCTCATCTGCAATGGTGCCTGACATTACAGTCATGCTTATTAATTAAGTCACATGACCATATATAGTCATCTGATATTTTAGTCATATCTCATGTCAAATGCCTCAATTATAGCACTAGTAGCATTCCTCATCTGCAATGGTGCCTGACATATTACTGTCATGCATTTTAATTAAGTCACATGACCATATATAGTAATCTGATATTTTAGTCATATCTCATGTCAAATGCCTCAATTATAGCACTAGTAGCATTCCTCATTTGCAATGGTGACTGACATATTACCGTCATACATATTAATTAAGTCACATGACCATATATAGTCTGGTATTTTAGTCATATCTCATGTCAAATTGCATCAATTATAGCACTAGTAGCATTCCTCATTTGCAATGATGCCTGACATATTACTGTCATGCATATTAATTAAGTCACATTGCCATATATAGTCATCTGATATTTTAGTCATATCTCATGTCAAATTGCCTCAATTATAGCACTAGTAGCATTCCTCATCTGCAACGGTGCCTGACATATTACTGTCATGCATATTAATTAAGTCACATGACCATATATAGTCATATGATATTTTAGTCATATCTCATGCCAAATCTCTCAATTATAGCACTAGTTGCATTCCTCATCTGAAATGGTGCCTGACATATTACTGTCATGCATATTAATTAAGTCACATGACCATATATAGTCATCTGATATTTTAGTCATATCTCATGTCAAATTGCCTCAATCATAGCACTAGTAGCATTCCTCATCTGCAGTGGTGCCTGACGTATTACTGTCATGCATATTAATTAAGTCACATGACCATATATAGTCTGGTATTTTAGTCATATCTCATGTCAAATTGCATCAATTATAGCACTAGTAGCATTCCTCATCTGCAATGGTGCCTGACGTATTACTGTCATGCATATTAATTAAGTCACATGACCATATATATTCATCTGGTATTTTAGTCATATCTCATGTCAAATTGCATCAATTATAGCACTAGTAGCATTCCTCATCTGCAACGGTGCCTGACATATTACTGTCATGCATATTAATTAAGTCACATGTCCATATATAGTCATCTGATATTTAAGTCATATCTCATGTCAAATTGCCTCAATTATAGCACTAGTAGCATTCCTCATCTGCAATGGTGCCTGACGTATTACTGTCATGCATATTAATTAAGTCACATGACCATATATAGTCTGGTATTTTAGTCATATCTCATGTCAAATTGCATCAATTATAGCACTAGTAGCATTCCTCATTTGCAATGGTGCCTGACGTATTACTGTCATGCATATTAATTAAGTCACATGACCATATATAGTCATCTGGTATTTTAGTCATATCTCATGTCAAATTGCATCAATTATAGCACTAGTAGCATTCCTCATCTGCAATGGTGCCTGACATATTACTGTCATGCATATTAATTAAGTCACATTGCCATATATAGTCATCTGATATTTTAGTCATATCTCATGTCAAATTGCCTCAATTATAGCACTAGTAGCATTCCTCACCTGCAACGGTGCCTGACATATTACTGTCATGCATATTAATTAAGTCACATGACCATATATAGTCATATGATATTTTAGTCATATTTCATGTCAAATGCCTCAATTATAGCACTAGTAGCATTCCTCATCTGCAATGGTGCCTGACATATTACTGTCATGCTTATTAATTAAGTCACATGACCATATATAGTCATCTGGTATTTTAGTCATATCTCATGTCAAATGCCTCAATTTTAGCACTAGTAGCATTCCTCATCTGCAATGGTGCCTGACATATTACTGTCATGCATATTAATTAAGTCACATGACCATATATAGTCATCTGATATTTTAGTCATATCTCATGTAAAATGCCTCAATTATAGCACTAGTAGCATTCCTCATCTGCAATGGTGCCTGACATATTACTGTCATGCTTATTAATTAAGTCACATGACCATATATAGTCATCTGATATTTTAGTCATATCTCATGTCAAATGCCTCAATTATAGCACTAGTAGCATTCCTCATCTGCAATGGTGCCTGACATATTACTGTCATGCATTTTAATTAAGTCACATGACCATATATAGTCATCTGATATTTTAGTCATATCTCATGTCAAATGCCTCAATTATAGCACTAGTAGCATTCCTCATTTGCAATGGTGACTGACATATTACCGTCATACATATTAATTAAGTCACATGACCATATATAGTCTGGTATTTTAGTCATATCTCATGTCAAATTGCATCAATTATAGCACTAGTAGCATTCCTCATTTGCAATGGTGCCTGACGTATTACTGTCATGCATAACAATTAAGTCACATGACCATATATAGTCATCTGGTATTTTAGTCATATCTCATGTCAAATTGCATCAATTATAGCACTAGTAGCATTCCTCATCTGCAATGGTGCCTGACATATTACTGTCATGCATATTAATTAAGTCACATTGCCATATATAGTCATCTGATATTTTAGTCATTTCTCATGTTAAATTGCCTCAATTATAGCACTAGTAGCATTCCTCATCTGCAATGGTGCCTGACATATTACTGTCATGCTTATTAATTAAGTCACATGACCATATATAGTCATCTGGTATTTTAGTCATATCTCATGTCAAATGCCTCATTTATAGCACTAGTAGCATTCCTCATCTGCAATGGTGCCTGACATATTACTATCATGCATATTAATTAAGTCACATGACCATATATAGTCATCTGATATTTTAGTCATATCTCATGTAAAATGCCTCAATTATAGCACTAGTAGCATTCCTCATCTGCAATGGTGCCTGACATTACAGTCATGCTTATTAATTAAGTCACATGACCATATATAGTCATCTGATATTTTAGTCATATCTCATGTCAAATGCCTCAATTATAGCACTAGTAGCATTCCTCATCTGCAATGGTGCCTGACATATTACTGTCATGCATTTTAATTAAGTCACATGACCATATATAGTAATCTGATATTTTAGTCATATCTCATGTCAAATGCCTCAATTATAGCACTAGTAGCATTCCTCATTTGCAATGGTGACTGACATATTACCGTCATACATATTAATTAAGTCACATGACCATATATAGTCTGGTATTTTAGTCATATCTCATGTCAAATTGCATCAATTATAGCACTAGTAGCATTCCTCATTTGCAATGGTGCCTGACGTATTACTGTCATGCATATTAATTAAGTCACATGACCATATATAGTCATCTGGTATTTTAGTCATATCTCATGTCAAATTGCATCAATTATAGCACTAGTAGCATTCCTCATCTGCAATGGTGCCTGACATATTACTGTCATGCATATTAATTAAGTCACATTACCATATAAAGTCATCTGATATTTTAGTCATATCTCATGTCAAATTTCCTCAATTATAGCACTAGTAGCATTCCTCACCTGCAACGGTGCCTGACATATTACTGTCATGCATATTAATTAAGTCACATGACCATATATAGTCATATGATATTTTAGTCATATTTCATGTCAAATGCCTCAATTATAGCACTAGTAGCATTCCTCATCTGCAATGGTGCCTGACATATTACTGTCATGCTTATTAATTAAGTCACATGACCATATATAGTCATCTGATATTTTAGTCATATCTCATGTCAAATGCCTCAATTATAGCACTAGTAGCATTCCTCATTTGCAATGGTGACTGACATATTACCGTCATACATATTAATTAAGTCACATGACCATATATATCATCTGATATTTTAGTCATATCTCATGTCAAATGCCTCAATTATAGCACTAGTAGCATTCCTCATCTGCAATGGTGCCTGACATATTACTGTCATGCATATTAATTAAGTCACATGACCATATATAGTCATCTGATATTTTAGTCATATCTCATGTCAAATGCCTCAATTATCGCACTAGTAGCATTCCTCATTTGCAATGGTGACTGACATATTACCGTCATACATATTAATTAAGTCACATGACCATATATAGTCATCTGATATTTTAGTCATATCTCATGTCAAATGCCTTAATTATAGCACTAGTAGCATTCCTCATCTGCAATGGTGCCTGACATATTACTGTCATGCATTTTAATTAAGTCACATGACCATATATAGTCATCTGATATTTTAGTCATATCTCATGTCAAATGCCTCAATTATAGCACTAGTAGCATTCCTCATTTGCAATGGTGACTGACATATTACCGTCATACATATTATTTAAGTCACATGACCATATATAGTCATCTGATATTTTAGTCATATCTCATGTCAAATGCCTCAATTATAGCACTAGTAGCATTCCTCATCTGCAATGGTGCCTGACATATTACTGTCATGCATATTAATTAAGTCACATGACCATATATAGTCATCTGATATTTTAGTCATATCTCATGTCAAATGCCTCAATTATAGCACTAGTAGCATTCCTCATTTGCAATGGTGACTGACATATTACCGTCATACATATTAATTAAGTCACATGACCATATATAGTCATCTGATATTTTAGTCATATCTCATGTCAAATTGCCTCAATTATAGCACTAGTAGCATTCCTCATCTGCAATGGTGCCTGACATATTACTGTCATGCTTATTAATTAAGTCACATGACCATATATAGTCATCTGATATTTTAGTCATATCTCATGTCAAATACCTCAATTATAGCACTAGTAGCATTTCTCATCTGCAATGATGCCTGGCTTATTACTGTCACGCTTATTAATTAAGTCATATGACCATATATAGTCATCTGATATTTTAGTCATATCTCATGTCAAATGCCTCAATTATAGCACTAGTAGCATTCCTCATCTGCAATGGTGCCTGACATATTACTGTCATGCATTTTAATTAAGTCACATGACCATATATAGTCATCTGATATTTTAGTCATATCTCATGTCAAATGCCTCAATTATAGCACTAGTAGCATTCCTCATTTGCAATGGTGACTGACATATTACTGTCATGCATATTAATTAAGTCACATTGCCATATATAGTCATCTGGTATTTTAGTCATATCTCATGTCAAATTGCCTCAATTATAGCACTAGTAGCATTCCTCACCTGCAACGGTGCCTGACATATTACTGTCATGCATATTAATTAAGTCACATGACCATATATAGTCATATGATATTTTAGTCATATTTCATGTCAAATGCCTCAATTATAGCACTAGTAGCATTCCTCATCTGCAATGGTGCCTGACATATTACTGTCATGCTTATTAATTAAGTCACATGACCATATATAGTCATCTGGTATTTTAGTCATATCTCATGTCAAATGCCTCAATTATAGCACTAGTAGCATTCCTCATCTGCAATGGTGCCTGACATATTACTATCATGCATATTAATTAAGTCACATGACCATATATAGTCATCTGATATTTTAGTCATATCTCATGTAAAATGCCTCAATTATAGCACTAGTAGCATTCCTCATCTGCAATGGTGCCTGACATTACTGTCATGCTTATTAATTAAGTCACATGACCATATATAGTCATCTGATATTTTAGTCATATCTCATGTCAAATGCCTCAATTATAGCACTAGTAGCATTCCTCATTTGCAATGGTGACTGACATATTACCGTCATACATATTATTTAAGTCACATGACCATATATAGTCATCTGATATTTTAGTCATATCTCATGTCAAATGCCTTAATTATAGCACTAGTGGCATTCCTCATCTGCAATGGTGCCTGACATATTACTGTCATGCATATTAAATAAGTCACATGACCATATGTAGTCATCTGATATTTTAGTCATATCTCATGTCAAATTGCCTCAATTATAGCACTAGTAGCATTCCTCATCTGCAATGGTGCCTGACATATTACTGTCATGCATATTAATTAAGTCACATGACCATATATAGTCATCTGATATTTTAGTCATATATCATGTCAAATGCCTCAATTATAGCACTAGTAGCATTCCTCATCTGCAATGGTGCCTGACATATTACTGTCATGCATAATAATTAAGTCACATGACCATATATAGTCACCTGGTATTTTAGTCATATCTCATGTCAAATTGCCTCAATTATAACACTAGTAGCATTCCTCATTTGCAATGGTGACTGACATATTACCGTCATGCTTATTAATTAAGTCACATGACCATATATAGTCTTCTGATATTTTAGTCATATCTCATGTCAAATGTCTCAATTATAGCACTAGTAGCATTCCTCATCTGCAATGGTGCCTGACATATTACAGTCATGCTTATTAATTAAGTCACATGACCATATATAGTCATCTGATATTTTAGTCATATCTCATGTCAAATGTCTCAATTATAGCACTAGTAGCATTCCTCATCTGCAATGGTGCCTGACATATTACTGTCATGCTTATTAATTAAGTCACATGACCATATATAGTCATCTGGTATTTTAGTCATATCTCATGTCAAATGCCTCAATTATAGCACTAGTAGCATTCCTCATCTGCAATGGTGCCTAACATATTACTGTCATGCTTATTAATTAAGTCACATGACCATATATAGTCATCTGATATTTTAGTCATATATCATGTCAAATGTCTCAATTATAGCACTAGTAGCATTCCTCATCTGCAATGGTGCCTGACATATTACTATCATGCATATTAATTAAGTCACATGACCATATATAGTCATCTGATATTTTAGTCATATCTCATGTCAAATGTCTCAATTATAGCACTAGTAGCATTCCTCATCTGCAATGGTGCTTGACGTATTACTGTCATGCATATTAATTAAGTCACATGACCATATATAGTCATCTGATATTTTAGTCATATCTCATGTCAAATTGCCTCAATTATAGCACTAGTAGCATTCCTCATCTGCAATGGTGCTTGACTTATTACTGTCATACATATTAATTAAGTCACATGACCATATATATTCATCTGATATTTTAGTCATATCTCATGTCAAATGTCTCAATTATAGCACTAGTAGCATTCCTCATCTGCAATGGTGCCTGACATATTACTGTCATGCTTATTAATTAAGTCACATGACCATATATAGTCATCTGGTATTTTAGTCATATCTCATGTCAAATGCCTCAATTATAGCACTAGTAGCATTCCTCATCTGCAATGGTGCCTAACATATTACTGTCATGCTTATTAATTAAGTCACATGACCATATATAGTCATCTGATATTTTAGACATATATCATGTCAAATGTCTCAATTATAGCACTAGTAGCATTCCTCATCTGCAATGGTGCCTGACATATTACTGTCATGCTTATTAATTAAGTCACATGACCATATATAGTCATCTGATATTTTAGTCATATCTCATGTCAAATACCTCAATTATAGCACTAGTAGCATTTCTCATCTGCAATGAGGCCTGGCTTATTACTGTCACGCTTATTAATTAAGTCACATGACCATATATAGTCATCTGGTATTTTAGTCATATCTCATGTCAAATACCTCAATTATAGCACTAGTAGCATTCCTCATCTGCAATGATGCCTGACATATTACTGTCGTGCATATTAATTAAGTCACATGACCATATATAGTCATCTGATATTTTAGTCATATCTCATGTAAAATGCCTCAATTATAGCACTAGTAGCATTCCTCATCTGCAATGGTGCCTGACATATTACTGTCATGCTTATTAATTAAGTCACATGACCATATATAGTCATCTGGTATTTTAGTCATATCTCATGTCAAATGCCTCAATTATAGCACTAGTAGCATTCCTCATCTGCAATGGTGCCTAACATATTACTGTCATGCTTATTAATTAAGTCACATGACCATATATAGTCATCTGATATTTTAGTCATATATCATGTCAAATGTCTCAATTATAGCACTAGTAGCATTCCTCATCTGCAATGGTGCCTGACATATTACTATCATGCATATTAATTAAGTCACATGACCATATATAGTCATCTGATATTTTAGTCATATCTCATGTCAAATGTCTCAATTATAGCACTAGTAGCATTCCTCATCTGCAATGGTACTTGACGTATTACTGTCATGCATATTAATTAAGTCACATGACCATATATAGTCATCTGATATTTTAGTCATATCTCATGTCAAATTGCCTCAATTATAGCACTAGTAGCATTCCTCATCTGCAATGGTGCTTGACTTATTACTGTCATGCATATTAATTAAGTCACATGACCATATATAGTCATCTGATATTTTAGTCATATCTCATGTCAAATGTCTCAATTATAGCACTAGTAGCATTCCTCATCTGCAATGGTGCCTGACATATTACTGTCATGCTTATTAATTAAGTCACATGACCATATATAGTCATCTGGTATTTTAGTCATATCTCATGTCAAATGCCTCAATTATAGCACTAGTAGCATTCCTCATCTGCAATGGTGCCTAACATATTACTGTCATGCTTATTAATTAAGTCACATGACCATATATAGTCATCTGATATTTTAGTCATATATCATGTCAAATGTCTCAATTATAGCACTAGTAGCATTCCTCATCTGCAATGGTGCCTGACATATTACTGTCATGCTTATTAATTAAGTCACATGACCATATATAGTCATCTGATATTTTAGTCATATCTCATGTCAAATACCTCAATTATAGCACTAGTAGTATTTCTCATCTGCAATGAGGCCTGGCTTATTACTGTCACGCTTATTAATTAAGTCACATGACCATATATAGTCATCTGGTATTTTAGTCATATCTCATGTCAAATACCTCAATTATAGCACTAGTAGCATTCCTCATCTGCAATGATGCCTGACATATTACTGTCATGCATATTAATTAAGTCACATGACCATATATAGTCATCTGATATTTTAGTCATATCTCATGTAAAATGCCTCAATTATAGCACTAGTAGCATTCCTCATCTGCAATGGTGCCTGACATTACTGTCATGCTCATTAATTAAGTCACATGACCATATATAGTCATCTGATATTTTAGTCATATCTCATGTCAAATGCCTCAATTATAGCACTAGTAGCATTCCTCATCTGCAATGGTGCCTGACATATTACTGTCATGCATATTAATTAAGTCACATGACCATATATAGTCATCTGATATTTTAGTCATATATCATGTCAAATGCCTCAATTATAGCACTAGTAGCATTCCTCATCTGCAATGGTGCCTGACATATTACTGTCATGCATAATAATTAAGTCACATGACCATATATAGTCACCTGGTATTTTAGTCATATCTCATGTCAAATTGCCTCAATTATAACACTAGTAGCATTCCTCATTTGCAATGGTGACTGACATATTACCGTCATGCTTATTAATTAAGTCACATGACCATATATAGTCATCTGATATTTTAGTCATATCTCATGTCAAATGTCTCAATTATAGCACTAGTAGCATTCCTCATCTGCAATGGTGCCTGACATATTACAGTCATGCTTATTAATTAAGTCACATGACCATATATAGTCATCTGATATTTTAGTCATATCTCATGTCAAATGTCTCAATTATAGCACTAGTAGCATTCCTCATCTGCAATGGTGCCTGACATATTACTGTCATGCTTATTAATTAAGTCACATGACCATATATAGTCATCTGGTATTTTAGTCATATCTCATGTCAAATGCCTCAATTATAGCACTAGTAGCATTCCTCATCTGCAATGGTGCCAAACATATTACTGTCATGCTTATTAATTAAGTCACATGACCATATATAGTCATCTGATATTTTAGTCATATATCATGTCAAATGTCTCAATTATAGCACTAGTAGCATTCCTCATCTGCAATGGTGCCTGACATATTACTATCATGCATATTAATTAAGTCACATGACCATATATAGTCATCTGATATTTTAGTCATATCTCATGTCAAATGTCTCAATTATAGCACTAGTAGCATTCCTCATCTGCAATGGTGCTTGACGTATTACTGTCATGCATATTAATTAAGTCACATGACCATATATAGTCATCTGATATTTTAGTCATATCTCATGTCAAATTGCCTCAATTATAGCACTAGTAGCATTCCTCATCTGCAATGGTGCTTGACTTATTACTGTCATACATATTAATTAAGTCACATGACCATATATATTCATCTGATATTTTAGTCATATCTCATGTCAAATGTCTCAATTATAGCACTAGTAGCATTCCTCATCTGCAATGGTGCCTGACATATTACTGTCATGCTTATTAATTAAGTCACATGACCATATATAGTCATCTGGTATTTTAGTCATATCTCATGTCAAATGCCTCAATTATAGCACTAGTAGCATTCCTCATCTGCAATGGTGCCTAACATATTACTGTCATGCTTATTAATTAAGTCACATGACCATATATAGTCATCTGATATTTTAGACATATATCATGTCAAATGTCTCAATTATAGCACTAGTAGCATTCCTCATCTGCAATGGTGCCTGACATATTACTGTCATGCTTATTAATTAAGTCACATGACCATATATAGTCATCTGATATTTTAGTCATATCTCATGTCAAATACCTCAATTATAGCACTAGTAGCATTTCTCATCTGCAATGAGGCCTGGCTTATTACTGTCACGCTTATTAATTAAGTCACATGACCATATATAGTCATCTGGTATTTTAGTCATATCTCATGTCAAATACCTCAATTATAGCACTAGTAGCATTCCTCATCTGCAATGATGCC
Source organism: Saccoglossus kowalevskii (assembly GCF_978046115.1). Taxonomy (NCBI): domain Eukaryota; kingdom Metazoa; phylum Hemichordata; class Enteropneusta; family Harrimaniidae; genus Saccoglossus; species Saccoglossus kowalevskii. The sequence continues at coordinate 24,462,700 of NC_140645.1, read as the reverse complement.
TGACATATTACTGTCGTGCATATTAATTAAGTCACATGACCATATATAGTCATCTGATATTTTAGTCATATCTCATGTAAAATGCCTCAATTATAGCACTAGTAGCATTCCTCATCTGCAATGGTGCCTGACATATTACTGTCATGCTTATTAATTAAGTCACATGACCATATATAGTCATCTGGTATTTTAGTCATATCTCATGTCAAATGCCTCAATTATAGCACTAGTAGCATTCCTCATCTGCAATGGTGCCTAACATATTACTGTCATGCTTATTAATGAAGTCACATGACCATATATAGTCATCTGATATTTTAGTCATATATCATGTCAAATGTCTCAATTATAGCACTAGTAGCATTCCTCATCTGCAATGGTGCCTGACATATTACTATCATGCATATTAATTAAGTCACATGACCATATATAGTCATCTGATATTTTAGTCATATCTCATGTCAAATGTCTCAATTATAGCACTAGTAGCATTCCTCATCTGCAATGGTACTTGACGTATTACTGTCATGCATATTAATTAAGTCACATGACCATATATAGTCATCTGATATTTTAGTCATATCTCATGTCAAATTGCCTCAATTATAGCACTAGTAGCATTCCTCATCTGCAATGGTGCTTGACTTATTACTGTCATGCATATTAATTAAGTCACATGACCATATATAGTCATCTGATATTTTAGTCATATCTCATGTCAAATGTCTCAATTATAGCACTAGTAGCATTCCTCATCTGCAATGGTGCCTGACATATTACTGTCATGCTTATTAATTAAGTCACATGACCATATATAGTCATCTGGTATTTTAGTCATATCTCATGTCAAATGCCTCAATTATAGCACTAGTAGCATTCCTCATCTGCAATGGTGCCTAACATATTACTGTCATGCTTATTAATTAAGTCACATGACCATATATAGTCATCTGATATTTTAGTCATATATCATGTCAAATGTCTCAATTATAGCACTAGTAGCATTCCTCATCTGCAATGGTGCCTGACATATTACTGTCATGCTTATTAATTAAGTCACATGACCATATATAGTCATCTGATATTTTAGTCATATCTCATGTCAAATACCTCAATTATAGCACTAGTAGTATTTCTCATCTGCAATGAGGCCTGGCTTATTACTGTCACGCTTATTAATTAAGTCACATGACCATATATAGTCATCTGGTATTTTAGTCATATCTCATGTCAAATACCTCAATTATAGCACTAGTAGCATTCCTCATCTGCAATGATGCCTGACATATTACTGTCATGCATATTAATTAAGTCACATGACCATATATAGTCATCTGATATTTTAGTCATATCTCATGTAAAATGCCTCAATTATAGCACTAGTAGCATTCCTCATCTGCAATGGTGCCTGACATTACTGTCATGCTCATTAATTAAGTCACATGACCATATATAGTCATCTGATATTTTAGTCATATCTCATGTCAAATGCCTCAATTATAGCACTAGTAGCATTCCTCATCTGCAATGGTGCCTGACATATTACTGTCATGCATTTTAATTAAGTCACATGACCATATATAGTCATCTGATATTTTCGTCATATCTCATGTCAAATGCCTCAATTATAGCACTAGTAGCATTCCTCATTTGCAATGGTGACTGACATATTACCGTCATACATATTAATTAAGTCACATGACCATATATAGTCATCTGATATTTTAGTCATATCTCATGTCAAATGCCTCAATTATAGCACTAGTAGCATTCCTCATCTGCAATGGTGCCTGACATATTACTGTCATGCATATTAATTAAGTCACATGACCATATATAGTCATCTGATATTTTAGTCATATCTCATGTCAAATGCCTCAATTATCGCACTAGTAGCATTCCTCATTTGCAATGGTGACTGACATATTACCGTCATACATATTAATTAAGTCACATGACCATATATAGTCATCTGATATTTTAGTCATATCTCATGTCAAATGCCTTAATTATAGCACTAGTAGCATTCCTCATCTGCAATGGTGCCTGACATATTACTGTCATGCATTTTAATTAAGTCACATGACCATATATAGTAATCTGATATTTTAGTCATATCTCATGTCAAATGCCTCAATTATGGCACTAGTAGCATTCCTCATCTGCAATGGTGCCTGACATATTACTGTCATGCATATTAATTAAGTCACATGACCATATATAGTCATCTGATATTTTAGTCCTATCTCATGTCAAATGCCTCAATTATAGCACTAGTAGCATTCCTCATTTGCAATGGTGACTGACATATTACCGTCATACATATTAATTAAGTCACATGACCATATATAGTCATCTGATATTTTAGTCATATCTCATGTCAAATTGCCTCAATTATAGCACTAGTAGCATTCCTCATCTGCAATGGTGCCTGACATATTACTGTCATGCTTATTAATTAAGTCACATGACCATATATAGTCATCTGATATTTTAGTCATATCTCATGTCAAATACCTCAATTATAGCACTAGTAGCATTTCTCATCTGCAATGAGGCCTGGCTTATTACTGTCACGCTTATTAATTAAGTCACATGACCATATATAGTCATGTGGTATTTTAGTCATATCTCATGTCAAATACCTCAATTACAGCACTAGTAGCATTCCTCATCTGCAATGATGCCTGACATATTACTGTCATGCATATTAATTAAGTCACATGACCATATATAGTCATCTGATATTTTAGTCATATCTCATGTCAAATTGCCTCAATTATAGCACTAGTAGCATTCCTCATCTGCAGTGGTGCCTGACGTATTACTGTCATGCATATTAAGTAAGTCACATGACCATATATAGTCTGGTATTTTAGTCATATCTCATGTCAAATTGCATCAATTATAGCACTAGTAGCATTCCTCATCTGCAACGGTGCCTGACATATTAATGTCATGCTTATTAATTAAGTCACATGACCATATATAGTCATCTGATATTTTAGTCATATCTCATGTCAAATTGCCTCAATTATAGTACTAGTAGCATTCCTCATCTGCAATGGTGCCTGACATATTACTGTCATGCATATTAATTAAGTCACATTGCCATATATAGTCATATGATATTTTAGTCATATCTCATGTCAAATTGCCTCAATTATAGCACTAGTAGCATTCCTCATCTGCAACGGTGCCTGACATATTACTGTCATGCATATTAATTAAGTCACATGACCGTATATAGTCATATGATATTTTAGTCATATCTCATGTCAAATGCCTCAATTATAGCACTAGTAGCATTCCTCATCTGCAATGGTGCCTGACATACTACTGTCATGCTTATTAATTAAGTCACATGACCATATATAGTCATCTGATATTTTAGTCATATCTCATGTCAAATGCCTCAATTATAGTACTAGTAGCATTCCTCATCTGCAATGGTGCCTGACATATTACTGTCCTGCATTTTAATTAAGTCACATGACCATATATAGTCATCTGATATTTTAGTCGTATCTCATGTCAAATGCCTCAATTATAGCACTAGTAGCATTCCTCATTTGCAATGGTGACTGACATATTACCGTCATACATATTAATTAAGTCACATGACCATATATAGTCATCTGATATTTTAGTCATATCTCATGTCAAATGCCTTAATTATAGCACTAGTGGCATTCCTCATCTGCAATGGTGCCTGACATATTACTGTCATGCATATTAATTAAGTCACATGACCATATGTAGTCATCTGATATTTTAGTCATATCTCATGTCAAATTGCCTCAATTATAGCACTAGTAGCATTCCTCATCTGCAATGGTGCCTGACATATTACTGTCATGCTTATTAATTAAGTCACATGACCATATATAGTCATCTGGTATTTTAGTCATATCTCATGTCAAATGCCTCAATTATAGCACTAGTAGCATTCCTCATCTGCAATGGTGCCTAACATATTACTGTCATGCTTATTAATTAAGTCACATGACCATATATAGTCATCTGATATTTTAGTCATATATCATGTCAAATGTCTCAATTATAGCACTAGTAGCATTCCTCATCTGCAATGGTGCCTGACATATTACTATCATGCATATTAATTAAGTCACATGACCATATATAGTCATCTGATATTTTAGTCATATCTCATGTCAAATGTCTCAATTATAGCACTAGTAGCATTCCTCATCTGCAATGGTGCTTGACGTATTACTGTCATGCATATTAATTAAGTCACATGACCATATATAGTCATCTGATATTTTAGTCATATCTCATGTCAAATTGCCTCAATTATAGCACTAGTAGCATTCCTCATCTGCAATGGTGCTTGACTTAATACTGTCATGCATATTAATTAAGTCACATGACCAGATATATTCATCTGATATTTTAGTCATATCTCGTGTCAAATGTCTCTATTATAGCACTAGTAACATTCCTCATCTGCAATGGTGCCTGACATATTACTGTCATGCATATTAATTAAGTCACATGACCATATATAGTCATCTGATATTTTAGTCATATCTCATGTAAATGTCTCAATTATAGCACTAGTAGCATTCCTCATCTGCAATGGTGCCTGACATATTATTGTCATGCTTATTAATTAAGTCACATGACCATATATAGTCATCTGATATTTTAGTCATATCTCATGTCAAATGTCTCAATTATAGCACTAGTAGCATTCCTCATCTGCAATGGTGCCTGACATATTATTGTCATCCTTATTAATTAAGTCACATGACCATATATAGTCATCTGGTATTTTAGTCATATCTCATGTCAAATGCCTCAATTATAGCACTAGTAGCATTCCTCATCTGCAATGGTGCCTAACATATTACTGTCATGCTTATTAATTAAGTCACATGACCATATATAGTCATCTGATATTTTAGTCATATATCATGTCAAATGTCTCAATTATAGCACTAGTAGCATTCCTCATCTGCAATGGTGCCTGACATATTACTGTCATGCTTATTAATTAAGTCACATGACCATATATAGTCATCTGATATTTTAGTCATATCTCATGTCAAATACCTCAATTATAGCACTAGTAGCATTTCTCATCTGCAATGGTGCCTGACATATTACTGTCATGCTTATTAATTAAGTCACATGACCATATATAGTCATCTGGTATTTTAGTCATATCTCATGTCAAATGCCTCAATTATAGCACTAGTAGCATTCCTCATCTGCAATGGTGCCTAACATATTACTGTCATGCTTATTAATTAAGTCACATGACCATATATAGTCATCTGATATTTTAGTCATATATCATGTCAAATGTCTCAATTATAGCACTAGTAGCATTCCTCATCTGCAATGGTGCCTGACATATTACTATCATGCATATTAATTAAGTCACATGACCATATATAGTCATCTGATATTTTTGTCATATCTCATGTCAAATGTCTCAATTATAGCACTAGTAGCATTCCTCATCTGCAATGGTGCTTGACGTATTACTGTCATGCATATTAATTAAGTCACATGACCATATATAGTCATCTGATATTTTAGTCATATCTCATGTCAAATGTCTCAATTATAGCACTAGTAGCATTCCTCATCCGCAATGGTGCCTGACATATTACTGTCATGCATATTAATTAAGTCACATTGCCATATATAGTCATCTGATATTTTAGTCATATCTCGTGTCAAATGTCTCTATTATAGCACTAGTAGCATTCCTCATCTGCAATGGTGCCTGACATATTACTGTCATGCATATTAATTAAGTCACATGACCATATATAGTCATCTGATATTTTAGTCATATCTCATGTCAAATGTCTCAATTATAGCACTAGTAGCATTCCTCATCTGCAATGGTGCCTGACATATTATTGTCATGCTTATTAATTAAGTCACATGACCATATATAGTCATCTGGTATTTTAGTCATATCTCATGTCAAATGCCTCAATTATAGCACTAGTAGCATTCCTCATCTGCAATGGAACCTAACATATTACTGTCATGCTTATTAATTAAGTCACATGACCATATATAGTCATCTGATATTTTAGTCATATCTCATGTCAAATGTCTCAATTATAGCACTAGTAGCATTCCTCATCCGCAATGGTGCCTGACATATTACTGTCATGCATATTAATTAAGTCACATTGCCATATATAGTCATCTGATATTTTAGTCATATCTCATGTCAAATACCTCAATTATAGCACTAGTAGCATTTCTCATCTGCAATGGTGCCTGACATATTACTGTCATGCTTATTAATTAAGTCACATGACCATATATAGTCATCTGGTATTTTAGTCATATCTCATGTCAAATGCCTCAATTATAGCACTAGTAGCATTCCTCATCTGCAATGGTGCCTAACATATTACTGTCATGCTTATTAATTAAGTCACATGACCATATATAGTCATTCGATATTTTAGTCATATATCATGTCAAATGTCTCAATTATAGCACTAGTAGCATTCCTCATCTGCAATGGTGCCTGACATATTACTATCATGCATATTAATTAAGTCACATGACCATATATAGTCATCTGATATTTTTGTCATATCTCATGTCAAATGTCTCAATTATAGCACTAGTAGCATTCCTCATCTGCAATGGTGCTTGACGTATTACTGTCATGCATATTAATTAAGTCACATGACCATATATAGTCATCTGATATTTTAGTCATATCTCATGTCAAATGTCTCAATTATAGCACTAGTAGCATTCCTCATCCGCAATGGTGCCTGACATATTACTGTCATGCATATTAATTAAGTCACATTGCCATATATAGTCATCTGATATTTTAGTCATATCTCATGTCAAATGCCTCAATTATAGCACTAGTAGCATTCCTCATCTGCAATGGTGCCTGACATATTACTGTCATGCATATTAATTAAGTCACATGACCATATATAGTCATCTGATATTTTAGTCATATCTCATGTCAAATGCCTCAATTATCGCACTAGTAGCATTCCTCATTTGCAATGGTGACTGACATATTACCGTCATACATATTAATTAAGTCACATGACCATATATAGTCATCTGATATTTTAGTCATATCTCATGTCAAATGCCTTAATTATAGCACTAGTAGCATTCCTCATCTGCAATGGTGCCTGACATATTACTGTCATGCATTTTAATTAAGTCACATGACCATATATAGTAATCTGATATTTTAGTCATATCTCATGTCAAATGCCTCAATTATGGCACTAGTAGCATTCCTCATCTGCAATGGTGCCTGACATATTACTGTCATGCATATTAATTAAGTCACATGACCATATATAGTCATCTGATATTTTAGTCCTATCTCATGTCAAATGCCTCAATTATAGCACTAGTAGCATTCCTCATTTGCAATGGTGACTGACATATTACCGTCATGCATATTAATTAAGTCACATGACCATATATAGTCATCTGATATTTTAGTCATATCTCATGTCAAATGTCTCAATTATAGCACTAGTAGCATTCCTCATCCGCAATGGTGCCTGACATATTACTGTCATGCATATTAATTAAGTCACATTGCCATATATAGTCATCTGATATTTTAGTCATATCTCATGTCAAATGCCTCAATTATAGCACTAGTAGCATTCCTCATCTGCAATGGTGCCTGACATATTACTGTCATGCATATTAATTAAGTCACATGACCATATATAGTCATCTGATATTTTAGTCATATCTCATGTCAAATGCCTCAATTATCGCACTAGTAGCATTCCTCATTTGCAATGGTGACTGACATATTACCGTCATACATATTAATTAAGTCACATGACCATATATAGTCATCTGATATTTTAGTCATATCTCATGTCAAATGCCTTAATTATAGCACTAGTAGCATTCCTCATCTGCAATGGTGCCTGACATATTACTGTCATGCATTTTAATTAAGTCACATGACCATATATAGTAATCTGATATTTTAGTCATATCTCATGTCAAATGCCTCAATTATGGCACTAGTAGCATTCCTCATCTGCAATGGTGCCTGACATATTACTGTCATGCATATTAATTAAGTCACATGACCATATATAGTCATCTGATATTTTAGTCCTATCTCATGTCAAATGCCTCAATTATAGCACTAGTAGCATTCCTCATTTGCAATGGTGACTGACATATTACCGTCATACATATTAATTAAGTCACATGACCATATATAGTCATCTGATATTTTAGTCATATCTCATGTCAAATTGCCTCAATTATAGCACTAGTAGCATTCCTCATCTGCAATGGTGCCTGACATATTACTGTCATGCTTATTAATTAAGTCACATGACCATATATAGTCATCTGATATTTTAGTCATATCTCATGTCAAATACCTCAATTATAGCACTAGTAGCATTTCTCATCTGCAATGAGGCCTGGCTTATTACTGTCACGCTTATTAATTAAGTCACATGACCATATATAGTCATCTGGTATTTTAGTCATATCTCATGTCAAATACCTCAATTACAGCACTAGTAGCATTCCTCATCTGCAATGATGCCTGACATATTACTGTCATGCATATTGATTAAGTCACATGACCATATATAGTCATCTGATATTTTAGTCATATCTCATGTCAAATTGCCTCAATTATAGCACTAGTAGCATTCCTCATCTGCAGTGGTGCCTGACGTATTACTGTCATGCATATTAAGTAAGTCACATGACCATATATAGTCTGGTATTTTAGTCATATCTCATGTCAAATTGCATCAATTATAGCACTAGTAGCATTCCTCATCTGCAACGGTGCCTGACATATTAATGTCATGCTTATTAATTAAGTCACATGACCATATATAGTCATCTGATATTTTAGTCATATCTCATGTCAAATTGCCTCAATTATAGTACTAGTAGAATTCCTCATCTGCAATGGTGCCTGACATATTACTGTCATGCATATTAATTAAGTCACATTGCCATATATAGTCATATGATATTTTAGTCATATCTCATGTCAAATTGCCTCAATTATAGCACTAGTAGCATTCCTCATCTGCAACGGTGCCTGACATATTACTGTCATGCATATTAATTAAGTCACATGACCGTATATAGTCATACGATATTTTAGTCATATCTCATGTCAAATGCCTCAATTATAGCACTAGTAGCATTCCTCATCTGCAATGGTGCCTGACATACTACTGTCATGCTTATTAATTAAGTCACATGACCATATATAGTCATCTGATATTTTAGTCATATCTCATGTCAAATGCCTCAATTATAGTACTAGTAGCATTCCTCATCTGCAATGGTGCCTGACATATTACTGTCCTGCATTTTAATTAAGTCACATGACCATATATAGTCATCTGATATTTTAGTCGTATCTCATGTCAAATGCCTCAATTATAGCACTAGTAGCATTCCTCATTTGCAATGGTGACTGACATATTACCGCCATACATATTAATTAAGTCACATGACCATATATAGTCATCTGATATTTTAGTCATATCTCATGTCAAATGCCTTAATTATAGCACTAGTGGCATTCCTCATCTGCAATGGTGCCTGACATATTACTGTCATGCATATTAATTAAGTCACATGACCATATGTAGTCATCTGATATTTTAGTCATATCTCATGTCAAATTGCCTCAATTATAGTACTAGTAGCATTCCTCATCTGCAATGGTGCCTGACATATTACTGTCATGCTTATTAATTAAGTCACATGACCATATATAGTCATCTGGTATTTTAGTCATATCTCATGTCAAATGCCTCAATTATAGCACTAGTAGCATTCCTCATCTGCAATGGTGCCTAACATATTACTGTCATGCTTATTAATTAAGTCACATGACCATATATAGTCATCTGATATTTTAGTCATATATCATGTCAAATGTCTCAATTATAGCACTAGTAGCATTCCTCATCTGCAATGGTGCCTGACATATTACTATCATGCATATTAATTAAGTCACATGACCATATATAGTCATCTGATATTTTAGTCATATCTCATGTCAAATGTCTCAATTATAGCACTAGTAGCATTCCTCATCTGCAATGGTGCTTGACGTATTACTGTCATGCATATTAATTAAGTCACATGACCATATATAGTCATCTGATATTTTAGTCATATCTCATGTCAAATTGCCTCAATTATAGCACTAGTAGCATTCCTCATCTGCAATGGTGCTTGACTTAATACTGTCATGCATATTAATTAAGTCACATGACCATATATAGTCATCTGATATTTTAGTCATATCTCGTGTCAAATGTCTCTATTATAGCACTAGTAACATTCCTCATCTGCAATGGTGCCTGACATATTACTGTCATGCATATTAATTAAGTCACATGACCATATATAGTCATCTGATATTTTACTCATATCTCATGTCAAATGTCTCAATTATAGCACTAGTAGCATTCCTCATCTGCAATGGTGCCTGACATATTATTGTCATGCTTATTAATTAAGTCACATGACCATATATAGTCATCTGATATTTTAGTCATATCTCATGTCAAATGTCTCAATTATAGCACTAGTAGCATTCCTCATCTGCAATGGTGCCTGACATATTATTGTCATCCTTATTAATTAAGTCACATGACCATATATAGTCATCTGGTATTTTAGTCATATCTCATGTCAAATGCCTCAATTATAGCACTAGTAGCATTCCTCATCTGCAATGGTGCCTAACATATTACTGTCATGCTTATTAATTAAGTCACATGACCATATATAGTCATCTGATATTTTAGTCATATATCATGTCAAATGTCTCAATTATAGCACTAGTAGCATTCCTCATCTGCAATGGTGCCTGACATATTACTGTCATGCTTATTAATTAAGTCACATGACCATATATAGTCATCTGATATTTTAGTCATATCTCATGTCAAATACCTCAATTATAGCACTAGTAGCATTTCTCATCTGCAATGGTGCCTGACATATTACTGTCATGCTTATTAATTAAGTCACATGACCATATATAGTCATCTGGTATTTTAGTCATATCTCATGTCAAATGCCTCAATTATAGCACTAGTAGCATTCCTCATCTGCAATGGTGCCTAACATATTACTGTCATGCTTATTAATTAAGTCACATGACCATATATAGTCATCTGATATTTTAGTCATATATCATGTCAAATGTCTCAATTATAGCACTAGTAGCATTCCTCATCTGCAATGGTGCCTGACATATTACTATCATGCATATTAATTAAGTCACATGACCATATATAGTCATCTGATATTTTTGTCATATCTCATGTCAAATGTCTCAATTATAGCACTAGTAGCATTCCTCATCTGCAATGGTGCTTGACGTATTACTGTCATGCATATTAATTAAGTCACATGACCATATATAGTCATCTGATATTTTAGTCATATCTCATGTCAAATGTCTCAATTATAGCACTAGTAGCATTCCTCATCCGCAATGGTGCCTGACATATTACTGTCATGCATATTAATTAAGTCACATTGCCATATATAGTCATCTGATATTTTAGTCATATCTCGTGTCAAATGTCTCTATTATAGCACTAGTAGCATTCCTCATCTGCAATGGTGCCTGACATATTACTGTCATGCATATTAATTAAGTCACATGACCATATATAGTCATCTGATATTTTAGTCATATCTCATGTCAAATGTCTCAATTATAGCACTAGTAGCATTCCTCATCTGCAATGGTGCCTGACATATTATTGTCATGCTTATTAATTAAGTCACATGACCATATATAGTCATCTGGTATTTTAGTCATATCTCATGTCAAATGCCTCAATTATAGCACTAGTAGCATTCCTCATCTGCAATGGTGCCTAACATATTACTGTCATGCTTATTAATTAAGTCACATGACCATATATAGTCATCTGATATTTTAGTCATATCTCATGTCAAATGTCTCAATTATAGCACTAGTAGCATTCCTCATCCGCAATGGTGCCTGACATATTACTGTCATGCATATTAATTAAGTCACATTGCCATATATAGTCATCTGATATTTTAGTCATATCTCATGTCAAATACCTCAATTATAGCACTAGTAGCATTTCTCATCTGCAATGGTGCCTGACATATTACTGTCATGCTTATTAATTAAGTCACATGACCATATATAGTCATCTGGTATTTTAGTCATATCTCATGTCAAATGCCTCAATTATAGCACTAGTAGCATTCCTCATCTGCAATGGTGCCTAACATATTACTGTCATGCTTATTAATTAAGTCACATGACCATATATAGTCATTCGATATTTTAGTCATATATCATGTCAAATGTCTCAATTATAGCACTAGTAGCATTCCTCATCTGCAATGGTGCCTGACATATTACTATCATGCATATTAATTAAGTCACATGACTATATATAGTCATCTGATATTTTTGTCATATCTCATGTCAAATGTCTCAATTATAGCACTAGTAGCATTCCTCATCTGCAATGGTGCTTGACGTATTACTGTCATGCATATTAATTAAGTCACATGACCATATATAGTCATCTGATATTTTAGTCATATCTCATGTCAAATGTCTCAATTATAGCACTAGTAGCATTCCTCATCCGCAATGGTGCCTGACATATTACTGTCATGCATATTAATTAAGTCACATTGCCATATATAGTCATCTGATATTTTAGTCATATCTCGTGTCAAATGTCTCTATTATAGCACTAGTAGCATTCCTCATCTGCAATGGTGCCTGACATATTACTGTCATGCATATTAATTAAGTCACATGACCATATATAGTCATCTGATATTTTAGTCATATCTCATGTCAAATGTCTCAATTATAGCACTAGTAGCATTCCTCATCTGCAATGGTGCCTGACATATTATTGTCATGCTTATTAATTAAGTCACATGACCATATATAGTCATCTGGTATTTTAGTCATATCTCATGTCAAATGCCTCAATTATAGCACTAGTAGCATTCCTCATCTGCAATGGTGCCTAACATATTACTGTCATGCTTATTAATTAAGTCACATGACCATATATAGTCATCTGATATTTTAGTCATATCTCATGTCAAATGTCTCAATTATAGCACTAGTAGCATTCCTCATCCGCAATGGTGCCTGACATATTACTGTCATGCATATTAATTAAGTCACATTGCCATATATAGTCATCTGATATTTTAGTCATATCTCGTGTCAAATGTCTCTATTATAGCACTAGTAGCATTCCTCATCTGCAATGGTGCCTGACATATTACTGTCATGCATATTAATTAAGTCACATGACCATATATAGTCATCTGATATTTTAGTCATATCTCATGTCAAATGTCTCAATTATACCACTAGTAGCATTCCTCATCTGCAATGGTGCCTGACATATTATTGTCATGCTTATTAATTAAGTCACATGACCATATATAGTCATCTGGTATTTTAGTCATATCTCATGTCAAATGCCTCAATTATAGCACTAGTAGCATTCCTCATCTGCAATGGTGCCTAACATATTACTGTCATGCTTATTAATTAAGTCACATGACCATATATAGTCATCTGATATTTTAGTCATATCTCATGTCAAATGTCTCAATTATAGCACTAGTAGCATTCCTCATCTGCAATGGTGCCTGACATATTACTGTCATGCTTATTAATTAAGTCACATGACCACATATAGTCATCTGATATTTTAGTCATATCTCATGTCAAATACCTCAATTATAGCACTAGTAGCATTTCTCATCTGCAATGAGGCCTGGCTTATTACTGTCACGCTTATTAATTAAGTCACATAACCATATATAGTCATCTGGTATTTTAGTCATATCTCATGTCAAATACCTCAATTATAGCACTAGTAGCATTCCTCATCTGCAATGATGCCTGACATATTACTGTCATGCATATTAATTAAGTCACATTGCCATATATAGTCATCTGATATTTAGTCATATCTCATGTCAAATGCCTCAATTATAGCACTAGTAGCATTCCTCATCTGCAACGGTGCCTGACATATTACTGTCATGCTTATTAATCAAGTCACATGACCATATATAGTCATCTGATATTTTAGTCATATCTCATGCCAAATCTCTCAATTATAGCACTAGTTGCATTCCTCATCTGAAATGGTGCCTGACATATTACTGTCATGCATATTAATTAAGTCACATGACCATATATAGTCATCTGATATTTTAGTCATATCTCATGTCAAATTGCCTCAATTATAGCACTAGTAGCATTCCTCATCTGCAGTGGTGCCTGACGTATTACTGTTATGCATATTAAGTAAGTCACATGACCATATATAGTCTGGTATTTTAGTCATATCTCATGTCAAATTGCATCAATTATAGCACTAGTAGCATTCCTCATCTGCAATGGTGCCTGACATATTACTGTCATGCATATTAATTAAGTCACATGACCATATATATTCATCTGGTATTTTAGTCATATCTCATGTCAAATTGCATCAACTATAGCACTAGTAGCATTCCTCATCTGCAACGGTGCCTGACATATTACTGTCATGCTTATTAATTAAGTCACATGACCATATATAATCATCTGATATTTTAGTCATATCTCATGTCAAATTGCCTCAATTATAGTACTAGTAGCATTCCTCATCTGCAATGGTGCCTGACATATTACTGTCATGCATATTAATTAAGTCACATTGCCATATATAGTCATCTGATATTTTAGTCATATCTCATGTCAAATTGCCTCAATTATAGCACTAGTAGCATTCCTCATCTGCAACGGTGCCTGACATATTACTGTCATGCATATTAATTAAGTCACATGACCATATATAGTCATCTGATATTTTAGTCATATCTCATGTCAAATGCCTCAATTATAGTACTAGTAGCATTCCTCATCTGCAATGGTGCCTGACATATTACTGTCATGCATTTTAATTAAGTCACATGACCATATATAGTCATCTGATATTTTAGTCGTATCTCATGTCAAATGCCTCAATTATAGCACTAGTAGCATTCCTCATTTGCAATGGTGACTGACATATTACCGTCATACATATTAATTAAGTCACATGACCATATATAGTCATCTGATATTTTAGTCATATCTCATGTCAAATGCCTTAATTATAGCACTAGTGGCATTCCTCATCTGCAATGGTGCCTGACATATTACTGTCATGCATATTAATTAAGTCACATGACCATATGTAGTCATCTGATATTTTAGTCATATCTCATGTCAAATTGCCTCAATTATAGCACTAGTAGCATTCCTCATCTGCAATGGTGCCTGACATATTACTGTCATGCACATTAATTAAGTCACATGACCATATATAGTCATCTGATATTTTAGTCATATATCATGTCAAATGCATCAATTATAGCACTAGTAGCATTCCTCATCTGCAAGGGTGCCTGACATATTACTGTCATGCATAATAATTAAGTCACATGACCATATATAGTCACCTGGTATTTTAGTCATATCTCATGTCAAATTGCCTCAATTATAGCACTAGTAGCATTCCTCATTTGCAATGGTGACTGACATATTACCGTCATGCTTATTAATTAAGTCACATGACCATATATAGTCATCTGATATTTTAGTCATATCTCATGTCAAATGTCTCAATTATAGCACTAGTAGCATTCCTCATCTGCAATGGTGCCTGACATATTACTGTCATGCTTATTAATTAAGTCACATGACCATATATAGTCATCTGATATTTTAGTCATATCTCATGTCAAATGTCTCAATTATAGCACTAGTAGCATTCCTCATCTGCAATGGTGCCTGACATATTACTGTCATGCTTATTAATTAAGTCACATGACCATATATAGTCATCTGGTATTTTAGTCATATCTCATGTCAAATGCCTCAATTATAGCACTAGTAGCATTCCTCATCTGCAATGGTGCCTAACATATTACTGTCATGCTTATTAATTAAGTCACATGACCATATATAGTCATCTGATATTTTAGTCATATCTCATGTCAAATTGCCTCAATTATAGCACTAGTAGCATTCCTCATCTGCAGTGGTGCCTGACGTATTACTGTCATGCATATTAAGTAAGTCACATGACCATATACAGTCTGGTATTTTAGTCATATCTCATGTCAAATTGCATCAATTATAGCACTAGTAGCATTCCTCATCTGCAATGGTGCCTGACATATTACTGTCATGCATATTAATTAAGTCACATGACCATATATAGTCATCTGATATTTTTGTCATATCTCATGTCAAATGTCTCAATTATAGCACTAGTAGCATTCCTCATCTGCAATGGTGCTTGACGTATTACTGTCATGCATATTAATTAAGTCACATGACCATATATAGTCATCTGATATTTTAGTCATATCTCATGTCAAATGTCTCAATTATAGCACTAGTAGCATTCCTCATCCGCAATGGTGCCTGACATATTACTGTCATGCATATTAATTAAGTCACATTGCCATATATAGTCATCTGATATTTTAGTCATATCTCGTGTCAAATGTCTCTATTATAGCACTAGTAGCATTCCTCATCTGCAATGGTGCCTGACATATTACTGTCATGCATATTAATTAAGTCACATGACCATATATAGTCATCTGATATTTTAGTCATATCTCATGTCAAATGTCTCAATTATAGCACTAGTAGCATTCCTCATCTGCAATGGTGCCTGACATATTATTGTCATGCTTATTAATTAAGTCACATGACCATATATAGTCATCTGGTATTTTAGTCATATCTCATGTCAAATGCCTCAATTATAGCACTAGTAGCATTCCTCATCTGCAATGGTGCCTAACATATTACTGTCATGCTTATTAATTAAGTCACATGACCATATATAGTCATCTGATATTTTAGTCATATCTCATGTCAAATGTCTCAATTATAGCACTAGTAGCATTCCTCATCCGCAATGGTGCCTGACATATTACTGTCATGCATATTAATTAAGTCACATTGCCATATATAGTCATCTGATATTTTAGTCATATCTCGTGTCAAATGTCTCTATTATAGCACTAGTAGCATTCCTCATCTGCAATGGTGCCTGACATATTACTGTCATGCATATTAATTAAGTCACATGACCATATATAGTCATCTGATATTTTAGTCATATCTCATGTCAAATGTCTCAATTATAGCACTAGTAGCATTCCTCATCTGCAATGGTGCCTGACATATTATTGTCATGCTTATTAATTAAGTCACATGACCATATATAGTCATCTGGTATTTTAGTCATATCTCATGTCAAATGCCTCAATTATAGCACTAGTAGCATTCCTCATCTGCAATGGTGCCTAACATATTACTGTCATGCTTATTAATTAAGTCACATGACCATATATAGTCATCTGATATTTTAGTCATATCTCATGTCAAATGTCTCAATTATAGCACTAGTAGCATTCCTCATCTGCAATGGTGCCTGACATATTACTGTCATGCTTATTAATTAAGTCACATGACCACATATAGTCATCTGATATTTTAGTCATATCTCATGTCAAATACCTCAATTATAGCACTAGTAGCATTTCTCATCTGCAATGAGGCCTGGCTTATTACTGTCACGCTTATTAATTAAGTCACATAACCATATATAGTCATCTGGTATTTTAGTCATATCTCATGTCAAATACCTCAATTATAGCACTAGTAGCATTCCTCATCTGCAATGATGCCTGACATATTACTGTCATGCATATTAATTAAGTCACATTGCCATATATAGTCATCTGATATTTAGTCATATCTCATGTCAAATGCCTCAATTATAGCACTAGTAGCATTCCTCATCTGCAACGGTGCCTGACATATTACTGTCATGCTTATTAATCAAGTCACATGACCATATATAGTCATCTGATATTTTAGTCATATCTCATGCCAAATCTCTCAATTATAGCACTAGTTGCATTCCTCATCTGAAATGGTGCCTGACATATTACTGTCATGCATATTAATTAAGTCACATGACCATATATAGTCATCTGATATTTTAGTCATATCTCATGTCAAATTGCCTCAATTATAGCACTAGTAGCATTCCTCATCTGCAGTGGTGCCTGACGTATTACTGTCATGCATATTAAGTAAGTCACATGACCATATATAGTCTGGTATTTTAGTCATATCTCATGTCAAATTGCATCAATTATAGCACTAGTAGCATTCCTCATCTGCAATGGTGCCTGACATATTACTGTCATGCATATTAATTAAGTCACATGACCATATATATTCATCTGGTATTTTAGTCATATCTCATGTCAAATTGCATCAACTATAGCACTAGTAGCATTCCTCATCTGCAACGGTGCCTGACATATTACTGTCATGCTTATTAATTAAGTCACATGACCATATATAATCATCTGATATTTTAGTCATATCTCATGTCAAATTGCCTCAATTATAGTACTAGTAGCATTCCTCATCTGCAATGGTGCCTGACATATTACTGTCATGCATATTAATTAAGTCACATTGCCATATATAGTCATCTGATATTTTAGTCATATCTCATGTCAAATTGCCTCAATTATAGCACTAGTAGCATTCCTCATCTGCAACGGTGCCTGACATATTACTGTCATGCATATTAATTAAGTCACATGACCATATATAGTCATCTGATATTTTAGTCATATCTCATGTCAAATGCCTCAATTATAGTACTAGTAGCATTCCTCATCTGCAATGGTGCCTGACATATTACTGTCATGCATTTTAATTAAGTCACATGACCATATATAGTCATCTGATATTTTAGTCGTATCTCATGTCAAATGCCTCAATTATAGCACTAGTAGCATTCCTCATTTGCAATGGTGACTGACATATTACCGTCATACATATTAATTAAGTCACATGACCATATATAGTCATCTGATATTTTAGTCATATCTCATGTCAAATGCCTTAATTATAGCACTAGTGGCATTCCTCATCTGCAATGGTGCCTGACATATTACTGTCATGCATATTAATTAAGTCACATGACCATATGTAGTCATCTGATATTTTAGTCATATCTCATGTCAAATTGCCTCAATTATAGCACTAGTAGCATTCCTCATCTGCAATGGTGCCTGACATATTACTGTCATGCACATTAATTAAGTCACATGACCATATATAGTCATCTGATATTTTAGTCATATATCATGTCAAATGCATCAATTATAGCACTAGTAGCATTCCTCATCTGCAAGGGTGCCTGACATATTACTGTCATGCATAATAATTAAGTCACATGACCATATATAGTCACCTGGTATTTTAGTCATATCTCATGTCAAATTGCCTCAATTATAGCACTAGTAGCATTCCTCATTTGCAATGGTGACTGTCATATTACCGTCATGCTTATTAATTAAGTCACATGACCATATATAGTCATCTGATATTTTAGTCATATCTCATGTCAAATGTCTCAATTATAGCACTAGTAGCATTCCTCATCTGCAATGGTGCCTGACATATTACTGTCATGCTTATTAATTAAGTCACATGACCATATATAGTCATCTGATATTTTAGTCATATCTCATGTCAAATGTCTCAATTATAGCACTAGTAGCATTCCTCATCTGCAATGGTGCCTGACATATTACTGTCATGCTTATTAATTAAGTCACATGACCATATATAGTCATCTGGTATTTTAGTCATATCTCATGTCAAATGCCTCAATTATAGCACTAGTAGCATTCCTCATCTGCAATGGTGCCTAACATATTACTGTCATGCTTATTAATTAAGTCACATGACCATATATAGTCATCTGATATTTTAGTCATATCTCATGTCAAATTGCCTCAATTATAGCACTAGTAGCATTCCTCATCTGCAGTGGTGCATGACGTATTACTGTCATGCATATTAAGTAAGTCACATGACCATATATAGTCTGGTATTTTAGTCATATCTCATGTCAAATTGCATCAATTATAGCACTAGTAGCATTCCTCATCTGCAATGGTGCCTGACATATTACTGTCATGCATATTAATTAAGTCACATGACCATATATATTCATCTGGTATTTTAGTCATATCTCATGTCAAATTGCATCAACTATAGCACTAGTAGCATTCCTCATCTGCAACGGTGCCTGACATATTACTGTCATGCTTATTAATTAAGTCACATGACCATACATAATCATCTGATATTTTAGTCATATCTCATGTCAAATTGCCTCAATTATAGTACTAGTAGCATTCCTCATCTGCAATGGTGTCTGACATATTACTGTCATGCATATTAATTAAGTCACATTGCCATATATAGTCATCTGATATTTTAGTCATATCTCATGTCAAATTGCCTCAATTATAGCACTAGTAGCATTCCTCATCTGCAACGGTGCCTGACATATTACTGTCATGCATATTAATTAAGTCACATGACCATATATAGTCATCTGATATTTTAGTCATATCTCATGTCAAATGCCTCAATTATAGTACTAGTAGCATTCCTCATCTGCAATGGTGCCTGACATATTACTGTCATGCATTTTAATTAAGTCACATGACCATATATAGTCATCTGATATTTTAGTCGTATCTCATGTCAAATGCCTCAATTATAGCACTAGTAGCATTCCTCATTTGCAATGGTGACTGACATATTACCGTCATACATATTAATTAAGTCACATGACCATATATAGTCATCTGATATTTTAGTCATATCTCATGTCAAATGCCTTAATTATAGCACTAGTGGCATTCCTCATCTGCAATGGTGCCTGACATATTACTGTCATGCATATTAATTAAGTCACATGACCATATGTAGTCATCTGATATTTTAGTCATATCTCATGTCAAATTGCCTCAATTATAGCACTAGTAGCATTCCTCATCTGCAATGGTGCCTGACATATTACTGTCATGCACATTAATTAAGTCACATGACCATATACAGTCATCTGATATTTTAGTCATATATCATGTCAAATGCATCAATTATAGCACTAGTAGCATTCCTCATCTGCAAGGGTGCCTGACATATTACTGTCATGCATAATAATTAAGTCACATGACCATATATAGTCACCTGGTATTTTAGTTATATCTCATGTCAAATTGCCTCAATTATAGCACTAGTAGCATTCCTCATTTGCAATGGTGACTGACATATTACCGTCATGCTTATTAATTAAGTCACATGACCATATATAGTCATCTGATATTTTAGTCATATCTCATGTCAAATGTCTCAATTATAGCACTAGTAGCATTCCTCATCTGCAATGGTGCCTGACATATTACTGTCATGCTTATTAATTAAGTCACATGACCATATATAGTCATCTGATATTTTAGTCATATCTCATGTCAAATGTCTCAATTATAGCACTAGTAGCATTCCTCATCTGCAATGGTGCCTGACATATTACTGTCATGCTTATTAATTAAGTCACATGACCATATATAGTCATCTGGTATTTTAGTCATATCTCATGTCAAATGCCTCAATTATAGCACTAGTAGCATTCCTCATCTGCAATGGTGCCTAACATATTACTGTCATGCTTATTAATTAAGTCACATGACCATATATAGTCATCTGATATTTTAGTCATATATCATGTCAAATGTCTCAATTATAGCACTAGTAGCATTCCTCATCTGCAATGGTGCCTGACATATTACTATCATGCATATTAATTAAGTCACATGACCATATATAGTCATCTGATATTTTAGTCATATCTCATGTCAAATGTCTCAATTATAGCACTAGTAGCATTCCTCATCTGCAATGGTGCTTGACGTATTACTGTCATGCATATTAATTAAGTCACATGACCATATATAGTCATCTGATATTTTAGTCATATCTCATGTCAAATTGCCTCAATTATAGCACTAGTAGCATTCCTCATCTGCAATGGTGCTTGACTTATTACTGTCATGCATATTAATTAAGTCACATGACCATATATAGTCATCTGATATTTTAGTCATATCTCATGTCAAATGCCTTAATTATAGCACTAGTGTCATTCCTCATCTGCAATGGTGCCTGACGTATTACTGTCATGCATATTAGTTAAGTCACATGACCATATATAGTCATCTGATATTTTAGTCATATCTCATGTCAAATGTCTCAATTATAGCACTAGTAGCATTCCTCATCCGCAATGGTGCCTGACATATTACTGTCATGCATATTAATTAAGTCACATTGCCATATATAGTCATCTGATATTTTAGTCATATCTCGTGTCAAATGTCTCAATTATAGCACTAGTAGCATTCCTCATCTGCAATGGTGCCTGACATATTACTGTCATGCATATTAATTAAGTCACATGACCATATATAGTCATCTGATATTTTAGTCATATCTCATGTCAAATGCCTCAATTATAGCACTAGTAGCATTCCTCATCTGCAATGGTGCCTGACATATTACTGTCATGCATATTAATTAAGTCACATGCATATTAATTAAGTCACATGCATATTAATTAAGTCACATGATATTTTAGTCATATCTCATGTCAAATGCCTCAATTATAGCACTAGTAGCATTCCTCATCTGCAATGGTGCCTGACATATTACTGTCATGCTTATTAATTAAGTCACATGACCATATATAGTCATCTGATATTTTAGTCATATCTCATGTCAAATGCCTCAATTATAGCACTAGTAGCATTCCTCATCTGCAACGGTGACTGACATATTACTGTCATGCATATTAATTAAGTCAAATGGCCATATAGCTTGATATATTACACTTATGCATATTAATGAGGTCACATGAATCGAATTATACAAAGTAGGTAGTTAAATAAATGAACTAATCAGAACTATGAATTATCTAAATCCACCTTTGAACCAAGTCTCAATAAAATATGATGATTGGTTGTGAAATTGGTGGCAAAGCAAATAAATTGCTAACTAGTATGCACATATTTCAACGAAAAACCTCACAGGCCTGCGCAATATCCTAGACCACCTACGTATCAAGTTTCATTTGAATTTATTAAGAAGTTCTTGAGAAAACGAGTGAAAAACGAATAAAAATGATTATTTATATAATTATTATGTAAATTATTAATTAATATGCAAAAAAATAAAAAATAATTAGGTTTTCGCATTATCGCAGGAGATCTATGTACCACGTTTCATTGAAACCTGCTAAATGATATTGGGGAACAAGTGAAAATGTTTAAAATTGTCTAATTTAATATGCAAATTAAGCCATCAGGCAAATACACACACATCGTTTCTCTTACACACTTGCACCTAAGATGCTGTATTTTATGTTCTGTCAGCATCAACTGTGGATGACGCGCTGTGCAGCTATTCCCAGTGACGCACGTAAATTCGGAAGCGAGGCTACCGAAATGATATAAGGCGATACATAACAAAACACAAAGGCACTATTGACAAAGACAACATGATTATTATCTTTAGTAATAACGGAGGAAAGAGTTCGTAAAGGCCTCCACAATCCTGACTGAACCCTCACCCAAATAACTATAAATGACCAAGAGACAATTGAAAGTGACAATTAAAATGGAAAGGTCACTTGAGGGCCAGGGTTAGGATTATAGTTATGGGTAAGGATTCCTAAGAAACTCTTATTTAACTAGATTCTTACAACGTATGACATGCTGGCAGTGTGTACAAATCCTCAGCAGTCGTTGGCTTGTTAGCTGTTGTATATATCTAGTAGTGTCGCTTATGTATGGGCTTCGAATACGAAGACAACGTTCAGCACCATGAATATGGTGAAACCCATTGACGGTGCTGAACGTGACGATGCATGTAACGTAAATTTCAATTGACCTCACTGAGATGACGCATGCGTTGTGGAATACGGAAAAAGAGGTCGAAGCATGAGCACTGCGTACACAATATGGTAATAAACTTTAACGATGTTATGACGTAGACATATCTCATGAATATTATTTGAAAGTGAAATTATTAATAGTGTAACGTTTTGCCCCTTCTGTTGATAGGTGAGGAAAGGTAGCGTATTTCCCGTCAACAGGTAGGGGTTCTTTGGAGTGAAAATATAACACAAGGGCAAGGGAACTCTTTGATAATTGAATCACTTTACACAGTATACGCTGTTAACCTCTTTTATTAATACTAAAATAATGACATGAAGTACATGGAAGTCACGTGGGGTCACACGGGTCACAGTCACATAGACTTGCCAAGACAACAGCACATTGAAGCTGCCCTCTGAAACCTTTACAGAAGATGTCTCGCAATATCTTTACTGAGAGCCTAAAGCAATGCACAATTCTCTGGTATAGAGCCAAAGTTATCTCTATATTCTTTGTCCAAGCTCTGTGGAGTGCAAGGCCTTTAGTTCTTTAGGGGTCGGCTTGATCTTGAGGTCTTGTGAGTGAGTTGTAAAAACTGACCGAAGAGTGCTGGTTTGTGTGCTAATTTATAGCAGTTTGTATGGGTGTGACTGAAGCCAAAATATTCGGGGATTTCATTGGGTAGCGTATAAATAAAAACAATTTGATTGGTAATGGGAGGTCACATGTTACAGCAAAATAGGAAATACCTGTCATGTGTAGTCAAATGGCATCAGGCAACTAGTCAAGACAGGAAGTTACAACCATTAAAATTTAATTTCACACTTCAGCACCCTTGATACCGGGAACAGAAAAACATCATGACCTAGTTAACGGGGATATCAAACTACGGCAGCTAGTTCACTTGAGTAGATCACCTTCAAGGAATGTACCAACTAGCTTTCTTCGACAATAGAAACATTTAGTATCAAACGCCGGAATCACGTATATTCGGTCTTGGCCGTCACTCTGTCTATTGTGGTAATTTGAAGACTGTAAACTCTTTCTATCATACTGTTTTTTTTCGTTTTGCAATGAAATCTAAATGAGCTATGAAATAGGTCTGGATTGTATACACGCCACCAATGGCTGTTCCCGGCTCCATGCGTCCACACTATCATGCTGCGTGTCTATGTGGATGCAAGCACAAAACGCCCTATTCCGTTACGGCCAGCATCACGTGACAATGTATAGATTCTTCTGTAGTTTATAATTTGCATGGGGATTCCAACATGAAACGACATGTGTACATACTTACCTATATATCCAGTTGACGTCAGAATTATTCTTATGAACTGGAAGCTGGTTTGTTGTAACGCTGTATATGTAAAGATAGACCTATTTTTATTCACCCAAGCAAGTCGTGTTAATTTGTGTAGCGACATTATTATCATTATATAAACATTATACGAATGAAGTGTGTGTCCACTATATATCCGACCTTAACGAGTATGTGTACTTGCATTGCTATATGTTCTGAAGACCAAAATACACAGGTATACCAACTTCTGAGGACATACACACCTTTCGAAGACCGTTTTCATAGTCCTCGGAAACCATAATTTATATTAATAGTTAATTCGATTATTAATACGTTTTGCGTACTTTAGGGTTAGTATCGGGGGGGAAGGTATAGTTCAGTTTATATTAATATTAATATAATTGTACTATATTTTCCCCGATACTAAACCTAAGCTTCGCAAACATTTCTCTGTTCAGTCACGGAATATTCAAGTTTTGTTTAATTAAACTTAATTAAAATGCAATTCTATATTGTATTGTATTGTATTGCATTGTAATTGAGTTTAATTAAACTCGATTTAAACGCAACCCTGTATAGTTCATATCGCACCTATATTAAAAGTTAATTCAACTCTATTAAAAGCTAATCCAATGAAGTCCTCGTAACATATAGCAATGTGACTATGTGTGTGTGTGTGTGTGTGTGTGTGTGTACACGTATGTGAGGAAAGTATATAGAAAAAGAAAACTTAACAATATATGAAAAACAAAACTTACTTAGATATCAAATTGTTGATTCGAGAACTGTTGTCCTTGTTATGCTCTGTAGCGGCGACACTATAAGGAAATACGCAAATAATTATATCTAATATTATGCATTTGTCCCCTGCACTAGACAAACAACAAATACATTACGTAATCCTAGGAGATATAATACCGAATCTCTTATATGAAGTATAATCATTTTGCTGGTGGTATTTGACCATAGTGTGGTATCCCCCGTCGTTTGAAACACCAGTGGATGTTGGGATGTATGTATGTATGTATGTATGTAAAATCATAGGTTGAATGTGTGTGTTTTTTAAAGAGCACATGGCAGACGATAGCCGAAACGAAATGCGCTCGGGTACAAGATTTGTGTAGTGATATATTTAATGAATACATTTCTGCAGACCACAGTGTGATCAACAAACTGAATACATGAAATACACGCGTTCTGCATATTAAAAGGAACGGTTATATTTCTACGAAGTGAAAAGAAAATTATAGAAAACCTACCTTTTTGCAAACGTTCTCATACTGTCGATAGGTGTAATATTAAGCATAGCGTACCACCACGTAGTATACAAAAACGTGTATACAAATATTCCAAAACATATTGTAAACAGGAAGAGCGAAACTGACGTGTATTTCATGGTCGGATTGACATCGCGTTTCTGTAATCAAATGAGAAAAAAAAAATCTCAATAGTATCCGTATTAATTTTTCCCACATGCATTTATGTTTATTGCTGTAGTGTTGTTCAGCGGATACGAGTACATACTCTTCCTCGAATCCTCAAAGGTCGTCACACTTGTTTATGCGTTGTGCGCGTACAACATGCACTGTGTCTGCTTGAGAAGAAGCAGTTATTTGCCTCTCGAAGATAAAATGACGGTGTTGTTCGCTGCTATTTTACTAAATGTATATGTAAATGTAAAAAGTCTATTTTCGGTATCGAAGCTTAGAAACAAACGAAGGAAGCTGCGGTAACAGTAAATGAAGGCCGCGGTTTCTTTATTGACGCGAGAATGTTTTATAAATTATGAAGGTTGTGGATGGTAAAACTATATCGAGTGTTAAACGTTTCATTTAAATGCAATCGTGAGAAGATAAATTAAACAACGGAAAAACTTCTAAACTATGTTGAATCAACTTAAGTATCAATATACATATAGTGAACAACATCTAACCGCATATTTGTGTGTATATATAGACGTCTGTTTATATACAGAACTAACCTGGATCTAAAAGATGTCGACTTTTTTTTTTGTAATTGATGCTCAACAAACAAAAAAACTGGTGAAACACACCTTGCACGACCTTAGTTTTAGTTGTGTATATTGTGTATATATTGGTCATTTTAACAGAGCCGAACAACTAACTCTCCTCACGCCCGGTCATTAGCTGCCTTAGACAATATCAAAACACCACACATTGTTGACTTTCAAACGCTTTTTTAAAACAAATACCTGATTGAAATGAAATGTCAAACACAAGTCATTGACTTTTTCCCAACTCGAATAATGTCATAAAAAAGCTAAATTTGGTTGGGAATGTAATGGAAATTGAAGTTAAAAAAAGAAACTCGGTCAACATTTGAATGAAAAAAAGGTTATTTTTTATATATTACGAGATACTTTGGAAGTCAAAAAAACATAAGCCTGGTTCCTTTAGAAACGAGCTTGAACAGCGCCCGCTCTCGGCAATATTCGTTACGGGGAGTGGGTGTTCATTAAAACCCAGTCGGTTTCCTTAGCGACGGGCGTTGATTTACCGTACAGGCAGGTCTATTAGCGTACTAACAAAGGGTTGATCGCAGCTACGACGAATTGATTTGCGTCTTAAATCAACTTACACGTCAAAAAAACTAAAATTAACCAGATTGATCATAACTTTACCTGATTAATTTAGACGTCTGCGCCGAAGTGTTTTGTTTCGGTTCGTAATAAATTGTCACTTAATGAGATACAGACGCCACACAACTTTTTACAATTGTTCGATGATCAACGCTGCATAATATTGTTGTACAGTACGATAACAATTATTAATGCACACCTTCACTCAAATTGTATGTTATATTCTGTATAGATTTACAGGTCACGTGCAACGCCAGGTCGATTACACCGAATTGTCTTCGTCACTGTCAACCGACATTGCAGACGAAACACGGGCATAGCAATGAAATAAACCCACGTTTAATAAATACATTAAACACTAAATCTTCATTTGAGCTAGCTTCCTGGGTAATTTAAACCACACATGCTAGCGCAAATGTTGATCTGTACACTATATCTATTATTTAAGTATGGCGCATGGTATCGTAATGATGCACGAAAGAGTAAATCGTGACATATGAAAAGGGACTCGATAGTAGTGAATGGTAGAACAATACAACTAATAGCAATTTGGCGATTGTATCATAATGCGGCAGTTTACATCTCTCCATGAACACGAAAAATAAGTGAAAGAATCGTGTTAATGATTACAATAAAATGTCGGTTAAAACAACGATGGTGTTGGCGTGATTTCGACCCAATGTCGTAATAACATGTCAATCCTATCGCAGTCCAACCCTGAGGTTTTTTCAGATTCGCTGGCTCGAGCTGTTGGCGCTGAAATGTTGTCGTGGACAAAACACTTATATAATTCATATGACTACTGCAATTGAAAATTAATGATGGTACACTTTCCTCGTGAAAACTAATGCAAAAATCTAAAGTCTTACCGTTTCTACCAGAAAAACATCGTAAAATATTTGATGAATCAGAGTCTACAATATCATTTACGACATAAACCTAAGTTAATAAATTATTGAAGAAAATGTCGCCACGAACGACAGCTGGTTGTGTTCATTTTGCATGGCGTACGTTCCCGCGGCGTTTTACAATTATAATAACTGTTTTACACTGGACCATCCACTCATGTAGCTAAAAACAGTATTCGAGGCGGTGTTACTAATTAGACAGGTACTTATTTACCTGAGACTGACTGAGACTTCTCAGTCTTTTTAAAATGTTTGTGACGACAGGCTCTGGCATTTGAATGAGCTGTGTAATGCATACTTCATAGTTGGGAGAGAATGGGATATTGCGAATTTAATATAGATTTTTTTTAAAGTGTGAAACAGAAAAGTAGATTCCGCAATCTCCTAAATCTCAAGTTCAGCTGCATACGTCATTGCAATATCATCACTAAACTTAGCTTTGTTGATTGATAGTATATAATCTGAATATGAAATTAAAGGATTTGTCATCCTCGTACTTATTTGTAACTATTTTCTGTAGAAATTCAGCTTCATATCAATAGAGAAACACATCAGTCAATAAGGAAGCGTATTTTATTCCCATTGGCATTGCCAATACTGTGATGAAAAATATAATCTCTAAACTCATCAAAGATGTTGTCAATAAGAACTTGAGTACCAGACTTGTGAATACAATGCCAACATCTCATCATGCAATTCACCCTGGATACCTACTTCAAATTGAACAGCTATAAAACTGTTTTGTTGCCCTCAGCGACCGACCGAAAAATCTGAAATATCGGGTCGCGTTTGAAGTCTGAAGTGCAAACACGTCTTTTGCATTTCAGGCCATTTTGAAGTTTGCGATTCGACGGATAGTTGGTGAACAATGTTAAAAATATCGCCGCACCAAGTATTTTCTTAATTAAATAAAAACATACTTGTGAATCAAAAACAATACGTTTGTAGCAGTAAATATAAATATTTGGGCCTATTAAAAAAAATCCGACCGACCGACCCAATTTTTCGACTTGAGGGCAACATTAGTTGTTGTTTTATTGGCCTTACGCCATAATTCATTCAGGGGCAAAATAAACTACTGTCTTGTTTTTGACTTGCATATACTCTCTTGTTTGTTTTTTGTATTGTTTTGGTTTTTTTGCGAAAGCCGGGTAGAACGTGAATCAAAGTGAAATAGATGTGTGACCTTGTAGACGCCCTCTTGCGACATCGTTGATAATTGTCACCGGTATGGGGTTCAGTGCGTGATGCAATGATTGATAGACTCAATAATATTCCATAATATTAAGGTCAAAATTTGTGTTAGATTTTCATAAAGAAACATTCGTCCCAAGAGTTTATTGAAAACGCTTGCATTTTACAATAATTTTTGAGATTTGTTAATGACGTCAATGCGTCGAAGATGCATTAAATATACTCGGCTATACATCGCCTTGATAATAACAACGAGAGATCGTCGATGCGCATGCGTACACGGTCGTGAGGTTTTTGCCCACCGCCCATCAAATTAATGATATGTATTACGCCAATTTGTGACGTCATTGACATTTTCATTAATATTAATAGCAAGGGTCGTAATTATCTTGCTTGTTTCGTGGTAACCCGGCTTTCGTTATTTATATACTCACATAATATTTATTTATTTTATTGTAAGAAAACACCAACAAACTAACAAAAGACTGTATGCAAGTCTCGACTTTTTGCTGGTTCCTGGCGTTCCTTGCAAATGGCCAGTAGAAATGGTAATCGCCATATTGTTCCACTGGGCCGGTCCGAAATCACGTGACTAAGTGACGTAATTTAAAAACATTCTAATATTCGTTTTCTGTAAACAAGTCTTCATGCCCATATATTCTGCCTGCTTAGACTTACATCTTTGAGATGTTTCTGGCATCTCTCGCTGTTTCTGTGCACATTCATAACAAAAAAAAACAGTTTTATAATCGCCCAACTTTCAAAGTAAAATAGAACCTGCTCTCGGGCCACGAGCGTAAGCGCTGGCGTCAGGTAACCAAGCATCTCGAGGATTGGTACGCTAGTCTCGTCTTGTTTTGGTGGACAGCTAATGAATCAAATAACATAGCTGGAGAGGTTTAATCGATTCTATTAACGCATGGTCGATTTTACTTTCATTTATCACGAAATAACAACTTGAGTTACAATGGTGTCTAGACACTGTCATCTGCATGGTATTAAGTCCCCGGTCACGAATTTAAGAGGCGTGTTCTTACAACAATCGTCGCTTTGAATGAAATTAACAGAGATTACCAAGAAAAACAGTTGCCTCCGGATATCGTAGGCAGCGTTACGTTGAGTTATGATCCGGGGGTACTTACAAAACATTCTAACAGGGATGTGTAGGAAATAAACAGAAATAAACTCAAATTGCCTTCCTCTTTTCAGACAAACTGTGGATATTTGACACCCCGTTCCAGACAGTAAGCGTAAATGGTACCAAGGGAAAAGCAGGTGGACTCCTGGGATAGACTTTGACGATCAGCTTCATACTCCTGATTGTTGGATCACTCAAGCTCTAGAGACAGTCTTTGGAAAATATGGACCCCTTTTCCGACAAAAATAACGAAAAAAAGATACCTCTTTTCAGACAGGCAGGGTAACATTTTTAGACAGAAGTGCTGAACTTATGATCCCTTTTGGCGACACATATACAGCGCTTCAGTGTGAGTACCCCCCGGGGGTGACCAACTGGTATCAAAACACCAAAAATCAACATTCGATCGACCATGTCATCAACGCTTCAAACTTTATTGAAATCGTCGGTTTCATATGCACGTCAGTGTTTTGAATTATACATTTACAACTATGCGTAGAAAGCAAAGACACGTATATTGTGAAATATATTGTTTTTACATGCTTCCCGCACTGTAGACAAAGGCCGGGCCGATATGCCCTCTAACATGACTTAGTAGTAATGTGGAGTCAAAATGGAATGCCCCAAAATCAAGGTGGGCCAGTTTTTTGACTGCCCAAGAAGGTCGGCCATTAACACTGTATTTACACTTATTTATTTAGAAAATGCAAATTACATTTAAAGGGGACAGAGGTGTGGCTTTTGACACTCTGTACATGAAATCTGAGATCTATGAATGAATTTTCTTTGTATATCCCCAAACATTTTGACTACTCCTGTGCCAGTGACCAGTGTTTGGGCGATCGGTCGGTGTTTTCAATGGGTCGGTGAGAGAAAAATTACGATAAAAATGCGGTCGTTTTCCGGTCGGAAAATACAGTGCGGTCGGAAATTAAGCGATAAGCGGTCGATTAAAAGTGGGAAGTTGGGCGAAATGATTACTGTAGTTCTAGTGATATTAGCGTATTTCTAATTTAGTTTTTAACTCAAACAATATTTATTCACTCACTGTTTACTATAGCTAGAGCGCTGTACGTGTCTTCATTTTCAGGTTAGTTCTTCTGCCGATTTCTCGCAACCAACAATGTGATTTTTATTTGGAATTTCGAGAAACTTAACATGAATCGTTATGGCATTCATATGCACAACATTTCGCCATGTTTCAACTTTTAAGTAGTCAGTTAACAAGGTCTCCCATAGCAGCATTTCTATGGGATTGACGTACTAGCATGAATGGGTTCAATTATCAGTGTTCACTGATGACGTCATTTGACTGGCCCTCCAGAGGCTAAATGACGCCAGGAAAAGCGGACGTTTGTCGTCTGCTTCACAGCCCGTTTTATACCCGATATTTAGGGCATTTCGCAGCACATACAATTTGTTTTTATCGACAGAATTCATTCATGGATCTCAAATTTCATGTACAGAGTGTCAAAAGCCACACCTCTGCTCCCCTTTAACCAAATTACTAATTCCATAACTATAGTAAAATGACATGGAATGCGAAGAACAGGTTTCTCTGTTCAAATTGTTGAAATTGTTGAAATCACTATTTAAGTGTGTTATTAGTTGCACTGATGGAACAAAATAAAGATTATTGAATGATGTTATTATTATTTCACAAATTATAGATTAGCTTATTTTGTACAGCTTGTTGGTAACGGAATATTTGAACGTATTTGTTATAGACAAACATCTTATGGTTGAATTTAGTATAGCAATCATACTCTCTGGTCACGGTGAACTCAGCTCTAATCAGTATGTTTAAATATGTATTCTGTGAGCACCTGCGCTAAATACCTTCAAATTGCCCGTAGTCAAAAAAGTGTTCATATGACAGATTATCCGTATTCTCATGTATATTTTAGCTCTTACGATCTCTGTGTCTAGACGTGGTTTATGAACATGAAAAGTATAGTTGCGTTTTTGTATTCGCATTATTTGTTCATTAGGTTTCTATGACCTGGGCTGTTATTCAAGTTAAACTGTTAGGAAATCGAGAGATCTATTCATAAAGAATTGTTCTATTGTAATAGCAAACCATTCACCAAATTAAATATAACTTCTTGTCCTTAGCCACTGCCCGTAATTTGTCAGTTTATATCACGTGACCAATACCTTGTCGTCAATTTATTGTCCTCATAAATGGCAATCGTCATTTTACTCATCGTTTTTGTCACACAATGCTGCTTTAAATAATGTCAAATTTAGGTACATTTCAATTGAATTATGTCGCTGTTGTACGTAGTGATTCACTAAGGCTAATTAAGAGTGGTCAACAAGGTCGCTATTAAAAGGAAGGAGTGCAAAGGGGCGTAGAAACGCGTTTAATACCTTGAGCCAATGTACAATTATCGAGGAAGGATATTCACTGTATATAAGAAGTGTCTTTCCGATAGTACTATAGTTAGACAACTATATCCCATAGTCGTATTCTTCGCCCATATTTGTACTGAAAATACTTTCCTTCCCTATATTTGTACTGAAAATACTTTCCTTCGCCCATATTTGTACTGAAAATACTTTCCTTCGCCCATATTTGTACTGAAAATACTTTCCGTCGCCCATATTTGTACTGAAAATACTTTCTTTTGCCCATATTTGTACTGAAAATACTTTCCTTCGCCCATATTTGTACTGAAAATACTTTCTTTCGCCCATATTTGTACTGAAAATACTTTTCTTCGCCCATATTTGTACTGAAAATACTCTGGTTCGTCTATAGTTGTATCGGAAAGATTCTCTTAATTTGTATACAGTGAATATATTTGCACAGAAACGAGTGTCCTTTCCCGATAAATGTACATTCGCTCAAGGTCGTCATATTAAATCATTTTTTCACTGACATAGATAGGACATAGACGACAGTGCATTTCGATTTACAATGACACAAACTTAATATTCTCACGTTTCGTTGCGATTAACAAGGTCTCAAACTTAGGTGAGATGCCATGTCCTGTAACTGCCACAAAAGCAGCCACACTAAGCCGAATAGTTTTAAAACGTGTACATAGTTGAGGGATACCTGCAACTCCAAACACACTAAACATTTTCATTGGTGACATGGTTATTAAATCGTGATTTAAGAGTGGACCTTTATTTTGTGGGATACTAGATGTTATCATACATTCAAATTGCGGTCCATTAGATACTGCGAATAAAATATGACCCCCTATATGACCACTCGTCAAATACGAAAAATATGTTTACTTTTCGACACGTACTTGGTGTGTTTCAGTGTTGTTTATTAACTGGGAACGAGCAATAAACAGTAAACACAACTGTTTGCGTGGTTTGAAAATTGAACGAGGCAAACTACTGCTTCACACTTATAACGTTACCTATAACTTTGTTAATTAATCGCACAGGTATATTCGAACCGGACTCTGTAGAGCGTGCACAATTACTTAGACCAATTTATCACTTTCGAAAATCATTCATGAACAATAAAATTGTATTATTGCTAGTTTTAAAATTGAGTGCATGCAACGTTACAGCCCCTTAATCAACTATAAATCTCGACAACAACTCCCCTCTCCCCACATCAACTATGAACTTCGACCAAGAGCACGTTTCTATTTTCTAATTATAGAAAATGTCCCTATACTCGGACAATCAGTCAGAAAATGCTCAGCGGAGACAGAGTGCTCGATCCCGTGTAGCTCGCATTCTACGAGTAATGAATTAATGTCCTGTACTGGGAACAGA
The DNA here is from genome assembly GCF_978046115.1 of Saccoglossus kowalevskii. NCBI lineage: Eukaryota > Metazoa > Hemichordata > Enteropneusta > Harrimaniidae > Saccoglossus > Saccoglossus kowalevskii. The sequence goes on along the minus strand of NC_140645.1, from coordinate 24,427,886 downwards.
GTGAAAACCCATAATCAAAACCAAATCATATGAGACGATTTAAGCAATCAATGAACATTGACACATCATTACAAATCGATAAAATTACATCAAACAAAAAATCTAGCATGTACAGGGAGATATATAATTTACGTATAATAAACACGTTTGTGTGTGGTTGAAATGGAGAAGAAAACAGAAGAAAAGTAGATATCTAAGTTGCAAGATTGCGCAGTTACCAAAGTCTTTACCTTGGCGTGGCAGCAAATGTAAACTTATTTGAAAATATTATACATATTAGCAGCGCGATTGTTCAAATTTTGCAGTCATCTGTAACTAGTCTTAGGACGTTTCTTTTGTGCAGCGTTTGCAATGTATGGAACTCGGCGGAATAATTGTGCGATGTGGCGAGACGATCTACTCTGATGAACGGTCCGTAGTAATGATAAGGTAGGTTGTTGCCATTCTGATCAAAAGCATATGGGTAAAATCCATAAACATTGACATGTTCACAGAGAATGAGAGCAGCAACAATGGCCCTCATACCAGTTGTCGGTTTCTCTAACTTGAGTAACCTGAAAATAAAATTGAATACAATTAAAGCTATATATACATTACTTCACACACGATCAACAAAATGAAAAAAAAAAAAGAATCGACAATGTTGAGAACCGTTTTTATTAACACAAAGAATTACTGTGCACACCACATATTATATTGTTTTCTCGATTACATTGGAGTGCTCGTTATTGTTCTCTAGATCACATTAGTGCACACGTTATTGTTCTCTAGATCGCATTAGTGTAGACGTTATTGTTCTCTAGATCGCATACGTGTACACGCTATTGTTCTCTAGATCGCATTAGTGTACACGTTATTGTTCTCTAGATTGCATTAGTGTACACGTTATTGTTCTCTAGATCGCATTAGTGTACACGTTATTGTTCTCTAGATTGCATTAGTGTACACGCTATTGTTCTCTAGATCGCATTAGTGTACACGTTAGTGTTCTCTAGATCGCATTAGTGTACACGTTATTGTTCTCTAGATTGCATTGGTGTACACGTTAGTGTTCTCTAAATCGCATTAGTGTACACGTTATTGTTCTCTAGATTGCATTAGTGTACACGTTATTGTTCTCTAGATCGCATTAGTGTACATGTTATTTTTCTCTAGATCACATTAGTGTACACGTTATTGTTCTCTAAATTGCATTAGTCTACACGTTATTGTTCTCTATTGCATCAGTGTACATGTTATTGTTCTCTAGTTTTTATTAGCGTACACGTTATTGTTCTGTATTGCATTAGTCTACACGTTATTGTTCTCTAGATTGCATTAGTGTACACGTTATTGTTCTCTTTTGCATTAGTGTACACGTTATTGTTCTCTAGATTGCGTTAGTGTACACGTTATTGTTCTCTAGATTACATTAGTCTACACGTTATTGTTCTCTATTGCATTAGTGTACACGTTATTGTTCTCTATTGCATTAGAGTACACGTTATTGTTCTCTAGATTGCATTAGTCTACACGTTATTGTTCTCTATTGCATTAGTGTACACGTTATTGTTCTCCATTGCATTTGTGTACACGTTATTGTTCTCTAGATTACATTAGTGTACAGGTTATTGTTCTCTATTGCATTAGTGTACACGTTATTGTTCTCTAGATTGCATTAGTCTGCACGTTATTGTTCTCTATTGCATTAGTCTACACGTTATTGTTCTCTAGTTTGTATTAGCGTACACGTTATTGTTCTCTAGATTACATTAGTGTACAGGTTATTGTTCTCTATTGCATTAGTGTACACGTTATTGTTCTCTAGATTGCATTAGTCTGCACGTTATTGTTCTCTATTGCATTAGTCTACACGTTATTGTTCTCTAGTTTGTATTAGCGTACACGTTATTGTTCTCTATTGCATTAGTGTACACGTTATTGTTCTCTATTGCATTAGTGTACACGTTATTGTTCTCTAGATTGCGTTAGTGTACACGTTATTGTTCTCTATTGCATTAGTGTACACGCTATTGTTCTCTAAATTGCATTAGTCTACACGTTATTGTTCTCTATTGCATCAGTGTACATGTTATTGTTCTCTAGTTTGTATTAGCGTACACGTTATTGTTCTCTATTGCATTAGTCTACACGTTATTGTTCTCTAGATTGCGTTAGTGTACATGTTATTGTTCTCTAGATTGCATTAGTGTACACGTTATTGTTTTCTAAATTGCATTAGTCTACACGTTATTGTTCTCTATTGCATCAGTGTACATGTTATTGTTCTCTAGTTTGTATTAGCGTACACGTTATTATTCTCTATATTGCATTAGTGTACACGTTATTGTTCTCTATTACATTAGTCTACACGTTGTTCTCTAGATCACATTAGTCTACACGTTATTGTTCTCTATTGTATTAGTCTACACGCTATTCTTCTCTAGATTGCCTTAGTGTACACGTTATTGTTCTCTATTGCATTAGTCTACACGTTGTTCTCTAGATCACATTAGTCTACACGTTGTTCTCTAGATCACATTAGTTTACACGTTGTTCTCTAGATCACATTAGTCTACACGTTGTTCTCTAGATCACATTCGTCTACACGTTATTGCTCTCTATTGCATTAGTCTACACGTTGTTCTCTAGATCACATTAGTGTACACGTTATTGTTCTCTATTGCTTTAGTCTACACGCTATTCTTCTCTAGATTGCATTAGTGTACACGTTATTGTTCTCTATTGCATTAGTCTACACGTTGTTCTCTAGATCACATTCGTCTACACGTTATTGCTCTCTATTGCATTAGTCTACACGTTGTTCTCTAGATCACATTCGTCTACACGTTATTGCTCTATATTGCATTAGTCTACACGTTGTTCTCTAGATCACATTAGTGTACACGTTATTGTTCTCTATTGCATTAGTGTACATGTTATTGTTCTCTTTTGCATTAGTGTACACGTTATTGTTCTCTATTGCATTAGTGTACACCTTATTGTTTTGTAGATTAAATTAGTGTACAGGTTATTGTTCTCTATTGCATTAGTCTACACGTTATTGTTCTCTAGATTACATTAGTCTACACATTATTGTTCTCTATTGCATTATTGTACACGTTATTGTTCTCCATTGCATTAGTGTACACGTTATTGTTCTCTAAATTGCATTAGTCTACACGTTATTGTTCTCTATTGCATCAGTGTACATGTTATTGTTCTCTAGTTTGTATTATCGTACACGTTATTGTTCTCTATTGCATTACTGTACACGTTATTGTTCTCTAGATTACATTAGTCTACACGTTATTGTTCTCTATTGCATCAGTGTACATGTTATTGTTCTCTAGTTTGTATTATCGTACACGTTATTGTTCTCTATTGCATTACTGTACACGTTATTGTTCTCTAGATCACATTAGTGTACACGTTATTGTTCTCTATTGCATTAGTGTACACGTTATTGTTCTCTATTGCATCAGTGTACATGTTATTGTTCTCTAGTTTGTATTAGCGTACACGTTATTGTTCTCTATTGCATTAGTGTACACGTTATTGTTCTCTATTGCATTAGTGTACACGTTATTGTTCTCTAGATTGCATTAGTGTACACGTTATTGTTCTCTATTGCATTAGTGTACACGTTATTGTTCTCTAGTTTATATTAGCGAACACGTTATTGTTCTCTATTGCATTAGTGTACACGTTATTGTTCTCTATTGCATCAGTGTACATGTTATTGTTCTCTAGTTTATATTAGCGAACACGTTATTGTTCTCTATTGCATTAGTGTACACGTTATTGTTCTCTATTGCATTAGTGTACACGTTATTGTTCTCTAGATTGCATTAGTGTACACGTTATTGTTCTCTATTGCATTATTGTACACGTTATTTTTCTCTATTGCATTAGTGTACACGTTATTGTTCTCTAAATTGCATTAGTCTACACGTTATTGTTCTCTATTGCATCAGTGTACATGTTATTGTTCTCTAGTTTCTATTAGCGTACACGTTATTGTTCTCTATTGCATTAGTGTACACGTTATTGTTCTCTATTGCATTAGTGTACACGTTATTGTTCTCTAGATTGCATTAGTGTACACGTTATTGTTCTCTATTGCATTAGTGTACACGTTATTATTCTCTATATTGCATTAGTGTACACGTTATTCTTCTCTAGATTGCATTAGTGTACACGTTATTGTTCTCTATTATATTAGTGTACACGTTATTGCTCTCTATTGCATTATTCTACACGTTGTTCTCTAGATCACATTAGTCTACACGTTATTGTTCTCTATTGCATTAGTGTACACGTTATTGCTCTCTTATTGCATTAGTCTACACGTTGTTCTCTAGATCACATTAGTCTACACGTTATTCTTCTCTAGATTGCATTAGTGTACACGTTATTGTTCTCTAGATCACATTAGTCTACACGTTATTGTTCTCTATTGCATTAGTGTACACGTTATTGTTCTCTATTGCATTAGTGTACACGGCATTGTTCTCTAGATTGCATTAGTGTACACGTTATTGTTCTCTAGATTGCATTAGTGTACACGGCATTGTTCTCTATTGCATTAGTGTACATGTTATTGTTCTCTATTGCATTAGTGTACACGTTATGGTTCTCTATTGCATTAGTCTACACGTTATTGTTCTCTATTGCATTAGTCTACACGTTATTGTTCTCTATTGCATTAGTCTACACGTTATTGTTCTCTATTGCATTAGTGTACATGTTATTGTTCTCTATTGCATTAGTCTACACGTTATGGTTCTCTATTGCATTAGTCTACACGTTATTGTTCTCTAGATTGCATTAGTGTACACGGCATTGTTCTCTATTGCATTAGTGTACATGTTATTGTTCTCTATTGCATTAGTGTACAGGTTATTGTTCTCTATTGCATTAGTGTACAGGTTATTGTTCTCTATTGCATTAGTGTACACGTTATTGTTCTCTAGATTGCATTAGTGTACACGGCATTGTTCTCTATTGCATTAGTGTACAGGTTATTGTTCTCTATTGCATTAGTGTACACGTTATTGTTCTCTAGATTGCATTAGTGTACACGGCATTGTTCTCTATTGCATTAGTGTACATGTTATTGTTCTCTATTGCATTAGTGTACACGTTATGGTTCTCTATTGCATTAGTCTACACGTTATTGTTCTCTATTGCATTAGTCTACACGTTATTGTTCTCTATTGCATTAGTCTACACGTTATTGTTCTCTATTGCATTAGTGTACATGTTATTGTTCTCTATTGCATTAGTCTACACGTTATGGTTCTCTATTGCATTAGTCTACACGTTATTGTTCTCTATTACATTAGTCTACACGTTATTGTTCTCTATTGCATTAGTCTACACGTTATTGTTCTCTATTGCATTAGTGTACATGTTATTGTTCTCTATTGCATTAGTCTACACGTTATGGTTCTCTATTGCATTAGTCTACACGTTATTGTTCTCTATTGCATTAGTCTACACGTTATTGTTCTCTATTGCATTAGTCTACACGTTATTGTTCTCTATTGCATTAGTCTACACGTTATTGTTCTCTATTGCATTAGTGTACATGTTATTGTTCTCTATTGCATTAGTCTACACGTTATTGTTCTCTATTGCATTAGTGTACACGTTATTGTTCTATATTGCATTAGTGTACATGTTATTATTCTCTAGATCGCATTAGTGTACATGTTATTGTTCTCCATATTGTATTATTGTTCACGTTATTGTTCTCTATTGCATTAGTGTACATGTTATTGTTCTCTATTGCATTAGTGTACATGTTATTGTTCTCTATTGCATTAGTCTACACGTTATTGTTCTCTATTGCATTAGTGTACACGTTATTGTTTTCTATTGCATTAGTGTACACGTTATTGTTCTCTATTTACATTAGTGTACACGTTATTGTTCTCAATTGCATTAGTGTACACGTTATTGTTCTCTAGGTCACATTAGTGTACACGTTATTGTTCTCTAGATCACATTAGTGTACACGTTATTGTTCTCTCGTGCATTAGTGTACACGTTATTGTTCTCTATTGCATTAGTGTACACGTTATTGTTCTCTAGATTGCATTAGTGTACACGTTATTGTTCTCTAGATCACATTAGTGTACACGTTATTGTTCTATAGATCACATTAGTGTACACGTTATTGTTCTCTAGATCACATTAGTGTACACGTTATTGTTCTCTAGATCACATTCGTGTACATGTTATTGTTTTCTCGATCACATTTGTTTGCACGTTAGTGTTTTCTAGATCACATTTGTGTGCACGTTAGTGTTCTCTCGATTGGAAGGTTGTACTCGTTGTTAATGCAGATGTCAGTGTCGTGTAGATCCCATTTCCCTCGAATATTATTGAACGCATTTACCTCTTCAGTTTTCCGGTAAAATCATGTGTAGCTGAAATGGCGAACTGAAATTGTAGATGAAATTTTGTTTCGATGCAGTTCAGAGCTTCTTTTGCAGTCTCGTTGGTAACTTGTTTACTTCTAAAACTTTCTGGATACCATAGTATTGAGTTATTGAGAACGTGTAATCTCTCTGCCAGTATAGATTGACGGACTGTGGCGTTTTTGCAGAGTGCGTATAAGTCACGTATAGTAGTCTGGAATACAATGTTTATATTTGTTTGTTTTCCAACGTCTTTAATATAATTATCTACATCTGGAATATTACAGCGGAAAACAAAATCGTTTGAGTCAATGTCTCTGCCGCACGAGCTGTTACGTAGAATTCCACTGTTGCCAACGACTGCACAATTCTTCTGCCGTGGTAGATGGTATGTCGATGCATTCAAAGACGTCCAATTACTTTGGTCCAAGTCCATATCTTCAATTCGGATATCTTTCTGGAAAATTCTAATCAGGGTTCTCGATGAAAAACTCTCAGTAATATTTTGCCTGAAAATAAATAAATAAACTTATTCGTCTCTCCAAATTAACATGAAGGACAAATATAGCGAGGTAATATTACTATAAGCATCGTACTGTATTACATGCCAAAAATCATTTTGTATTAACTGTATTGACCAATATATCTCTACAGACGATTACGGTACGACCAACACACGGGTGACAGTATTTAAAACCATGGAAAGGGAAAAACTCGAATATTGTAATGTTTACGAATCCTAATATACATTTTCCGTTTTATTTAGTACACTTCAATTTGATACTTTTTCGCAATATATGCGAAGGGAGGTATTTTTCCCATAGTGCATTGCACATATATTCAGCGACATAATTGGCACAGACATATTTTTAGGTCGAACTCCCTTAACGTCGTTGTTTGGAAAATCAACAAAATCTGTGCTACCATTATATTTATTGCAACAAATGCAACTACATGTGAGTTGAAAAAACCCAAAGCTTACTTAGATATCCAATTGTTGATGCTGGAATCCTTGTTATTGTTCAGGGTCTTGTTATGCATCGTAGTGACACTATAAAGTAATACGTAACTAATTAGATTTTAATACTATGCAAATGATACTCCCCTGCATAGACTGAACAATTACATTACGTAATCCTAGGAGGTGTAACATAATCTCCGTTACGAAATTACTTTCTTTTTCGGCTGTGAAATGACATGCTACAATCACACGTGACAACATGTGATGTCATTGTATGATAGTGCAATATGCCACATTTAAATTGATATATGCTAGTACTACAGAAGAGTAAAAAGCAACAACTCGGCGGAAGCGTTTGGAAAAAACATTGGAGTTGTTAGTCACGACCTCTATTACACCAGCCAAGTGTTTTATTTCTAATGCCCTGTTTTTTCAAACATGTATAAAACAGAGTAGACAACCTTTTCCAAATTAGACAGATGATGTGATCCTAAACGCATTATTTCTTCGTATCTCAAAATTCGTACGATGGGGTGAAAACGCGAATGTTAATTTGTATAGGAATCGTAATAAAGAATATATTAGGAAAAATACTTTTCAATTTGATAATATTGTTTCACAATATGTGTGAAGGGAAGTTCTTTCCCATAATGCTTTGCACTTAAACTCAGCGGCATGTTCATCGCAGACATATTTGACTTATTAGGGTTGTAGTCGCTTAACGTCGCCGTTCGGCAAATCAATATAGAACCAGTGCTGCCATGGATGCTTTGCAATATATTACATGTGTGAGAGCGAGAGGTAAGTACATAGACGAACAAACAAAAAAAACAATATATGAAAACAAAACTTACTTAGATATCCAATTGTTGATGCCAGAATTGTTCTTCTCTGTATGTTCTGTAGTGACGCTATAAAGAAATACGCAAGTATTTAGATCTCGTATTATGCAATTGATTTCCCCCCGCACTAGGAATACCAATTACATTACGTAATCATAGTTGGTATAATAAGGAATCTCCGTCATGAAATATCATTATTTTCGTTTTTATTTGTGATATTAAATGCTACAGCCACACGTGACAGCCTGTTATATATGAAACTGCCATAGTAGATATACCATATTTAAATTGATATCTGCTAGCACCTATAGACGAGTGAAAAGCGATTACTCGGTGAGAGCTTTTGGAAACATTTGAGTTGTTATTCGTGACATGTATAACACCAGTCACATGTTTTATTTCTATGCCCTGTTTTAGCATATATGCATAAAAAACAATAGACAATCTTTTACAAACAAGACAGATGGTGTGATCATATCATAACTCGAAATTGATACGGAGGGAAAAACTCGATTTATAAAATGTAAACACACAATATAAAATATAATTGGGAAAAAATTACATTTTATTCAGTTTATATTCAATTTGATTTTTTTTTTTCATAATATATGCAGCATGTCCAGCATGGACATATTTGACACAGGGTTGAACTCCCTAAACTCCGCCGATCGGCAAAATCAACATAACCTGTGCTACTATGTGATTTGTGCAGAATATTACATGTGTGTGGGATTGTGTGTGTGGAGGCGGTGAAGTAAATACACAAAAAACAGACGAAACGTGGCAATATGAAACTTACTTAGAAATCCTTGACCAGTTGTTGATAACAGAATTATTGTTCACTATATGCTCCGCAGTGAAACTATAAAGAAATACATAATTAATTAGATGCTATTCTCATCATCACCTGCACTAAACAAAACAATTACATTACGTAATCCTAGAAGGTATAATACGCGATCTGCTCACAATCCCTCCCATCGAGGGCGCTTACTAGAGGGGTCCTGGGGCATGCTCCCTGGAAAAAAAAGAAATCTAGACCCCCTGAAACGCTATTTCCTGTATTCTAGATTTTAGTGAAAAATACAAAAACAGTGCCGCCGCCATTGTCTTTCATTCAGATATCTAAGGCTTGTATATTTCGACTGACAATGATTATTATTGAATATATTGGCTGACACCAACCATAGACCCTCTAGGGTCTATGCACCAACCAAGTTCCTATACGAATATATTATATTTATATTTTCGGCAATTATTTACACACTTTTATTTAATATTGCCATACGCACCGTGCTGTATTAAATGCTATCTTGTATGACAATATGGTTCACCTAGCTACGCATGCGCTGAATGTTAAATACATTGGACGATAATCATTGTTCAGTAACTGTATTGACATATGTTTCACTGAAGACGAATATCGTACGATCAACACACGGGCGACATTTTAAGACCACGGCGAGCGTTTTGTATATTATAAACAACGGTTTTATTCCTACGAATGCAATGAGATTCAATATACCTACCTAAATGTGAACTGTCTCCCTCTAGTAACGGGTCTAATGCTAAGCGTTGTACTCCACTTAGTGAACAAAAACACGTATACAGCTAATCCACACAATAACACGCATACAAATATAGTGACTGGTGTGCATTTCATGGCCAGGTTCTGGAAATAAAGTAAATACAAATCTCACAAATAAATGTTCCCAATGTCACAAGCCTAACACAATAAGCTCAGACAAGGGTAACTAAAAGATTTTTCCTGTCACAATATTTACAATAATTTTGATTTGTGGCCTGATCAAATTTATTAGGTCAAAAAAGAAAGAAATTACAGAAAAATAGTGCACTGAAAATGTTTCATTTTAGCGGGATAATCAGACTAAGTTGGATCGAATTAACATGTTTAATTGGAATGCCACACAATAGTAAAAATGATGTAATTTTTTTCTTTATTTTTTACATATGTGACATTTCATGTTTACTTGGACGAAATAAAAAAAAACGATGTACAAAGTGAAATGAAAATAGCATGTTTTTTTTTAATCTATTTTTAGGTTATTTTACTTTTGTGCGTATTTGTTTGATTAAACAATAAACTACTATAAAATACACACATGCGCTGGTTGTTTAAGTACGTACGATAATAATCATTTCACATACGTATTAGAGTATCTTTTTTATTTAAGCGAATATTGTCGTGTGACCTGTAAACGCAACAGTTTTAGTTTATGATAAACCGTATTTAGAGTATCGAATAATATTTAGAAAAAATATATGTTTTTATATTTTATGTTGAACAGGAGTTTACAATATAACACCGCGGTTGCCGGACAATCAGGCAGGATAATTTTGTTATTAAACAATTATGTAATAAAATAACACTTAAATCTGTGTAGAAGTTAATCGCCATAAATTTGACTTGTTGGGAAGTTCATTTTAACAAATCAAATAATAACGTCATTTGCATATTTAATTGATTTTATTAAACATGTTAAATATTTGGCAGGATGTGATTAACTTGGTCACACATTATGTGAACTAGTTTGAGTAGGATGTGTGTTGCTTATTATGTTATTAAATGTGATGTATAATTAATTTTGATAGTGTGTTGTAGCTATTTCATGTCTTTGTGTCTTCATTACCAACAGCGTATGTTTGTTTTTTCTAAACCATCTTTAATTTAGTTTTGGTTGTAATAGACGTGGATCACAGGTAATGGTGTTAATAAATTAGGACAGAATATTTTCACTTTGCCGCTATTAATCTGCAGTGGTCGACCTATAAAACGCATTTAAAATACCATATTTGTTTGCAAAAAATTCAAACGATTTCAAATTATCGTTTCGTTTCGTTTTCTCGTTGTGGGTTACCTATGTTCAGGTGCGAGAGTATAATTAGTGCGGGTTGTACTATAAACTTATAGGCATGAAGGAAGATTCATTGACCATAGTCGGGACCTGGTTTTTGACAGATGACCACCCCCTCCAGTCACGTTGTTAGATATCTCTGTATTACGTCATCTGTGAATGGGCGGCATATTGTGCATGCGCAGATCTAAACAAATGATAAATTATCCAGTCAACGTCATACTAGCGCAGTGGTAAGCAAATGTTAAAATGTAATGTAAATAGAAACCTGTTTCCCTACGAGCTATATCCGTGTCCGTGGTTACCCATGGGTTTGCACGGGGTCGTCCGGGGTAGTGATGAGTACCCCGCTCTGTATTATCAATATATATGTTTGTAGAATTCTATCAACGAGCCACATTCACGCAACGGCGTTCGTGTTTTGAGAGATCACGTGGTATATAAATTAAACGGTAATGAAATCATACTAGAGATAACCCTGGGTAACCTGGATAAAGTGGGTTGAAACATTTTGGTCAGTGGGATTATTATTAGTATGAGATGAATGCTCAGCTTACCTGGGCAGCGATCTTGGCCGTCACAATGGCAGGTTCTTGAACGTAATCGCAATCACAATGCACGACATAGAGACTAAATGAAATAGACCTGAATAAAAAAGCTTCTACCTATATACTACGCTAGACAAGAAATTGCGACTAAGTTCTCTTGTTATCGCGGTTAGTGTTGTAGTAATATGACCATGGTAACCATAGCAACACACAGCGAAAGACAAGCATCGGTTAGATGAATCTCATACGCGACTTTCACGGCCGCGTTAATCATCCAGACAATGTGCAGAAGTGATAAAATGTACTATTACATATACTTTATTAACCTGGGTAGTTTTATGTAAATGATACCTGAACCGGAAGACATTGTGAAGGTGAGATTGTGCACTACATCACTACATAACCAATGTATTTCAAACATGTTCAAACATATGCTCTGTACGTCGTCATTGGAATCCGTCTCCATTTAGATGGTTATATTTATAGATGTAAATGTCAAATTATGAGTGGGATGCTAAAGCTGTTGGGTGTGTAATTTTTTTTTTTTTTTTTTTTTTTTTTTTTTTTTTTTTTTTTTTTTTTTTTTTTTTGGTTTTAGGTCTCATTCAGGGAAATCAGGAAAAATAGTGAGAATGTACACACATGACAGAGAAGACAGATGTATTGATCACGAGAGAGCACATTAGAGCAAAGAGTCAGGGTCAAGTTTATGTCAAACACTGTTCTTATACTCCTGTCGCAATTTCAAATGGTTCACCTTCAGTTCAAATTTCAAACAACAGTCGTGTACGGAAATGTACAAGTCAATAAACACAAAGCAAACGAGACTACATAAACAATTACAAGCCCAAGAACACAAAACAAATGAATGGCAACAATTACAAAACATTCCACAAAATCATAACAATAACGACTGACCAGTACACTACATAGATGTTTTATAATACAAGGCCAAGAACATAAAACAATTAATTGACAACAATTGAAAAAAAAGCAATCCATAAGAACAAAACAAAACAACTGACTAGTTCTCTACATAGTCATATACAAGGCCAAGTACACAAAACAAATGACTGACAACAATTGAAAAAACAAAACAAAGAAAGCTTAGAAAGAACTCATTTGTCCTCAGAGTATAGAGCATATTAACAATTAGCCTTTGAAACTAGAAGTTTGGCAAAAAATATTTGGCTGCTATCTGAGATGCACATCGTAAAAAATGTGATCCACTTTATTGAAGTTTATAATACTTACGGATAAAAAAATCATTGTACATATGTGAGATATCAAAATTGGCTAATAATAATTATATAATCAATATACATGTGTGTTCAACATTAAACTAAACACGTCTGTAAATTATCTAAGGGCATATATTGATTAGATGATTATGCATATTATGCAAATTAGTCTGCTCGAATTTCAATCCGAAACTAGTCACAACTTAGCATTATTCCCAGGCATTAATGCAATTATTGATCCTTGAGACATAGGTAGAACATTCGGTGATTATGCAAATTGAGGAAAAAAGGGAAAAATTCCAAGCTAAAACTAATTAGGTCTGTGTATTGTTTATTGAACACATGTACTAAGTTTCAACATAATGTTATTAAGTCGTAAAACATAAGTAGAAAGCCGAAAAGTAAATTATTATGCAAATTAGGTGATTATTATGGATGTATATAAATCCAAAACTAATTAGACCGTTGACCTGATAAATACACTACATAGCTTTTTCAGGTCTAAAACATAAATCAAATGACTGATAAATATTGACAAGCAATTCCCAGAGCAAAACATAAGCGAATGACCACTACTCTGCAATACATATTCATATACAAAACAAAAACATGAGACAAATACAATCTAGACAACAATAACGTGTACACTAATGCAATATAAAGAGCAATAACATGTACACTAATGTAATCTAGAGAACAATAACGTATACACTAATACAATCTAGAGAACAATAACGCGTACAATAATGCAATCTAGAGAACAATAACGTGTACACTAATGCAATATAGAGGACAATAACGTGTGCACTAATGCAATATAGAGAACAATAACATGTACACTAATGCGATCTAGAGAACAATAACGTGTACACTAATGCAATATAGAGAACAATAACGTATACACTAATGCAATATAGAGAACAATAGCGTGTACACTAATGCAATATAGAGAACAATAACATGTACACTAATGCGATCTAGAGAACAATAACGTGTACACTAATGCAATATAGAGAACAATAACGTATACACTAATGCAATATAGAGAACAATAACATGTACACTAATGCGATCTAGAGAACAATAACGTGTACACTAATGCAATATAGAGAACAATAACGTGTACACTAATGCAATATAGAGAACAATAACATGTACACTAATGCGATCTAGAGAACAATAACGTGTACACTAATGCAATATAGAGAACAATAACGTGTACACTAATGCAATCTAGAGAACAATAACGTGTACACTAATGCAATCTAGAGGACAATAACGTGTACACTAATGCGATCTAGAGAACAATAACGTGTACACTAATGCAATATAGAGAACAATAACATGTACACTAATGCGATCTAGAGAACAATAACGTGTACACTAATGCAATATAGAGAACAATAACGTGTACACTAATGCAATCTAGAGAACAATAACGTGTACACTAATGCAATCTAGAGGACAATAACGTGTACACTAATGCGATCTAGAGAACAATAACGTGTACACTAATGCAATATAGAGAAAAATAACGTATACACTAATGCAATATAGAGAACAATAGCGTGTACACTAATGCAATATAGAGAACAATAACATGTACACTAATGCGATCTAGAGAACAATAACGTGTACACTAATGCAATATAGAGAACAATAACGTATACACTAATGCAATATAGAGAACAATAACATGTACACTAATGCGATCTAGAGAACAATAACGTGTACACTAATGCAATATAGAGAACAATAACGTGTACACTAATGCAATATAGAGAACAATAACATGTACACTAATGCGATCTAGAGAACAATAACGTGTACACTAATGCAATATAGAGAACAATAACGTGTACACTAATGCAAAATAGAGAACAATAACGTGTACACTAATGCGATCTAGAGAACAATAACTTGCACACTAATGCGATCTAGAGAACAATAACGCGTACAGTAATGCAATCTAGAGAACAATAACGCGTACAGTAATGCAATATAGAGAACAATAACATGCACGCTAATGCAATATAGAGAACAATAACGTGTACACTAATGCAATATAGAGAACAATAACATGTACACTAATGCAATGTAGAGAACAATAACATCTACAGTAATGTAATATAGAGAACAATAACTCGTACACTAATGCATTCTAGAGAGCAATAACGTGCCCACTAATGCAATCTAGAGAACAATAACGTGCACACTAATGCGATCTAGAGAACAATAACATGTACACTAATGCAATCTAGAGAACAATAACGTGTACACTAATGTGATCTAGAGAACAATAACGTGAACACTAACGTGATCTAGAGAACAATAACGTGCCCACTAATGCAATCTAGAGAACAATAACGTGTACACTAATACAATCTAGAGAACAATAACGTGCACACTAATGCAATCTAGAGAACAATAACGTGCACACTAATGTGATCAGGAGGACAATAACTTGCACACTAATGTGATCTAGAGAACAATAACGTGCACACTAATGCAATATAGAGAACAATAGCGTGCACACTAATGTGATCTAGAGAAAAATAACGTGCACACTAATGTGATCTAGAGAAAAATAACGTGTACACTAATGTGATCTAGAGAACAATAACGTGTTCACTAATGCAATCTAGAGAACAATAACATGTACACTAATGCAATATAGAGAACAATAACATGTACACTAATGCAATATAGAGAACAATAACATGTACACTAATGCAATGTAGAGAACAATAACGTGCCCACTAATGCAATCTAGAGAACAATAACGTGCACACTAATGTGATCTCCAGAACATTAACGCGTACACTAATGTGATCTAGAGAACAATAATGTGTACACTAATGCAATCTAGAGAACAATAACATGTACACTAATGCAATATAGAGAACAATAACATGTACACTAATGCAATGTAGAGAACAATAACGTGCCCACTAATGCAATCTAGAGAACTATAACGTGCACACTAATGCGATCTAGAGAACAATAACATGTACACTAATGCAATCTAGAGAACAATAACATGTACACTAATGCAATCTAGAGAACAATAACGTGTACACTAACGTGATCTAGAGAACAATAACGTGCACACTAACGTGATCTAGAGAACAATAACGTGCACACTAATGCAATCTAGAGAACAATAACGTGAACACTAATACAATCTCGAGAACAATAACGTGCACACTAATGCAATCTAGAGAACAATAACGTGTACACTAATGTGATCTAGAGAACAATAACTTGCACACTAATGTGATCTAGAGAACAATAACGTGCACACTAATGCGATCTAGAGAACAATAACATGTACACTAATGCAATCTAGAGAACAATAACGTGTACACTAATGCAATCTAGAGAACAATAACGTGTACACTAATGTGATCTAGAGAACAATAACGTGGACACTAACGTGATCTAGAGAACAATAACGTGCCCACTAATGCAATCTAGAGAACAATAACGTGTACACTAATACAATCTAGAGAACAATAACGTGCACACTAATGCAATCTAGAGAACAATAACGTGCACACTAATGTGATCAGGAGAACAATAACTTGCACACTAATGTGATCTAGAGAACATTTTAACGTGCACACTAATGTAATATAGAGAACAATAACGTGCACACTAATGTGATCTAGAGAAAAATAGCATGTACACTAATGTGATCTAGAGAACAATAATGTGCACACTAATGTGATCTAAAGAACAATAACGTGCACACTAATGTGGTCTAGAGAAATATAACGTGCACACTAATGTGATATAGAGAACAATAATGTGTACACTAATGTGATCTCCAGAACATTAACGCGTACACTAATGTGATCTAGAGAACAATAATGTGTACACTAATGCAATCTAGAGAACAATAACATGTACACTAATGCAATATAGAGAACAATAACATGTACACTAATGCAATGTAGAGAACAATAACATGTACACTAATGCAATCTAGAGAGCAATAACGTGCCCACTAATGCAATCTAGAGAACAATAACGTGCACAATAATGCGATCTAGAGAACAATAACATGTACACTAATGCAATCTAGAGAACAATAACATGTACACTAATGCAATCTAGAGAACAATAACGTGTACACTAATGTGATCTAGAGAACAATAACGTGCACACTAACGTGATCTAGAGAACAATAACGTGCACACTAATGCAATCTAGAGAACAATAACGTGTACACTAATACAATCTCGAGAACAATAACGTGGACACTAATGCAATCTAGAGAACAATAACGTGTACACTAATGTGATCTAGAGAACAATAACTTGCACACTAATGTGATCTAGAGAACAATAACGTGCACTCTAATGCAATATAGAGAACAATAACGTGCACACTAATGCAATATAAGAACAATAACGTGCACACTAATATGATCTAGAGAAAAATACCGTGCACACTAATGCAATCTAGAGAACAATAACGTGTACACTAATGTGATCTGGAGAACAATAATGTGCACACTAATGTGATCTAGAGAACAATAACGTGCACACTAATGTGGTCTAGAGAACAATAACGTGTACACTAATGCAATATAGAGAACAATAACGTGCACACTAATGCAATCTAGAGAACAATAACGTGCACACTAATGTGATCTAGAGAACAATAACTTGCACACTAATGCAATATAGAGAACAATATCGTGCACACTAATGTGATCTAGAGAAAAATACCGTGCACACTAATGTGATCTAGAGAAAAATAACATGTACACTAATGTGATCTAGAGAACAATAATGTGCACACTAATGTGATCTAGAGAACAATAACGTGCACACTAATGTGGTCTAGAGAAATATAACGTGCACACTAATGTGATCTAGAGAACAATAACGTGCACACTAATGTGATCTAGAAAATATTACGAGCACACTAATGTGATCTAGAGAACAATAATGTGTACACTAATGTGATCTAGAGAACAATAACGTGCACACTAATGTGATCTAGAGAAATATAACGTGTACACTAATGCAGTATAGAGAACAATAACGTGCACACTAATGCAATATAGAGAACAATATCGTACACACTAATGTGATCTAAAGAACAGTAACGTGCACTCTAATGTGATCTGGAGAACAATAACGTGCACACTAATGTGATCTAGAGAACAATAATGTGCACCCTAATGTGATCTAGAGAACAATAACGTGCACACTAATGTGATCTAAAGAACAATAACTTGCATACTAATGTGATCTAGAGAACAATAACGTGCACACTACTGCAATATATAGAACAATAACGTGCACACTAATGCAATATAGAGAACAATAACGTGCACACTAATGTGATCTAGAGAACAATAACGTGCACACTAATGTGATCTAGAGAACAATAACGTGCACACTAATGTGATCTAGAGAACAATAATGTGCACACTAATGTGATCTAGAGAAATATAACGTGCACACTAATGTGATCTAGAGAACAATAGCATGCACACTAATGAAATCTAGAGAACAATAACATGTACACTAATGTGATCTAGAGAACAATAACGTGCACTCTAATGTGATCTAGAGAAATATAACGTGTACACTAATGGAATCTAGAGAACAATAACGTGCACACTAATGTGATCTAGAGAACAATATATTGCATACTAATGTGATCTAGAGAACAATAACGTGCACACTAATGCAATACAGAGAACAATAACGTGCACACTAATGCAATATAGAGAACATTAATTAACGTGCACACTAATGTGATCTAGAGAACAATAAGGTGCACACTAACGTGATCTAGAGAAATATAACGTGCACACTAATGTGATCTAGAAAACAATAACGTGCACACTAACGTGATCTAGAGAACAATAACGTGCACACTAACGTGATCTAGAGAAATATAACGTGCACACTAATGCGATCTAGAGAACAATAACGTGTACACTAATGCAATCTAGAGAACACTGGCGTGCACACCAATGTGATATAGATATAAACTACTGCAATATTGACATCACGAACTTGTCGTGACTGACCCAAGAAACGGTTATTTTCACAGAAATAGTTTGTAAAAAATATAGTTTATATTTTCTTCCTTTTGTCGACCGCTGGTGAAGTGCAGAGTATATGGCTTAATGATGTAGTAGAGGTATACAGACAGTAAAATTCACACTAATTATTTTTATATTTTTTCAAAACAACAAAATATTTTCTGATAGCTCATAGCTCAGACTAATTAATTGATGTTATGTTAGACACAACCATCATTTTGTCATGTGACTGCCAAGTAAATACATTCTTTATTTAAAATTCAAATGAGTACTGTGAAGAAAGTCAAAGTATCATATTTCAAAATTAAAACAAAGATATACACTACTACATCTGATTAGTTGCTACATTATTTGTTAATGGTCATGACATTTTGTGTGATTAATGTTTTAAAAGTGTTTTACATTGACTGTGAGATTTATTAATTATTTAATACGTGGGAACTTGCAAATGTAGTCATTGATAGATTTCTGAGATTTTTATAGAATAATTATATATAGTTATAGATTCCATAAAATATAAAAATAAAAATGGCAACAACATACCTTATCATTACTTCAGATCGTCTCCACACTGACTCCGTCGGGTTCAGTACGTTGCAAACGTTGCTCAATGGAAACGTGCTATGACTAGTTATAGATGAATGCAAAAATTTAACAATCGCGCCATTAATCTGTATATTTTTAAAATGAGTGTAAATGAACCTTGTACACGCTATTTTGATTGTTTTTTGTCATTTTACCGGACGGTTTTAATGATGTGCTACACACATGATCTAACTTTTTCTTTTTGAACATCACCTGCCCGTTAGGCCCGGTAAGGGGGAATTATCTAGAAAGAAATTAAAAAATGTTAACGACTGTCTGTGACTTTCATATATTTAAAGATAATACCCCAATTTTGAAATTATAGTACTGACACCCATTATTCGAAAGTGATTGGCCAGTACAAACTCAAGATATGGTTGACGTATTATAAGTTATTTAATGTACTGTGTCCTGCATTCGTTCACATACGTGATCTCCACTCGTGCATTATCGTTCCCGTAAACCGATGCATGTTCGTTTGGGCGATTCTGTCTTAAGCTCCTTAATGACATTGTACTTTCACGATAAATATATAGTAGTAAATTGATTATATTATTTTCAACGAAGGTTCGATTTAGTCGACTTTACTTCACTGATATATTCAATTGTGACATTAAATTAGTGTCAGTAATTTGTTTTCAGATGAATAAATTTAGTATTCTTATGTTGAACTTTTATTGGTTCATTTGTGTGTAACTTGAAGGTTGTTTTTTTTTTGACTTGAGTGGACTTGTTTTTACCCACGCCAAGGACATTATGATTTCGATAGTGTTGGTTTGCTGGTGTGTTGATTTTTCGTATGTTAGTAAGATAACTCAAAATGTTATTGTTTTTGTCATTGTTTCAGAAACATTTGTCTTTGACAGAAAGACAACCCTATTTAGATGAGCCGCCATGCAAAGTGTGACTTCACACGTGACAGAATGGGAAACGGGTTCATTGTTTTAAAGTGTGACTGTATTGTGTAGTGTATAGTGTAGCAGGTGATAACACTGAACAAAAAGCAGTTGCAATTTTTTATATATAATTACAAATACACATGTGGCTAAGCAAACAGGGTGAACGTTCAGCTGAATAGTTTCAAGAAATTTGACGAGCAATAGAAGGATATGAGCTACTGAACAGATACAAGAACGGAATTAAAGTCACTAACGACATCAGTGAAGCCCAAACATTCAGGCTTCTGTTTCATAATTAATGGGGTCACGTTATTGTTGACAGGAAGTTGAAATGATCAGTGTAATGAGGTCAAAATGCAGTTGGTTCTTTGTATTTATCTATTTTAGTGATCGAGACATGGTGTTCTGAATATTTTATAAGCCAAGTGGATATGCATATGAATAAGGTCACATGATCGTATATGGCCAACTTTTATCTTAGTCATATATACAAACCAGTCACCTCCCTATCTGCAACAGATATTGTGTTATGTATATTGATGAAGGCAGACGACCCAAATCTATGGAAAGATTTCAAGGAAAGAACGCATTTTCAGAATAAAATGCACATGCACAATTTTAGATTAATCAGACCAATATATCACATGTAAATGCACAGTTATAATTTTTTGCAAAATTTTAGATGGCGGAAGTTTCTCGTATTTCTTGTGATAATCTTTGGCCGCACATGTTATATACAAACTGTTTGCCATAAATCAAATATGCCGGCCAAACCATATGACTGATGAAAAATGTTCTACTTTTCTCGTTTTTGCCATAAGCTGAACAAAGCTTTCAATTGAAATGTTGCATGTACACAGGACACTACATTGCACAACTGATTTCAAGTCCTCAGCTAGTTTGATTTAAACTGGCCGAGTGGGAAGCAATACAAAACTTCAAAACAAAATATTTGCAAAACCAATAGGCCGATTGCCATTTTTAATGCTATTTGCACCTGTTGGTCCACATCACCAAATGAAGTTCCACGTTTCTAGCTATTTTTTCAACAACAAAAAAACTTGATGAAGAAAAGGTTACATTCAATAGAAAAGTTTCAATAAATTGGGTGAATAGCATAAGGAAGTGAGCTGCTGAACATAAAAAGTAACTGAATAGAGGAGAAACTATGATAAGTATCCGACCCGTCACTGACCCCTTACAACAATCCAGGTACGTAATTCTGTTTGTTTTTTTATCTATACTCATCAATCACTAATGGATATTGTATCATCGTTGCTATACAAAGTGGTTGTTAAGCGTGTGAAGTTAATAAAGCTGCATCGTTGCTTGGACAGTTTATTTATGCTATATCAATATTATTAAAATCTGATGCAGTTATGGTCATTTTTTTATTGTAATTTCTTGTATTTATGATTTTTTTTTTATTTGTGGCTGTTTTTTTCATTTTTATATGTCGAATATCGGTCACCGCAATTTGCCATTTTGAAAATTACATTGTATGGTGCTCAGTGATTGTTCGACAAATTTCATCAGAAACTGTATCATAGCACAGGATTTACATAGTCATTGACACAGATGTAGTTAAATAAGAAGCCAATCCTTACACAGGATTTTAAATCAGAAAGATGTTATTTATAATCCGGATATATTCGACAATGCTTGGGAGACCCAATGACGTTGACATCGAGTAAGATGACTTCTTACGTATTACTTCAAAGGCATTAAATGCAAATCCAAGTACTTGATTAAAACCCCCACTGAATAGTAATGTGTGTTGAATGCTTTGATTATCAATTCAATTTCAGGTCCTCAGCTAGTTTGATTTGAAACTGGCCGAGTGGGAAGCAATACAAAACATCAAAACAAAATATTTGCAAAACCAATAGGCCGATCGCCATTTTGAATGTTATTTGCATCAGTTCCCATTGCTCCACATCACCAAACGTAGTTCCACGTTTCTAGCTACGTTTTCAACAACAACAAACTTGATGAAAAATGTTACATTCATCAGAAAAGTGAACTTTTTATAGTCGTGCGAAACGTATGTGTGCAATGTTGTTATTTTAGTTCGAATTGGTTATATTATTTTCAGCGAAGGTTCGATTTAGTCGACTTTACTTCACTGATATATTCAATTGTGACTTTAAATTAGTGTCAGTAATTTGTTTTCAGATTAATACATTTAGTATGCTTATGTTGAACTTTTATTGGTTCATTTGTGTGTAACTTGAAGGTTGTTTCTTTTTTGACTTGAGTGGACTTGTTTTTACATACGCCAAGGACATTATGATTTCGATAGTTTTGGTTTGCTGGTGTGTTGATTTTTCGTGTGTTAGTAAGATAACTCAAAATGTTATTGTTTTTTGTCATTGTTTCAGAAACATTTGTCTTTGACAGAAAGACAACCCTATTTAGATGAGCCGCCATGCAAAGTGTGACTTCACACGTGACAGAATGGGAAACGGGTTCATTGTTTTAAAGTGTGACTGTATTGTGTAGTGTATAGTGTAACAGGTGATAACACTGAACAAAAAGCAGTTGCAATTGTTTTATATATAATTACAAATACACATGTGGCCAAGCAAACAGGTTGAACGTTCAGCTGAAAAGTTTCAAGAAATTTGACGAGCAATAGAAGGATAGGAGCTACTGAACAGGTACAAGAACGGAATTAAAGTCACCAACGACATCAGTGAAGCCCAAACATTCAGGCTTCTGTTTCATAATTAATGGGGTCATGTTACTGTTGACAGGAAGTTGAAATGATCAATGTCATGAGGTCAAAATGCAGTTGGTTCTTTGTATTTATCTATTTTAGTGATCGAGACATGGTGTTCTGAATATTTTATAGGCCAAGTGGATATGCATATGAATAAGGTCACATGATCATATATGGCCAACTTTTATCTTAGTCATATATTTTGTTCAAACCAGTCACCTCCCTATCTGCAACAAATATTGTGTTATGTATATTGATGAAGGCAAACAACCCAAATCTATGGAAAGATTTCAAGGGAAGAATGCATTTTCAGAATAAAATGTACATGCACAATTTTAGATTAATTAGACCAATATACCACATGTAAATGCACAGTTATAATTGTTTGCAAAATTTTAGATGGCGGAAGTTTCTCGTATTTCTCGTGATAAGCTTTGGCCGCACATGTTATATACAAACTTTTTGACATAAATCAAAGATGCCGGCCAAACCATATGACTGATGAAAAATGTTCTACTTTTCTCGTTTTTGCCATAAGCTGAACAAAGCTTTGAAATAAACTGAAATGTTGCATGTGCACAGGACACAACATTGCACAACTAATTTCAGGTCCTCGGCTAGTTTGATTTGAAACTGGCCAAGTGGGATGCAATACAAAACTTCAAAACAAAATATTTGCAAAACCAATTGGCCGATCGCCATTTTTAATGCTATTTGCACCAGTTCCCATTGGTCCACATCACCAAACGAAGTTCCACGTTTCTAGCTATTTTTTTCAACAAAAGTAAAAAACTTGATGAAAAAAAGTTACATTCAACAGAAAAGTTTCATTAAATTGGGTGAGTAGCATAAGGAAGTGAGCTGCTGAACAGAAAAAGTAACTGAATAGAGGGGGAACTATGATTAGTATCCGACCCGTCACTGACCTCTTACAACAATCCAGGTACGTAATTCTGTTTTTTTTTTCTTTACTCACCAATCACTAATTAACATTGTATCATCGTTGCTATACAAAGTGGTTGTTGAGCGTGTGAAGTTAACAAAGCTGCATCGTTGCTTGGACAGTTTATTTATGCTATATCAATATTATTAAAATCTGATGCAGTTATGGCCATTTTTTATTTATTGTAATTTCTTGTATTTATGATTTTTTTTTTCGTTGTTTTTGTTTTTCATTTTTATATGTCGAATATCGGTCACCGCAATTTGCCATTTTGAAAATTACATTGTATGGTGCTCAGTGATTGTTCGACAAATCTCATCAGAAACTGTATCATAGCACAGGAATTACATAGTCATTGACACAGATGTAGTTAAAAAAGAAGCCAATCCTTACACAGGATTTTAAATCACAATGATGTTATTTATAATCCGGATATATTCGGAGATGCTTGGGAGACCCAATGACGATGACATCGAGTAAGATGACTTGTTGACTTCAATAGCATTAAATGCAAATCCAAGTACTTGATTTAAACCTCCACTGAATAGTAATGTGTGTTGAATGCTTTGATTATCAATTTAATTTCAGGTACTCAGCTAGTTTGATTTGAAACTGGCCGAGTGGGAAGCAATACAAAACTTCAAAACAAAATATTTGCAAAACCAATAGGCCGATCGCCATTTTAATGCTAGTTGCACCAGTTACCATTGGTTCACAACACCAAACGAAGTTTCACGTTTCTAACTATTTTTTTCAACAAAAATAAACAGAAAAGTTTCAATAACAGAAAGAGTAAACTGAATAGAGTGAAAACTATGATTAGTATCCGACACGTCACTGACCGCTTACAACATCCAGACACGTTTGTCATCAATATCGTAATGGATATGGTATCGTTGTTGTTTTTTCAAATTGGTTGGCACGTGAAGTTAACAAAGCTGTCAGGTTGTTTGAGCACTTTCTTCATACTATATCAAACGTATTAAAATCCACTGTAAGTTTTGGGTCCATGATTTTAACGCTTCGTGTTGAAAGTGATCACTATATAAAATATAAAAATTGCAAGAACGTTCAAGTGAAAATTCTTCAAGCACTTTATAAATATCTGAGCAACAATAAGCTCGGCCTATCCATTCGAGCGTAGGTTCTTAATGACAAAATAAAAGTACTTACTCTCAAAGTCGTTAAAAGCTTCATGTTGATTTACCCAACTATATAACTTCTGAAAACAGAGAGAACGCTCAACGTATACGTTTCATTAAATTTGAAGAGCAGCATAGGAAAGGGAGCTGCCGAGCGTAGTCGAGAACGGAATGAAGGGAAAACTATAACAAGTCACTGGCCCGTTACTGGTGCCCCTAACATTCCAAACACGTAGCCATGTTGTTGTTTATTTTTGTTTGTATTGAACTTTTTATAATCGTGCGAAACGTATGTGTGCAATGTTGTTATTCGAGTTCGAATTGTTAGACACGTGAAGTTAACAAATGTGTAAGAATGTTTGAGCATTTTATATATGTTATAACGGACAGAGATCCTTAAGGCTGCTCTACCATAACCTGAACTCTAACACTCCAGACCCCAATGTAATTAAATATGCCCATATCCAGATAACTGACCCAAATAAGTGACCCAAAGATTGAAATAGGGGTGTGGCACTGGAGGGATGGGGTTAGGATTAGAGTTATGGGTAAGGGGGCCACAAGGGACTCTTACCTGCCATACCAATCTGATTAAAATCCGATTTTCGTGATGATATCTCTGATTTAGATAAATATTTTTGTTAAAAAGTGATATTTTTGACTTCTTGTTGAAAACTGCAAGTTTGATTGCTTTGATATTATACATATAGGTACTAGAGGTGGATCTCACTCAGATTTCTCTTATTCTCTAAATTTGGTGAATATTTTTGTCTTTTTTTTGGCAAAAAAGTGTTATTTTTGACTTCTTGTTAAAAACCACGTTTCTAGCTCTAGCTTCTCTTTCAAACAACTTGAGGACAACAAAGTTATGGTTGAGAGAAAAGTTTCAATAAATGTGACGAGTTGCAGAAGGAAGTGAGCACAAGCTTAGAATAAGGAGAAAGCTATATCATATCACTGGCCCGCCACTGACAACAACCCAGACACGTAATTATGTTGTTTTCCTTGTCTGTATTTATAAATTCATAATTAATATTGTATTTTCGCAGCGAAACTTGCTCTATATGTATGCAATATTGTTATTCGGAGTGGTTGTTAGCCACGCAAAGTTTACAAATCTGCCAGGTTGTTTGAGCATTATTTGTATATATGCTTTATCAATCCGTTTAAAATCCACTGTAGGTTTGGGTTCATGTTTTTAATGCTTTACGTTGAACTTGATCACTATAAACACTTAAAAACTGCAATAACTTCAGCAGAAAAGTTTCAATAAATTTGAAGCAGAAGGAAGTGAGCTGTTGAACTGAATAAAGACGTAATCGGCGTCAGCTCGCCCAAGCTATCAGACATCTGTTCAATAATAAATGAGGTCACTGGCCGGATTTCTATTAGGGTAGTTTGAATGATCGGGATACCACGGGGTCAAAATGCAGTTCGTTCGATGTATTTACCTGGTTTTGTAATCGAGATATGGTTTTCAGAATATATAATGATCGGTTGAAGCACGCATGTGATAAAAATGCCCAAAACTTTTAGTAATTTTTGTCATAAATCAAAGATGGTGGTCAAACGTAAAAAGCTTTTTTCCATGATAAACAAAGCTTTGAAATTAACTGATATGTTGCATGTACACAGGACACTACATTGCACAACTATATTCAGGTCCTCAGCTAGTTTGATTTTAAAATGGCCGAGTGGGATGCAATACAAAACTTCAAAACAAGATATTTGCAAAACCAAAAGGCCGATCGCCATTTTGAAAGTTATTTGCATCAGTTCTCATTGGTGCACATCACCAAACAAAGTTCCAAGTTTCTAGCTATTTTTTTCAACAACAAAAAAACTTACAAAAAAGTTACATTAAACAGAAAAGTTTCAATAACAGAAAGAGTAAACTGAATAGAGGGAAAACTATGATTAGTATCCGACACGTCACTGACCCCTCACAACATCCAGACAAGTTTGTCATCAATATCGTAATGGATATGGTATCGTTGTTGTTGTTCAAATTGGTTGGCACGTGAAGTTAACAAAGCTGCCAGGTTGTTTGAGCATTTTCTTCATACTATATCAAACGTGGGATTTACATAGACATTGTAACGGATATAGTTAAAAAAAGCCAATCCTTACAACGGATTTTAAATCAGAATGATGTTATTTATAATCCGGATATATTCGGAGATGCTTGGGAGACCCAATGACGTTGACATCGAGTAAGATGACTTGTTATGTATTGAAGTTAGCATTAAATGCAAATCCAAGTACTTGATTTAAACCCCCACTGAATAGTAATGTGTGTTGAATGCGTTGATTATCAATTCAATTTCAGGTCCTCAGCTAGTTTGATTTGCAACTGACCGAGTGGGAAGCAATACAAAACTTCAAAACAAAATATTTGCAAAACCAATTGGCCGATCGCCATTGTTAATGCTATTTGCACCAGTTCCCATTGCTCCACATCACCAAAGGTAGTTCCACGTTTCTAGCTATTTTTTTCAACAAAAATAAAAAACTTGATGAAAAAAAGTTACATTCAACAGAAAAGTTTCAATAAATTGGGTGAGTAGCAGAAGGAAGTGAGCTGCTGAACAGAAAAGTAACTGAATAGAGGGGGAACTATGATTAGTATCCGACCAGTCACTGACCTCTTACAACAATCCAGGTACGTAATTCTGTTTTTTTTGTCTGTACTCATCAATCACTAATGAACATTGTATCCTCGTTGCTATACAAAGTGGTTGTTAAGCATGTGAAGTTAACAAAGCTGCATAGTTGTTTGAGTAGTTTATTTATGCTATACAAATATTATTAAAATCTGATGCAGTTATGGTCATTTTTTTATTTATTATAATTTCTTGTATTTATGATTTTTTTTTTATTTGTGGCTGTTTTTTTTTTCATTTTTATATGTCGAATATCGGTCACCGCAATTTGCCATTTTGAAAATTACATTGTATGGTGCTCAGTGATTGTTCGACAAATCTCATCAGAAACTGTATCATGGCACAGGATTTACATAGTCATTGACACAGATGTAGTTAAATAAGAAGCCAATCCTTACACAAGATTTTAAATCACAATGATGTTATTTATAATCCGGATATATTCGGAGATGCTTGGGAGACCCAATGACGTTGACAACGAGTAAGATGACTTGCTGACTTCAATAGCATTAAATGCAAATCCAAGTACTTGATTTAAACCCCCACTGAATAGTAATGTGTGTTGAATGCTTTGATTATCAATTCAATTTCAGGTCCTCAGCTAGTTTGATTTGAAACTGGCCGAGTGGGAAGCAATACAAAACATCAAAACAAAATATTTGCAAAACCAATAGGCCGATCGCCATTTTGAATGTTATTTGCATCAGTTCCCATTGCTCCACATCACCAAACGTAGTTCCACGTTTCTAGCTACGTTTTCAACAACAACCAACTTGATGAAAAATGTTACATTCATCAGAAAAGTGAACTTTTTATAGTCGTGCGAAACGTATGTGTGCAATGTTGTTATTTTAGTTCGAATTGGTTATATTATTTTCAGCGAAGGTTCGATTTAGTCGACTTTACTTCACTAATATATTCAATTGTGACTTTAAATTAGTTTCAGTAATTTGTTTTCAGATTAATAAATTCAGTATGCTTATGTTGAACTTTTATTGGTTCATTTGTGTGTAACTTGAAGGTTGTTTCTTTTTTTACTTGAGTGGACTACATACGCCAAGGACATTATGATTTCGATAGTGTTGGTATGCTGGTGTGTTGATTTTTCGTATGTTAGTAAGATAACTCAAAATGTTATTGTTTTTTGTCATTGTTTCAGAAACATTTGTCTTTGACAGAAAGACAACTCTATTTAGATGAGCCGCCATGCAAAGTGTGACTTCACACGTGACAGAATGGGAAACGGGTTCATTGTTTTAAAGTGTGACTGTATTGTGTAGTGTATAGTGTAGCAGGTGATAACACTGAACAAAAAGCAGTTGCAATTGTTTTATATATAATTACAAATACACATGTGGCCAAGCAAACAGGTTGAAAGTTATAACGAGTCACTGGCCCGTCACTGATGCCCCCACTATTCCAAACACGTAACCATGTTGTTGTTTTCTTTGTTTGTATTGAACTTTTTATAGTCGTGCAAAACGTATGTGTGCAATGTTGTTATTTTAGTTCGAATTGGTTATATTATTTTCAGCGAAGGTTCGATTTAGTCGACTTTACTTCACTGATATATTCAATTGTGACTTTAAATTAGTGTCAGTAATTTGTTTTCAGATTAATAAATTTAGTATGCTTATGTTGAACTGTTATTGGTTCATTTGTGTGTAACTTGAAGGTTGTTTCTTTTTTGACTTGAGTGGACTTGTTTTTACATACGCAAAGGACATTATGATTTCGATAGTGTTGGTTTGCTGGTGTGTTGATTTTTCGTATGTTAGTAAGATAACTCAAAATGTTATTGTTTTTTGTCATTGTTTCAGAAACATTTGTCTTTGACAGAAAGACAACCCTATTTAGATGAGCCGCCATGCAAAGTGTGACTTCACACGTGACAGAATGGGAAACGGGTTCATTGTTTTAAAGTGTGACTGTATTGTGTAGTGTATAGTGTAGCAGGTGATAACACTGAACAAAAAGCAATTGTTTTATATATAATTACAAATACACATGTGGCCAAGCAAACAGGTTGAACGTTCAGCTGAAAAGTTTCAAGAAATTTGACGAGCAATAGAAGGATAGGAGCTACTGAACAGGTACAAGAACGGAATTAAAGTCACCAACGACATCAGTGAAGCCCAAACATTCAGGCTTCTGTTTCATAATTAATGGGGTCACGTTATTGTTGACAGGAAGTTGAAATGATCAATGTCATGAGGTCAAAATGCAGTTGGTTCTTTGTATTTATCTATTTTAGTGATCGAGACATGATGTTCCGAATATTTTATAGGCCAAGTGGATATGCATATGAATAAGGTCACATGATCATATATGGCCAACTTTTATCTTAGTCATATATTTTGTTCAAACCAGTCACCTCCCTATCTGCAACAAATATTGTGTTATGTATATTGATGAAGGCAGACAACCCAAATCTATGGAAAGATTTCAAGGGAAGAATGCATTTTCAGAATAAAATGTACATGCACAATTTTAGATTAATTAGACCAATATACCACATGTAAATGCACAGTTATAATTGTTTGCAAAATTTTAGATGGCGGAAGTTTCTCGTATTTCTCGTGATAAGCTTTGGCCGCACATGTTATATACAAACTTTTTGCCATTAATCAAAGATGCCGGCCAAACCATATGACTGATGAAAAATGTTCTACTTTTCTCGTTTTTGCCATAAGTTGAACACAGCTTTGAAATAAACTGAAATGTTGCATGTGCACAGGACACAACATTGCACAACTAATTTCAGGTCCTCAGCTAGTTTGATTTGAAACTGGCCGAGTGGGATGCAATACAAAACTTCAAAACAAAATATTTGCAAAACCAATTGGCCGATCGCCATTTTGAATGTTATTTGCATCAGATCCCATTGGTGCCTATCACCAAACAAAGTTCCACGTTTCTAGCTATTTTTTTCAACAAAAGTAAAAAACTTGATGAAAAAAAGTTACATTCAACAGAAAAGTTTCAATAAATTGGGTGAGTAGCATAAGGAAGTGAGCTGCTGAACAGAAAAAGTAACTGAATAGAGGGGGAACTATGATTAGTATCCGACCCGTCACTGACCTCTTACAACAATCCAGGTACGTAATGCTGTTTTTTTCTTTACTCAGCAATCACTAATGGACATTGTATCATCGTTGCTATACAAAGTGGTTGTTGAGCGTGTGAAGTTAACAAAGCTGCATCGTTGCTTGGACAGTTTATTTATGCTATACCAATCTTATTAAAATCTGATGCAGTTATGGTCATTTTCAAAATTCATTGTAATTTCTTGTATTTATGATTTTTTTTTTATTTTTGGATTTTTTTTACATTTTTTATATGTCGATTATCGGTCACCGCAATTTGCCATTTTGAAAATTATGTTGTATGGTCCTCAGTGATTGTTCGACAAATCTCATCAGAAACTGCTATCATAGCACAGGATTTACATAGCCATTGACACAGATGTACTTAAATAAGAAGCCAATCCTTACACAGGATTTTAAATCAGAATGATGTTATTTATAATCCGGATATATTCGGAGATGCTTGGGAGACCCAATGACGTTGACATCGAATAAGATGACTTGTTATGTATTGAAGTTAGCATTAAATGCAAATCCAAGTACTTGATTTAAACCCCCACTGAATAGTTATGTGTGTTGAATGCTTTGATTATCAATTCAATTTCAGGTCCTCGGCTAGTTTGATTTGAAACTGGCCGAGTGGGAAGCAATACAAAACTTCAAAACAAAATATTTGCAAAACCAATAGGCCGATCGCCATTTTTAATGCTATTTGCACCAGTTTCATTGGTCCACATCACCAAATGAAGTTCCACGTTTCCAGCTATGTTTTCAATAACAAAAAAACTTGATGAAGAAAAGGTTACATTCAATAGAAAAGTTTCAATAAATTGGGTGAGTAGCATAAGGAAGTGAGCTGCTGAACAGAAAAAGTAACTGAATAGAGGAGAAACTATGATAAGTATCCGACCCGTCACTGACCCCTTACAACAATCCAGGTACGTAATTATGTTTGTTTTTTTATCTATACTCATCAATCACTAATGGATATTGTATCATCGTTGCTATACAAAGTGGTTGTTGAGCGTGTGAAGTTAACAAAGCTGCATAGTTGCTTGAGCAGTTTATTTATGCTATACAAATATTATTAAAATCTGATGCAGTTATGGTCATTTTTTATTGTAATTTCTTGTATTTATGATTTTTTTTATTTGTGGCTGCTTTTTTTTCATTTTTATATGTCGAATATCGGTCACCGCAATTTGCCATTTTGAAAATTACATTGTATGGTGCTCAGTGATTGTTCGACAAATCTCATCAGAAACTGTATCATAGCACAGGATTTACATAGTCATTGACACAGATGTAGTTAAAAAAGAAGCCAATCCTTACACAGGATTTTAAATCACAATGATGTTATTTATAATCCGGATATATTCGGAGATGCTTGGGAGACCCAATGACGTTGACATCGAGTAAGATGACTTGTTGACTTCAATAGCATTAAATGCAAATCCAAGTACTTGATTTAAACCCCCACTGAATAGTAATGTGTGTTGAATGCTTTGATTATCAATTCAATTTCAGGTCCTCAGCTAGTTTGATTTGAAACTGGCCGAGTGGGAAGCAATACAAAACTTCAAAACAAAATATTTGCAAAACCAATTGGCCGATCGCCATTTTAATGCTATTTGCACCAGTTCCCATTGGTCCACATCACCAAACGTAGTTCCACGTTTCTCGCTATTTTTTTCAACAAAAATAAAAAACTTGATGAAAAAAGTTACATTCAACAGAAAAGTTTCATTAAATTGGGTGAGTAGCAGAAGGAAGTGAGCTGCTGAACAGAAAAAGTAACTGAATAGAGGAGAAACTATGATAAGTATCCGACCCGTCACTGACCCCTTACAACAATCCAGGTACGTAATTCTGTTTTCTCTTGTCTGTACTCATCAATCACTAATGGATATTGTATCATCGTTGCTATACAAAGTGGTTGTTAAGCGTGTGAAGTTAACAAAGCTGCATAGTTGCTTGAGTAGTTTATTTATGCTATACCAATATTATTAAAATCTGATGCAGTTATGGTCATTTTTTTATTTATTGTAATTTCTTGTATTTATGAAATGTTTCTTATATTTCTGGCTGTTTTTTTTTATTTTTTATATGTCGAATATCTGTCAGCGCAATTTGCCATTTTGAAAATTATGTTGTAATGTGCTCAGTGATTGTTCGACAAATCTCATCAGAAACTGCTATCATAGCACAGGATTTACATAGCCATTGACACGGATGTATTTAAATAAGAGGCCAATCCTTACACAGGATTTTAAATCAGAATGATGTTATTTATAATCCGGATATATTCGAAGATGCTTGGGAGACCCAATGACGTTGACATCGAGTAAGATGACTTGTTGACTTCAATAGCATTAAATGCAAATCCAAGTACTTGATTTAAACCCCCACTGAATAGTAATGTGTGTTGAATGCTTTGATTATCAATTTAATTTCAGGTCCTCAGCTAGTTTGATTTGAAACTGGCCGAGTGGGAAGCAATACAAAACTTCAAAACAAAATATTTGCAAAACCAATAGGCCGATCGCCATTTGTAATGCTAGTTGCACCAGTTTCCATTGGTTCACATCACCAAACGAAGTTTCACGTTTCTAACTATTTTTTTCAACAAAAATAAACAGAAAAGTTTCAATAACAGAAAGAGTAAACTGAATAGAGGGAAAACTATGATTAGTATCCGACACGTCACTGACCGCTTACAACATCCAGACACGTTTGTCATCAATATCGTAATGCATATGGTATCGTTGTTGTTTTTTCAAATTGGTTGGCACGTGAAGTTAACAAAGCTGCCTGGTTGTTTGTGCATTTTCTTCATACTATATCAAACTTATTAAAATCCAATGTAAGTTTAGGGTCAATGATTTTAACGCTTCGTGTTGAAAGCGATCACTATATAAAATATAAAAATTGCAAGAACGTTCAAGTGAAAATTCTTCAAGCACTTTATAAATATCTGAGCAACAATAAGCTCGGTCTATCCATTCGAGCGTAGGTTCTTAATGACAAAATAAAAGTACTTACTCTCAAAGTCGTTAAAAGCTTCATGTTGATTTACCCAACTATATAACTTCTGAAAACAGAGAGAACGCTCAACGGATACGTTTCATTAAATTTGAAGAGCAGCAAAGGAAAGGGAGCTGCCGAGCGTAGTCGAGAACGGAATGAAGGGAAAACTATAACAAGTCACTGGCCCGTTACTGGTGCCCCTAACATTCCAAACACGTAGCCATGTTGTTGTTTTGTTTTGTTTTTTGTATTGAACTTTTTATAATCGTGCGAAACGTATGTGTGCAATGTTGTTATTCGAGTTCGAATTGTTAGACACGTGAAGTTAACAAATGTGTAAGAATGTTTGAGCATTTTATATATGTTATAACGGACAGAGATCCTTAAGGCTGCTCTACCATAACCTGAACCTTAACACTCCAGACCCCAATGTAATTAAATATGCCCATGTCCAGATAACTGACCCAAATAAGTGACCCAAAGATTGAAATAGGGAGGGATGGGGTTAAGATTAGCGTTATGGGTAAGGGGGCCACAAGGGACTCTTACCTGCCATACCAATCTGATTAAAATCCGATTTTCGTGATGATATCTCTGATTTAGATAAATATTTTTGGTAAAAAGTGATATTTTTGACTTCTTGTTGAAAACTGCAAGTTTGATTGCTTTGATATTATGCATATAGGTACTAGAGGTGGACCTCACTCAGATTTCTCTTACTCTCTAAATTTGGTGAATATTTTTGTCTTTTTTTGGAAAAAAAGTGTTATTTTTGACTTCTTGTTAAAAACCACATTTCTAGCTCTAGCTTCTCTTTCAAACAACGACACAACTTGAGGACGACAAAGTTATGGTTGAGAGAAAAGTTTCAATAAATGTGACGAGTTGCAGAAGGAAGTGAGCACAAGCTTAGAATAAGGAGAAAGCTATATCATATCACTGGCCCGCCACTGACAACAACCCAGACACGTAATTATGTTGTTTTCCTTGTCTGTATTTATAAATTCATAATTAATATTGTATTTTCGCAGCGAAACTTGCTCTATATGTATGCAATATTGTTATTCGGAGTGGTTGTTAGCCACGCAAAGTTTATAAATCTGCCAGGTTGTTTGAGCATTATTTGTATATATGCTTTATCAATCCGTTTAAAATCCACTGTAGGTTTGGGTTCATGGTTTTAATGCTTTACGTTGAACTTGATCAATATAAACATTTAAAAACTGCAATAACTTCAGCAGAAAAGTTTCAATAAATTTGAAACAGAAGAAAGTGAGCTGTTGAACTGAATACAAGCAAAGCTATAATTAAAGACGTAAGCGGCGTCAGCTCGCCCAAGCTATCAGACATCTGTTCAATAATAAATGAGGTCACTGGCCGGATTTCTATTAGGGTAGTTTGAATGATCGGTACACTACGGGGTCAAAATGCAGTTGGTTCGATGTATTTACCTGGTTTTGAAATCGAGATATGGTTTTCAGAATATATAATGATCGGTTGAAGCACTCATGTGATAAAAATGCCCAAAACTTTTAGTAATTTTTGTCATAAATCAAAGATGGTGGCCAAACGTAAAAAGCTTTTTTCCATGATAAACAATGCTTTGAAATTAACTGAAATGTTGCATGTACACAGGACACTACATTGCACAACTAATTTCAGGTCCTCAGTTAGTTTGATTTTAAAATGGCCGAGTGGGATGCAATACAAAACTTCAAAACAAGATATTTGCAAAACCAAAAGGCCGATCGCCATTGTGAATGTTATTTGCATCAGTTCTCATTGGTCCACATCACCAAACAAAGTTCCAAGTTTCTAGCTATTTTTTTCAACAACAAAAAAACTTACAAAAAAGTTACATTAAACAGAAACGTTTCAATAACAGAAAGAGTAAACTGAATAGAGGGAAAACTATGATTAGTATCCGACACGTCACTGACCCCTCACAACATCCAGACAAGTTTGTCATCAATATCGTAATGGATATAGTATCGTTGTTGTTGTTCAAATTGGTTGGCACGTGAAGTTAACAAAGCTGCCAGGTTGTTTGAGCATTTTCTTCATACTATATCAAACGTGGGATTTACATAGACATTGTAACGGATATAGTTAAAAAAAGCCAATCCTTACACAGGATTTTAAATCAGAATGATGTTATTTATAATCCGGATATATTCGGAGATGCTTGGGAGACCCAATGACGTTGACATCGAGTAAGATGACTTGTTATGAATTGAAGTTAGCATTAAATGCAAATAAAAGTACTTGATTTAAACCCCCACTGAATAGTAATGTGTGTTGAATGCTTTGATTATCAATTCAATTTCAGGTCCTCGGCTAGTTTGATTTGAAACTGGCCGAGTGGGAAGCAATACAAAACTTCAAAACAAAATATTTGCAAAACCAATTGGCCGATCGCCATTTTTAATGCTATTTGCACCAGTTCCCATTGCTGCACATCACCAAACGTAGTTCCACGTTTCTAGCTATTTTTTTCAACAAAAATAAAAAACTTGATGAAAAAAAGTTACATTCAACAGAAAAGTTTCAATAAATTGGGTGAGTAGTAGAAGGAAGTGAGCTGCTGAACAGAAAAAGTAACTGAATAGAGGGGGAACTATGATTAGTATCCGACCCGTCACTGACCTCTTACAACAATCCAGGTACGTA
This sequence comes from Saccoglossus kowalevskii, assembly GCF_978046115.1. Classification (NCBI taxonomy): domain Eukaryota; kingdom Metazoa; phylum Hemichordata; class Enteropneusta; family Harrimaniidae; genus Saccoglossus; species Saccoglossus kowalevskii. The sequence continues at coordinate 24,391,204 of NC_140645.1, read as the reverse complement.
ATGCTGTTTTCTCTTGTCTGTACTCATCAATCACTAATGAACATTGTATCCTCGTTGCTATACAAAGTGGTTGTTAAGCGTATGAAGTTAACAAAGCTGCATAGTTGTTTGAGTAGTTTATTTATGCTATACAAATATTATTAAAATCTGATGCAGTTATGGTCATTTTTAATCGTAATTTCTTGTATTTATGATTTTTTTTTTAGCTGCTTTTTTTTCATTTTTATATGTCGAATATCGGTCACCGCAATTTGCCATTTTGAAAATTACATTGTATGGTGCTCAGTGATTGTTCGACAAATCTCATCAGAAACTGCTATCATAGCACAGGATTTACATAGTCATTGACACAGATGTAGTTAAAAAAAGAAGCCAATCCTTACACAGGATTTTAAATCAGAAAGATGTTATTTATAATCCGGATATATTCGAAAATGCTTGGGAGACCCAATGACGTTGACATCGAGTAAGATGACTTCTTACGTATTACTTCAAAGGCATTAAATTCAAATCCAAGTACTTGATTAAAAACCCCACTGAATAGTAATGTGTGTTGAATGCTTTGATTATCAATTCAATTTCAGGTCCTCAGCTAGTTTGATTTGAAACTGGCCGAGTGGGCAGTAATACAAAACTTCAAAACAAAATATTTGCAAAACCAATAGGCCGACCGCCATTTTTAATGCTATTTGCACCAGTTTCATTGGTCCACATTACCACGTTTCTAGCTATTTTTTCAACAAAAATAAAAAACTTGATGAAAAAAAGATTAATGAGACTACATAATCTCCTCCTTCTGTTTCATACTTAGATCTGCGCCATGAATTTATCACTAAAGGTCAGCTCTAGCAGAATATGTGAAATAAGAGAGGATTTTAATTCAACTATCACCAATTTCCCACACGTTTACAGCTATATCTCACACTCTTCTACCCATGGGTTATATATTTCCCAACCAATTCGCTAAACAAAATATCAAGTTGATCAGTGAAGCACTCATTTAATACAAATGCCCGCAACTTTTGGTAATTTTTGTCTAAAAAATAAATCAAAGATGGCGGCCAAACGTAAGAAGATTTTTTCCATGAGGTAAACAAAGCTTTGAAATGAACTGAAATGTTGCATGTGCACAGGACACTACATTGCAAAACTAATTTCAGGTCCTCAGCTAGTTTGATGTTAAAATGGCCGAGTGGGATGCAATACAAAACTTCAAAACAAGATATTTGCAAAACCAATAGGCCGATCGCCATTTTGAATGTTATTTGCATCAGATCCCATTGGTGCCCATCACCAAACAAAGTTCCAGGTTCTAGCTACGTTATCAACAACAACAAACTTGATGAAAAATGTTACATTCATCAGAAAAGTTTCAATAAATTGGGTGAGTAGCAGAAGGAAGTAGGGTGCTGAACATAAAAAGTAAACTGAATAGAGGGAAAACTATGATTAGTATTCGATCCGTCACTGACCCATTTAGACACGTACTATGTTTTCTGTTTGTCTGCATTCCTCAATTACTACTCGATATTGTATTGACGTTGTTGTTATTCAAATTGGTTGTGAAGTTAACAAAGCTGCCTGGTTGTTTGTGCATTTTCTTCATACTATATCAAGCTTATTAAAATCCAATGTAAGTTTAGGGTTCAAGATTTTATCGCTTCATGTTGAACGCGATCACTATATAAAATTTAAAAATTGCAAGAACGTTCAAGTGAAAATTCTTTGAGCACTTTATAAACATCTGAGCAACAATAAGCTAGGCCTAGCCTTCGAGCGTAGATTCTTAATAAAAATATAAAAGTACTTACTCTCAAAGTCGTTAAAAGCTTCATGTTGATTTACACAACTATATAACTTCTGAACATTGAGAGAAAGCTCAACGGAAACGTTTCAATAAATTTGAAGAGCAGCGTGGGAAGAGGAGCTGCCGAGCGTAATCAATAACTGAATAAAGGGAAAGGTATAACGAGTCACTGGCCCGTCACTGATGCCCCCACTATTCCAAACACGTAACTATGTTGTTGTTTAGTTTGTTTGTATTGAACTTTTTTATAATCGTGCGAAACGTATATGTGCAATGTTGTTATTTTAGTTCGAATTGTTAGACACGTGAAGTTAATAAATGTTTAAGAGTTTTTTTACATATGTTATAACGGAAAGAGATCATTAAGGCTCTTCAAACATAACCTGAACCTTAACACTCCAGACCCCAATGTAATTAAATATGCCCATATCCAGATAACTGACCCAAATAAGTGACCCAAAGATTGAAATAGGGGAGTGGCACTGGAGGGATGGGGTTAGGATTAGAGTTATGGGTAAGGGGGCCACAAGGGACTCTTACCTGCCATACCAATCTGCTTAAAATCCGATGTAGTTATATGGTAATGTTTTAGCTCTGCTGCCGACTTTGTCGAGCAGCGCTTATCATATGAGTGATTGTCCATTGTCGTTCATCGGCGTCGGCATCACCTTTTTACTTTTTGACTTGGTGTACCTGGTGTACCTTGGGTTGACCTCTCTCTGGTTTGTTATTTTCGTGATAATATCTCTGATTTAGATAAATATTTTTGGTAAAAAGTGATATTTTTTTACTTCTTGTTGAAAACTGCAAGTTTGATTGCTTTGATATTATACATATTGTTACTAGAGGTGGACCTCACTCAGATTTCTCTAATTCTCTAAATTTGGTGAATATATTTGTCTTTTTTTTTGGTAAAAAGTGTTATTTTTGACTTCTTGTTAAAAACCACGTTTCTAGCTCTAGCTTCTCTTTCAAACAACGACACAACTTGAGGACAACAAAGTTATGGTTGACAGAAAAGTTTAAATAAATGTGACAAGTTGCAGAAGGAAGTGAGCACAAGCTTAGAATAAGGAGAAAGCTATATCATATCACTGGCCAGCCACTGACAACAACCCGTAATTATGTTTGTTTTCTTATCTGTATTTATAAATTCATAATTAATATTGTATTTTTGCAGCGAAACTTGCTCTGTATGTATGCAATATTGTTATTCAGAGTGGTTGTTAGCCACGCGAAGTTTACAAATCTGCCAGGTTGTTTGAGCATTATTTTTATATATGCTTTATCAATCCGTTTAAAATCCACTGTAGGTTTGGGTTCATGGTTTTAATGCTTTACGTTGAACTTGATCAATATAAACATTTAAAAACTGCAATAACTTCAGCAGAAAAGTTTCAATACATTTGAAGCAGAAGGAAGTGAGCTGTTGAACTGAATACAAGCAAAGCTATAATTAAAGACGTGAGCGGCGTCAGCACGCCCAAGCTATCAGACATCTGTTCAATAATAAATGAGGTCACTGGCCGGATTTCTATTAGGGTAGTTTGAATGATCGGTATACCATGGGGTCAAAATGCAATTGGTTCGATGTATTTACCTGGTTTTGTAATCGAGATATGGTTTTCATAATATATAATAAGCCACGTACTTATGCCCATTATTAAAGTTCCATGATCATATATGGTATAATCTCTTATGTAGGAAACATATTTCCTTTGATACCTTCATTGTGACACTAGTTGCATGTCCAATTCTGCAACAGTCTTTCTGATATGACAATTATAAATATCAGTGAGTTTACAGGACCATATATGGTCATCTGTTATTTAAGTCGATTCCTTGTTTAACATAATCATAATAAGGCGGGTTTCATCTTCCCAACTGCAACAGTGTTTGGGACGTAACAGTTATGCATATAATGATGTCAGAAACCTCCACCCTACTGGCGCCCAGCCACATGATGTAGCTATGTACCATTCGTGTAAAAGAATGTTTCTCACTAGTAGAACGCACATACGCAATTTGAGCCCAATCGGACCAATACAACACATGTACATGTCTGATTACTCTTTTAACAAAATCCAAGATGGTGGCCAAACTATGTGACTCATTTGTTTTGTTTTTATTCTTTTCTTATAAAAAGCTATGACCAGACATGATATATACAACATATCTAGTTGATTGGGTGAAGGACCTTTGAGAAACAAATGCCCAACCATTTGTTCATTTTTACCTGAAATACAAGATGGCAATGCAATGTAGCAAATAAGAAGGTGATCACATAATTGTAGCTTGAGTACAGACAGTAGAAGAAATTCTAAATGGCGGCCAAACCATGTAACCAAACATAACATTTTTTTCAAAGACTTATACGCTGCATATATATAGAAGCTAAATACTATATATGAGAGCATTTTGCTTCGTGGTTCTGAAGATGATTTTCAAGAGTATTTTGCCGTTTTAGGGGGAAATATGGCGAAAAAGGTTGACGTGTACGTCTAATAAAGTAATGTACTATATGCCATAAAAAAACTGATCGCCCAGACCCTCAGAAGGTAGTCAAATAACCACTTCAGGTTTAATTACAGTCCAATATCATTGTATCAACACATATTGCGCTATTCAGCATTGGTTGGTTTGCGGCGATCTGCGTGTCAATCAATCCAATATGGCTGCCAAACCAATTGACCAATCAAAATTCTAAAAGTCTTTTGCATCGGTTATATGATAGAATCGCAATTTCTTGTAATATGAACGCGGCCACAAGTCAGCACCAGCGAGATTCCGAAGCCAACTGTTCAGTCAAGACCCTAGCAGTTAGCCACTTCGCTAGTGAATTTGCAAATTGGTTGCCCCAATACTTCTTAGACTTTCTGTAACACCCAAAGTAACGAGTATTGAATGCTTTGGTTATCAATTCAATTCTACAATAATTTTACAAATTGCTTTAAAGGGTGTGTCTGGTCTCGTGCCTGGTGATTTCCAACATCCAGTGACGCACATTGTATCCCACGTTTTGGCTGAGTGGACCCCGAGTGAAAAGTTAACAAATCAAGCATTTTGCATGACGTCATCAAAAAACCATGCCACACTAATTACTAGAATAAGTATAGGCAATCCTAGAGAAGATTGAAAATATAACTATAAAATTGTAGACTATAATCTTTTTCACTTGGAATCCTAGAGAATATTGAAAATATAACTATAAAATTGTAGACTATAATCTTTTTCACTTGGAGAGAAACAACAGCGATATACAGAGTGACCAAGTTAGTTGTATCCCTACTAACCGCGTGTTGTGTAATATTGTATGTTATTTCAGCATACGACATTTGAACTCACTACCTGTGTGCTAGTTTTTATGTTCTGCATTATTACCATATCAGAAGAATTTTGGTTTCTCTCTGTGATACTGCACTGTGATTGTAATAGTATTATAGATATTTTATTTCCCGAATTATCATCTTGCATATGATCTTTCTTAACTTGTTCATACATCAATCTTACTTTTAGTGACTATATTCTAATTATATATCCGGTTAAATTTGAGATTAAGGATACTACAGAATATGCTGCTCCTGTTTGAAATTTAGGTCTGTGTTTTGAGTTTGACTTTAAAGCGAGAGAGTCGTCACCTGCGCACGCGCGGGAATTGAGTCCCAAGCGACCATAACAACACACGTTAAAAACGCAAAGGCTCATGTGTAGACGCTTGTTTGTAAACAATGACACGCTATGGCCATCTGACGCATGCGCAGGTGACGACTCTCCATCAGACTATATGACAAGAGAGATGAGTTAATTTGACTATCATGAATTTTCCACATTTTTCATACAACAATATTACACTTTCTCCTACCATGGAGGTATAGCTCAATGCTCCTACCTATGGGGTATATATTTCCCAACTCATTCGTTACGCCCGAGCCTGTAGTAGATTTTTTCGAAAAGACATGGTCTTCTTAAGTCTGAACTATTTGAACGTTTTTTTTTATGATTTTTTTTTTTTTTTCTTTTTGTCACTTTCACTTTGTCAGTTCACTTATATTGTGTCTGAGAATAATTTGGTGAAAAGTGCTTCCGGGAGACACTAAAGTTATATTTTAACTGTGCGGTACAACCAGAAAATCGCTACATGTTGACTGGGTTCACTGTAAAACCATTCAGCAGTCAGATGCACTATCATTGTTTAATTTGTGACATTGAAAACTTTGTTTTCAAAAATTTTTATTCTTAGAACAATTCCATAGAACGCAATGTTAGTAGAAATTTCATTTTTCGTATTTTTTTTAAAAAAAAACTCAGATTCTTGAAATAATTCAGGATAACTAAGAGTACCTTGTCACATATAATATATAACCCGCCTACAATTTGATATATGACAAAATATCATATCCATTATTTGACTAAATTGTAACGGTGTTCTAATACTGACAACATGGTCGCCATTCACCATAATACGATTATAGTTTTTTTGGAAAATTAGGTTGCTGACCCTAAACTGTCTAAAGGTAATATCCTTATATTTACCGGAAGTACGATTTATCACTAAATGAATGATAAATTCTGGGTATTTCCATTTATGAATAGCATCATAATACTGAAAATTTTGATTCGAGGTACCACGTGATTAGTAGAACCAATCATATTACTGCGGCGATGTCAATCTGTTTTATACGTATACAAAATTTGAATCAAGGTCGCGCGTGGAAAGGTTACGAGTGCGGTGTATCTGTGCTTGATGATGGCTGCCTGCAAGGAACTTACCGCTAATTTGGTCCATGATTTTCTATCCTCTATTGACACGATTCTTTGTGACTGCGATGGTAAGGGGAAAAAATCGAGTTACTTCACAAAAATATTTTTATTTTTTGTAAATTATTGTCAATGCAAGTATATTTTTGTGCGTTCCATCTGACTGGACGCAATTCTTTTAACCGCGGAGATGGTGATTTAGATACACAATATAGCTTTAATGCGTCACTGTTGAGTGGGATCCATGATGCTCGGTCAGCACGTAAGTACGTACCATTAAGTACCAGTACAGCAGCCGCAGAGCCCCTCGCTCTCCATTCATTTCGTGCAGAACCAAATAGTGCTTTGTTTTGTTTTTATTCAGAGCATCGCCTAGTACGGCAGCTGCCTAAACCTACACCCTCTCTCCAACCAGAACAGTACGAAACGTTTGTTATTAGACTGCTTCCCAGTAATGTAATTAATGAACTTGTGCATGGCAATCAACAAAAATGTTAAGGAATTCACAACACCGGCGAGAGTACTCTTACTGTACTGTTGCTTCTGCATATTTAAGCTATAACCATTTAAATATCACATTATATATTGGTAGACACGAATATAGACTAACTGAAATATAATGGTGGGGTTTATATTAAGATCAAGCCTGGTACGCTGGGGTTATCGGCTTATAATATTTGCAATTCGCTATATAAATTTATTCATCATTTTTGTGTTGTATTACCGTTCAAAATTTGTTGTTAATTATTGTCTGAAAATCATAGTTCAGTATTGCCGTATCCCGTCCTGGGTGATGGTTTTGAAGACAGGTTTTATTTTTGGGTGAGTGCGGGCTATGAAACACGTGACTCAAAATTCGGTTAGAACGATCTTTAATCGCGTTGTTTTTAATCGCTATTTCAATCCACTGTAAAAATAGTCATGGCAGGGGTTGGCGTAAGAATCCTTATTTAGGTGTCGAGCGAGAATCAAAGTCCTTCAATTGATTCTAAAATATGCGTCTCAAACAATGTGTTCACAGTTCAAAAAAAAATTCCTCAACGTAATAAAAAATACTTGGCAGTGTAAAATGAGCAATCTGTTCCGAATAACTGACTTGTTTTCATATTGTTACAAACATTGAATATTATTCAGTCGTGATTATAAAAGCGTACAAAACGTAAGCAAACGGTTTCGGTCTCAAACAAACACTAGATGCACGATTTGACCTGAAACTGCTTCATTTGACCTCATATGTCAAAACGATCGATTAGACAGAATGCTGGGTTGTTTCAGCCGAACATATTCGGGGAATTTCCGAATAACGTCGGATGGCGAACGCACTACAACACGGAATTGATGTATAATTATTGCAATAGGATATTTTGCCATTAATTTATTTGAAGAAAATGGCACAAGTGTTTTTTAAAGAAACAGGAAATCGGTTTTTTGTGAGTTAAACTTATTTTAGAATAAATATTTAAGACTTTTCACTGTAATTACAAACAAACTTGAATTGCACGCTAATTTCGACGCCAGAAATGATTGAAATATTCTAAAACGACTCCTAAGTTGGAATAGGTATGATACATTTCTTCTGCAGAAGATATTTTCTGTGATTCATAAATATATATATTTTTTGTTTATTTATTTTTTCAACCAACATATCGCATTTTTGGTGAGGTTTCTTTGGATTTATCTTTAAGCTCCCATAGTTTTCAATAATCTGATGTGGAATATTCAGGTTTGCCCCAGTATATAGACTACGCATATATCTCCGTCTATGCTATATACTATCAATATCTGGTCTATACGAAAGATTTACTAAGATTATACAATTTCATAAATTTCTCTTTGTTTTGTCCGGCCCAGGAGTGTTATGGGGACATGACACTGCATTACCCGGAGCTGCAGAAACACTCACTAAAATGCGGCGTCTGGTAAGACCATATTCGCTTTTAAAGTTAGACACATTTTATATTTTAAAACTTGGATGGTGCGTTTCTGATACCGATAAAGTATGCATGTTGTGTTTCCTCTTCGTGCGTACAGGTCATCACTGTGATATAAAATAGATCGTAACGTGCCTATTTGTATTTTAGCAAGTTGTGTACTAGAAGAAGCTGTGTTTTCAATACTTATTATTTTAATATTTTGTGTTTTTATTGTTGTTGCTTTTTTTTTCAGGGAAAAAGAATATTTTTTGTGACAAATAACAGTATATATTCTAGTTATCAAGTTCTACAGAAGTTACAAAATCTTGGTTTCGAAGCATACTTGGTAATATGTTTAATATCAAAATTATTTGATATTTCTATATATACATGAATTGAAGATACTAGTACAATAATATATTATGAATAATAGTATGCACAAACAGATGAACTATAACCACGAAATACACCTGTAATTTATAAATATGAAAAATAACATAATATATGCTACATATAACTATTTATTATGTTATTTTTCATATTTATAAACTTTCATTTTTATAAACTACAGGTGTATTTTGTGGTTATACGATGAAAGGCAGAAAGCTTTACCACTATTGAAGCTGTACTAAACATGTTTATAAAAGAAAATATAAATACCGATCATCAGCTTTCATTGAAATTCAAATATTTAGTTGTGATTAGCTTAACAGTTCAACATTGATCTACGCCTATAATGCGCGTGAATATATTCAAGTGACATAGCAACTGCTACGGCGTCCACTCTGAATGAGCTGGTTGTTTGAATGTTCAACTAATTGGTTAATATTAATTACAACTCTCGATGTCAATTTCTGGGTTGGTCAATTTGAAATCTAACAACGAGTTTTTGTATATAAGAAATATATTTATAAGACGTTTGTAACGTCCAAATTTAGGCTTTTCAATGAACTAATGTTATCATAGGCATAATAAGAACATATAAACACAAATCAGTCGAAATTCGAATTGATGACAACGGCGCCGGCAAAGCGCCTGGCCGTCAAAACTAACCACAGAGGTCTTTGCCATGCATAGTGTACCTTTGTTGAGTTCATTACTTTTTTTATTTATTTATGAAAAAGGAAGAAATTGTCTGCCCGGCGTTTACTGCTGCTTCCTATCTTAAGTATTGTTTAAAATTTACTGGTAAAGTCTATCTTGTTGGAAGCAAAGGAATGGCGGACGAATTAGATTTAATGGATATTCAATATGTAGGAGAAGGTGTAAGTACTGATATAATTAACATCAACTTTTCGAAAGTAATACAATTTGTAGTGTCTAAAAACTTAAAACGAGGAGTCAGCATCTGCGCATGCGTCAGATGGCCATAGCGTATCATTGTTTACAAACAAGCGTCTACCCATGAGCCTTTGCGTTTTAGCGTGTGTTGTTATCATCGCTTGGGACTCAATTCCCGCGCGTGCGTAGGCGATGACCCTCCCGCTATAATTGTGTTTTTTTACTGAATGATATAACTAAACATATTTGTGTATGTCTGTATTGTACTGAGCTTGGTTGAATATCTAGTGAATCTGTCTTCGAACTTTGACCCGTGTTTGCATGGCGCTACACGTGGTATACGCTTTTGTAGTCCACTGTATAAAACGTTCAGTAGGAGTGTATATGCAAAAACTAATAATTCAAATGTAATGTTTAATATGATTATAGCCAGACCCTGCAACATCTTTGGACATTGATGAATGGAAAGCATTATCTATTGATAAAGAGGTGAATTATTTGTATTATGTGTTTTCCAAGTGACAGATGATACTCTGTCTGTCTGCCTGTCTCTCTCCCTCTCTCGCTCTTTCTCTTTCTTCTTTTTCTCTATTTTTCTCCCTCGGTTTCTGTCTTTGTCTTTGTCTCTTTCTCCCTCCCTCTCTCTCGCTCTTGATCTCTCTTATTTTTCTTTCTATTTCTCTCTCTCTCACATTGTTGATTAGTCGTTCATGGAAGTGGGCTGCGAATGCTTGTATAATATTTACAGTTCACATGTTTGACGGCTCATTGATTCAATATTTGTTATAGTGCATTAATGGTATTATTACATGTTCGATGTTGGAGTTTGAAATGTGGACACGTTTAAATTAACGTTACTTTTGTTCGTACAACCCATTAGCTGGAAACATTTAATATTAAATTTCAACAAAATAATTGTTGGTATGTTGATCATATATATATGCATTCCACTATTTCCATTGAATAGTTCATCTATCTGTTTTGCCTATTATTTAAAAAACTTTATGTGACTTCAATTGATGAAGATCTGTCATAAAATTGTGAACGTTTCAAGCAATAGTTTTCTACAGCACGGCGGGCGATTTCATCATACTCGCTGGAAAGGTGGATGTAGGACATTTTTTTTTGATTTTGTAAAATTATATGGAAACATTGCATAACAATTTTAAAATGATCTGACCCTGCGTCAACAAGGAATATTTGTTGGCATTTTGGTAGATGAAATATTCTACTTTTTTTAACATCATTGTTTGTATTTTTCTCTGCACTGTCATTATTTGCATTTCCTTTCAAATGTATGTTTGCAAAAACAGTAAAAAATCTAAAAAAAATCTTCTTAGTAAAATTAATGAATGTTTAACAGTAATTAAAAAAATAATGCGTTGCTTGAAAACAGTAAAGGTAAAAAACTGATTTCAACATGGAATGATGTGCGCCCCTACACGCCCTCTATAGTTCAATTTTATATCCCACAATCCTTTGCAAAATCTAATATGGAGTTAACATATTGCTTACCTATACTAATTAAACAGGAAAGGTCGTCACCTAAGCATGTTGCAAACGGCCATATCACATGGTTGTTCACAAACAAGCGTCTGCCCATGAGCCTTTGCGTTTTTAAGCGTGCGTTGTCATCGTCGCTTAGGGTTCAAACTACGCGCATGCGCAGGTGATGACCCCTCCGCTTTAACCTCAATATTGTTATCGTTCAAGGTAAAAGCTGTACTCGTAGGTTTTGACGAACATTTCAGTTACATCAAACTAATTAAAGCAAGTACATATCTCAGTGATCCGGGATGTGTATTCATTGCAACTAATCAAGATGAAAAGTTTCCAGTCACAGGGGACATTGTTATTCCAGGTAAAGTCAATATATACAAAACCTAAATTTGTATAATGGCCCAATGCTACAATCGGCACGTAATTTGTATTTTGTCACACAATGTGTTTCATCTCGCAATATGTTTTTTCGCCACAATATGCGTTTCGCTGTGCTTTTTCATGCAATGTGTTTCACCACACAATGTGTTTCGTCACGCAATGTTTTTTCGTCATACAATATGGGTTTCGTTACGCAATTTTTTGTCAAGCATTGTTTTTCACCACACAATATGCGTTTCGGCCGCTAAGTTTTTCGCCACGTAATGTGTGTTTTGTCATGCAATACGTATTTCACCATACAATGTATTTCGCCACACAATATGCGTTTCGCCACGTAATATATTTTTCTCCACTCAATATGTGTTCCATCACGCAATATGTCTTTTCGCCACACAATATTTTTTAGCCACACAACATTTTTTTGATACAAAATATTAATACAATAATATGTTTTCGCCACGCGATGTTTTTTTTGCCACACAACGTTTTTTGCAAAGAACGTGTTAGAATATTTTTTCGCCATGCGATGCTTTTCGTCACATAAAGTATTTGGTCACGCAATTTGTTTTTCGCCACACAATATATGTTTTTCGTCAAATCTCTTGCCCAATGTAAGCCAGTAATTTCCTCAGTGGTAGTGTCCCGGTCTAAATTCGTTCCCACTGTACAATTTTCCCCGAGGCCAAGATAACATTAGACAAAAGTATATTGTCTTGACTGGGCGGACGGTTCTCTTAGTTTGGTGGAGGTGTTGCAACGTCATGGAAAGAAATAATTCAATATATGGGTCTAATATTTATTGAATAATCCGATTGGATGAGTCAATGTATCCGAATGCAGATTCGGAATTGCGATTATTACTCATCTGTTATGCGAAATGCGTACCTGGACAGTGGCTGCTTGGCAAATCGTGATAACGAAGTTATTTATAACCATGGAAACGCTATTTAAAGTGACGAAGCGTGTTTTTGACAACAAACGAGTAGTCTACACATAATGTAGATTCGATGGTAACTATAGCAACAGACGGCCGAACTGTATACTTCATGCTACTTGACTGGATCGTCGTGCATTACTTAGACTGGGGATGACAGAGAATGTCTACACTGAACCAGACAGTGTTGACACCGATTCCCATCGTGTTCGAAATTGGTGTAGTTCAAAATGTTATTGATGGATTTTCATACAATTTTAAGGAGGGGTTGGCTTGGACACGGGGCCAATTGATTAGATTTCAGCAGATTTGGTTTATAACTCAAAAGGATATGGTTGGTTGGGATCGAGATCTCGTTGCCATGTAAACAAAATTTGTTTAATGACTACTCATTTCAATGTTGCCATGTACATATAAATTTGTCTGTTTCGTTGTTTTCTTTTCAAAAAAAGTTAAACACTGATGTGAGTATGATATCATACAAAGATATATTACAATTATATATATAATTATAGTAAGAATGTGTAATTTGCATTCATGTTGAAGAATTGTGCTCTTCGGCCAGTGTCTTCAAGTTAGTACATGTAGTACTTTTTCATATTAAAAAAAAAGTGAAATATTACTCGGTGGCATAAAACCTTCTTTAATACAATAGAATGGCACTGTTGACTCTCCTGACTTTTTTTTGTTGCAAGTTGCAAGTGCATTTTTGCCACAGAAGCCATATTCATGTTTGGAACTACACACATTATAGGGATGTGCGCCCATCTCACTATCAAATGGCAATTTAATGCGTTATCCTGGCGTCAACCAGGCTCGGTCGAATACAAGCACCTTTAATCAGTGAATGAATCTCGGTCAGTGGAATTGGCCTTCCCATTGAGTCTGTGGCACACTCACCCAGGGTAGGGGTCGACCCTTTAGGTGTTCAGCCTAAGGTAGGATTTGAACTTGAGTTTATCGATCATGAGTCTGATGCAACAACCACTATGCTACCAGTGATCGGTCATTGTTATGTTTGGGTCGCCCCTGTTTGTTGGTTTTCATGCAAATGTCTGACGAAAATACGAGGGGCGTTCAATAAGTAATGCCCCTGACCCACTTCCAGTTGTCTAATCTAGATGAAATAATTTACATCTCTATGGGTCATGTTGCAAAAAAACAGCTCTGAACTAATTGTGGTTTCTGATTCACAGGTGTTTGAACTGAGTCAGGTGTGAAATGGAGCCAGTTGAGTGTTGCGAAGTGATACGGTTTTTGTATTTGAAAGGAAGCACACCAAAAGAGAAAACCTCTGATGAAATGAAAGAAACTTATGATGATGATGCCCCTTCATATGATCTTGTAAAACGCTGGCATCGTGAATTCAAACATGGCCGGAAGTCTGTGCAAATTCATCCTTGAGCTCTAGACGCGTTCTTGCTTCTGGAAATGTGTGAACAACCTGGGAATCCATCTGCCATACACCTTATGCATATGCAAATGGTCATGAATGATAGTTTCCACAGACCCTGTACTAATCTTGACCTCTTGGGCTATTTGGTGAACAGTAATGTGTCAATCTTCCAAAATGGCTGCCTCAACTTGACGAACAGATGCCTCATCAATGGCAGAAGAGGGATGCCCAGGTCAGGGAGCTGTTTCCACAGACTTTCGGCCATGTTTAAATCCACGATGCCAGCGTTTTACAAGGTCATATGATGGGGCATCATCACCATCAGTTTCATTCATTTCATCAAAAGTCTCCTTTGGTGTGCTTCTTTTCAAATACTAGTACAAAAACCGTATCACTGCGCAACACTCTACTGGCTCCATTTCACACCTGACTTAGTTCAAACACCTGTAAAACAGAAACCACATTTAGTTCAGAGCTATTTTTTGCAACATGATCCACAAACATGGAAATCATTACACATGCACAATTTCATCTAGATCAGATAACTGGAAGTGGACCAGGGGCATTATTTATTCAAGGCCCCTCTTATCCCCAAATGTGACTAACGCACAGCAGGGTTGAATCCCATGAGAAAAAAACACAACTTTGCTGAATTGCGCAAACTCCGCGTGCAAAACAATTCTTTGCAGTGACTCGCTCGTGAACCCGGAAGTTAGGGCGTACGTATACAAACTTTGCCACCAACAGGAAATTGCACGAATAAAGCTCAAAACGCCGAAATACGGGTGCGAATTTGCTCCACCGGTTGATGTATCTATAATCGCTGTATGCTAGTTCCAGGGCTTCTTTCTATCATGTTACCACGATTGCAAGTACAACGTTCCGCATGCTTTATTGTATTTTGGTGTTTTGAAGTTATTTCTGTGTCTCATGAATACCTTTAAAATGAAGTTGGCATAACATAGTAGGAAAAACCTTCCCAGAGGTGAGTATACCAGTGCATTCCTGAAATTGGTCCAAAATCTTGTGGTATTTCGCCTCTGAGTTTGGCCATTCCTCCAATTATCTGCAGCATTGATGTACGTTATTTCGGTATAAGCCATGTATGACTTCTGTTATATTGCGCAACATCAAGAGCCAGACAACGAAAAAATTGACAACTCAGGCAGAACACAAGATCTACAGTAAAGCAGAGAAAGAGAGCTGTGTGGTTTTCATTTTGCGTAATTCGGGTTGTTGTTTACATACAAGCGTCTACCCACCAAACATTGCGTTGTTATCATCGCTCGGGACTCAATTACCGCGTGTCCGCAGGTGGGGACCCCTCCGCTTTAACATTTTCAGATTTATTGCGTAAATTGTAACGTGTCAAGTTTTGGAATAATTGCGTGAAGGAATGGAAACATCGGCGTTTCGTGACAAACATCATTCTCAAAATAACCCTGCTCTCGTCGCACTGACATCACCTTAAAGGGCGGTGGTCGTCGTGCTGCGCATGTGCGACATTAGTGTTGATGAACTTTATTTTTGCCACAATGCACTTTTTAATGGAATTTAGAAGTATGAGATTTGACCTGGGCGGGACTTGCACTAATTACCGCCGGCGACTCCTTCGATACCTAAAAATACCGATTTAAAGCTTAGTAAAGTCTCAGTTTGTACTCGTTGATCTGCCCAACAGTCAAAGTCGCCATCTTTGTTTATATGAGACCCATATATCTTGCGCATGAGTGGCGCAACGACTACCGCGCCTTAAAAGCCAACATTTCCGTCCCATGGGTTGGGTGGAGCTTAGTATTTGACTGATTATTCATCGACGGCAACTGTCATCGTTCATTAAATGCAGGTAGTCGACGTCTGCGCTAATCTTTTGTTTATGTGTATAGTTACTGATCTGAGCTGTGTAAAGTAAAATAAACAATTTATTTCTGGCGAAGAGGCAAATTCAAGTCGGGTATATGCACAGTTCATTCTAAAATGGCGTGGTCTATTCTGCAATGTTCAATAAATATAGTCACAGACTTAAATTACGTTGCGTAGAGTAAATCTCTGGTCTCTGACCGATCGGTTGTTTCCCATTTTGTCTTACATCACAGTTGCTTTAACAACACTGCTTTCTTTGATGTATTACATGATATATCATGCACACATAAAACCATGGCCACTGGCCACATCACATGAATTACAAATGTATTGACACAACCTCAAGACAAAGGACAATGGGCACCAGCAGGTCGATTGTGTAACACTTGAGCTGCAATTCAATGAGTGAATGGAGAGTTTGTTGCATTAATCTTTCTCCGCCACGGCATGTCTCCTGCGGGTGTTTAATCACGGCATAGCCTGACTGATAAAACACGTTTCCATATATAGTTTCAATGGGTCTATGTATATGACTGAGCAACAGCTGATGACATGTTCGAATTTTGTGATTTTAGTTTTTGTGTGAGATAAAGCTGGCGTACGAGCGAGCACGTATCTACGTTTGTTTTTGACAGACAATTTGTTATGGACGCTTCGTCATTTATCTCCCATTTCGAACGCTTGGCTTATTATTAGACGCAATTTAAAATAGGAAACTGCTCTTGCAGGTCGATGCACTCAGGGCATGCCATGACACATTTTGCGAACGAAAGTCACGACGAAATATACACATATTGCGTAGCGTACTCAATTTGCTTGGTGAAAATGAAATTGCAAATTACCTGCCGAATACTTGTCGAATGTTTTTATAGGCCGTCATACGTTTCGTATAGTAATTGTCAGAAACTACAATTCTTGTAAACGGCCGACCACAGATCATTGGCGCTGTTAACGACTACCTAGGGGGCGCGACTTAAATAAAAGGAGTATTACACTGCACTCTGTCGATTACATCGAACAAAGAGCTGTTACAAAATCCTGCTAGAGAATAATTCTAAAATGATAATGTTGTGACGTGTTTGTTATAGATGTCGGTGTCCTTGTATCAGCTGTCGGGACGGCAGTACAACGCCAACCAGTAGTGGTCGGAAAACGGGGCGAATATCTTTTTCAAAGTATTATGAACAGGTAAATCTGTTAAACTGTAGATTCATTTTCTTAAAAGCTTGGTTAAGATAGAAGCCTACATATAATCTCATGATAAGGTTTATAAGTTTATTATGTGCAATCTTGGAGCTATTGTCCCATGATACAAGAAATATTATATTTGTGTGTTAAAGTGAAGTTTCTTTTTATAAAAAAAACTTGTCCCTAATATGTTTGTTTTTAAATCGGTATAATTAAATAAACAATTCCATAGTCTAAGAACACAATGTTGACCTTTTTTAAATTGCATTTGTTGGAATAATTTAGGACAACAAAATGTACCCCATCATTACCGATATAGTATTTGTCACCAGCCTACAATTTTAGATATAGCATAAAATCTCTATCAAGGGAACCTATGGTAAAAGTATTATCCACTAAATCAAACAATATTTTTTTTCGAAAATTATGCTCGTGAACGCCAAATGTTTTAAAGTCAATATCGAGTACAATTTATTTTATAATGAATAAATTATGGGTATTTGTTATTTAATGAGCTCTACCTTAATAACTGAATAATTGATGAAAACCAAACAGAGATAACATTTAACAAATTGAAAAATTGGTCCGTACATTGTCATAAAATTATGCATAATAATTTGAATACATTTTTACCGTGATTTGACTATCTGTTTACTTCTTGTCATAGCTGCAATGGTATAAATCCGCAAAAAACAGTGGTGATTGGTGACCAGTTATCGAGTGATATCTTAATGGGGAGGCGAAATGGTTTGAAAACTCTTCTGGTAGAAACAGGTCTCAATAAAAGGAGTGACGCGATGGAGAACATGCAAAGCAAGTCCACTGAAAGACAGAAAATGGTGCCGGATTATTTTATTTCGAGTTTGGCTGAGCTTGGGAAAGAACTGTGATCATTGTCGTCTGTGTTTTTAGTTCGTAATAAGACTGTTCAACATAAATAACTTAAGGTAGAAGCCTACTCATGATTTCAATTACCCAGAATTTATTCATTTTTTAATAAATTGTACTTCCGGGCAATATAACATTATTGACTTTTAAAAAGTTGGGGTCACCAGGTGTATTTTGCGAGAAAATCATGGTTGTATTTTACGGGTTAGTTGCCATTTTGGCAGTATTATAGTGCTTTTACCATAGGTTCCTATGGCAGAGACATTATGACATATCTCAAATTGTAGACTGGTGACATAGACTGCAAAAATAATATATTGTAAATGATGAGGTACTTTTTGTTTCCCTGATTTGTTTTGTTTAACATTGCGCTCTAAGAATTAATTGTTCTAAAAATAGTGATTTTTGAAAAATATTAGGACAAGTTTCTCAAAATACTTCACTGTAACACACAAAAGAATGCTATTTGATAGTGCCATGAAACAATAGCTTAATGATTTTACAAAATAAACCATTGTCATGTGATTTATGACCAACTTTCTCAAACATTATGAGCGAGCTTCTACCTTAAGAACAAAATAGCAACACTAGTAACATTTTGAACGTCAAAATCAACTTTTGTCACCTTTTGTAAAATCAGCCAATATAAAATCACGTTTATTTAGTAGTTGATAATTGATTAATTAATTAAAAATGGTTACTAATAATGGGTGTAAATACAAAAACCTTGAAGATGAGCGTAAAATGGTTAGAGAAACTGGTGTTGTTTTGTTAAATATTTAAACATTATTATTGTTTTGTTTAGGTAACATTTTGTTCATGATAAGCGCTGGTATACTATAAATCTTTTAGTGTGTTATGTTCTTGCAGTTCTTCGGTGAGGACACTAGTGGTGGATCTAGGGGATTCTTGGGGTCCGGAGACCCCCACCCTGTTGAAAAATGTATTCAATTTGTTTTTGTATATTATAAATAAATCATTAACTTAGTCTGGCAATTTTAAAGTTTGGACCCCCATAAAAAATCCTGTATCCACCCCTGCTACCTCACCCTTTTAAAAATGTTACAAAGGTACATAATGAACAGGCTGTGCATCGTGGGGTACCAAGGTACCAGGCAAGAGACAGATAAAACACTGGGTGGGTATCCTCGGGGGCGGAGCTACGTCACAGACGTTCCACGTTGCTAAGACGCACACCACTGTTTATGGCACCCAATACATATATCATCAATATCATAGTACAGAGTTATGTTAACAACGAGTCAAAAATAAGACTAATATACTAAATTTTTATTTAATTAATTGTAAGAATGAGATTACATTGTGAAATGGCCACGATGTACCACGGATCCTTTATTGGCAATAAAAATGTGTTATCGCCAGGAAGATTCGTCGTTTGATTTTGATTCAGTTGTTTGTAAGTTGCACAATGTGGTTTTAAATTTATTGACATGCATAGCCACGGATTTGTTTTTTGATTATTTGCCCAATTTGTCATGAAACAACTACTGAGCTTAGTAGAGACGAGAAACAATGGTGTCCATAGTATGTGCCAATGCACAGTGCAGCAATAATAAGGCAACTCAACTTTAAAATATTTTATCATATATTCATATTTGGATATACAATACCAATAAGACTGTATTTATGACTGAGATTATATTATATATAAGCAATTTCAATTGCCCGGTGTAAGTAAAATATGGTTAAATACACAATATACCATGGTCTTACGAGGGGCGTTCAATAAGCAACGCCCCTGACCCATTTCCGATAGCAGGAGATTAATGAAACTTGGCACAGTTATTAGTCGTTCTCTACATAGGAACCACCAAGAGTTATGAATTTCTCCCATCTTTTGATGCAGCTCTGGACACCGTTTCTGTAGAACATCCCAGGTTGGTCCTCTAACCACGTCGAAACTTCAAAAATCAAGGCTGCATCATCTGGGAAACGCTTTCCTTTCAAAAACAACGTCATGGCTGGGAAGAGATGTAAGTAAGAGGGTACAAGCTCAGGAGAGTAAGGGGGTGGGGAGGATTTCATAGCCACACGCCCGTGCTTCTGATCTGGGGACATGCGAGTTGTAGACCGGAGCGTTGTCCTGCAGGAGGAGGATACATTTACTGATCTTGCCTCGCCTCTTGATTTTGATAGCTTCTCTTAATTTCATCAAAAGTGGAGCGTAATAGGCTCATGTAATTGTGGTACCCTTTGCCAGGAAATCTGTCATCACTACTCCGTCCTGGTCTCAGAAGACTGTGAGCATGACCTTGACAGCGGAGGGCTGCACCCTTGCTACTTTGGAGGTGGTGAGTCCAAGTGCTTCCACTGCATTGACTGGGCTTTGGTCTCTGGATCATAGTGATGGACTCAAGTTTCATCCTGTGTAATCAGTCTTTTGAAACTCATCTTCTTGGCACATTTCCAAATTTATCCTTGAGCTCTCGACGCGTTCTTGCGTCTGGAAAAGTGTAAACAACCTGGGAATCCATCTGCCAGACACCTTATGCATATGCAAATGGTCATGAATGATAGTTTCCACAGACCATGTACTAATCTTGAACTCTTGGGCGAACAGTAATGCGTCGATCTTCCAAAATAGCTGTCTCAACTTGTCGGACAGATGCCTCATAAATGGCAGAAGAGGGATGACCTGGTCTGGGAGCTGTTTCCACAGACTTTCGGCCATGTTTGAATTCACGATGCCAGCGTTTTACAAGGTCATATGATGGGGCATCATCACCATAAGTTTCTTTCATTTGATCAAAAGTCTCCTTTGGTGTGCTTCCTTTCAAATACAAAAACCGTATCACTGCGCAACACTCTACTGGCTTCATTTCACACCTGACTCAGTTCAAACACCTGTAAATCAGAAACCACAATTAGTTCAGAGCTATTTTTGCAACATGGTCCATAAACATGAAAATCATTACACATGCAAAATTTCATCTAGATCAGACAACTGGAAGTGGGCCAGGGGCATTATTTATTGAAAGCGTAACCCCAAAGGTGACTAACACACAGCAGGGTTAAATGGCATGAGAAAAAAAAATTTGCAGAATTGCGCAAACTCCGCGTGAAAAACAATTCTTTGCAGTGACTCGCTCGTGAACCCGGAAGTTAGGGCGTACGTATACAAGCTTTGCCACTAACAGGAAATTGCACGAATAAAGCTCAAAACGCCGAAATACGGGTCCGAATTTGCTCCACCAGTTGATATATCTATAAACGCTGTATGCTAGTTCCAGGGCCCCTTTTTTATCATGTTACCACGATTGCAAGTACAGCGTTCCTTATGCTGTATTGAAGTTATTTCTGTATCTCATGAATACCTTTAAAATGAAGTTGGCATAACATAGTAGGAATAACCTCCCCAGAGGCGAGTATACCAGTGCATTCCTGAAATTGGTCCAAATTCTCCTGGTATTTCGCCTCTGAGTTTGGCCATTCCTTCAATATTCTGCAGCATTGATGCACGTTATTTCGGTATAAGCCATGTATGACTTCTGTTATATTGCGCAACATCATGAGCCAGGCAACGAAAAAATTGACAACTCAGGCAGAGCACAAGATCTACAGTAAAGCAGAGAAAGAGAGCTGTGTGGTTTTCATTTTGCGTAATTCGGGTTGTTGTTTACACACAAGCGTCTACCCAACAAACATTGCGTTGTTATCATCGCTCGGGACTCAATTACCGCGTGTCCGCAGGTGGGGACCCCTCCGCTTAACATTTTCAGATTTATTGCGTAAATTGTAACGTGTCAAGTTTTGGAATAATTGCGTGAAGGAATGGAAACATCGGCGTTTCGTGACAAACATCATTCTCAAAATAACCCTGCTCTCGTCTCGCTGACATCACGTTAAAGGGCGGTGGTCGTCGTGCTGCGCATGTGCGACTATAGTGTTGATGAACTTTATTTTTCCCACAAGCCAATGCACTTTGTTAATGGAATTTAGAAGTATGAGATTTGACCTAGGCGCGAATTGCACTAATTACCACCAATGACTCCTTCGATACCTTCCAATCACCTACAAATATCCCATTAAAGCTTGGTATCGTCTCAGTTTGTACTCGTTGATCTGCGCAACAGTCAAAGTCGCCATCTTTGTTTATATGAGACCCATATATCTTGCGCATGCGTGGCGCAACGACTACCGCGCCTTAAAAACAATATTTCCGTCTCATGGGTTGGGTGGAGCTTAGTATTTGACTGATTATTCATCGACGGCAACCGTCATCGTTCATTAAATGCAGGTAGTCGACGTCTGCGCTAATCTTTTGTTTATGTGTATAGTTACTGATCTGAGCTGTGTAAAGTAAAATAAACAATTCATTTCAGGCGACGAGGCAAATTCAAGTCGGGTATATGCACAGTTCATTATAAAATGGCGTGGTCTATTTATATCAATAAATATAGTCACAGACATAAATTACGTTGCGTAGAGTAAATCTCTTATTTCCCATTCTGTCTTGCATTAGTTCACTGACATCACAGTTGCTTAAAACGACACGGCTTTCTTTGATGTGTTACGTGTTATACTACACACACATAAAACCATAGCCACGGGCCACATTACATGAATTACAAATGTATTAACACAATCTCAAGACAAAAGACAATGGACAGCAGCAGGTCGATTGTGTAACACGTGATCTGCAATTCAATGAGTGGTTGAAGAGTTTGTTTCATTAATCTTTCCCCCATTTCTATTCATGTCTATGCAACCATTTCCCGCCACGGCATGTCTCAGAATTATCTCCAGGGGGAGTTTTATATCACGGCATAGCCTGCCTGATAAAACACGTTTCCAAATATAGTTTCAATGGGTCTATGCATATGACTGAGCAACTGCTGGTGCCATCGAATTTTTTTAATTTCAGTTTTGTGTGAGAAAAAGCCGGCGTACGAGCGAGCACGTATCTACGTTTTTTTTTTTTTTTTTTTTTTTTGACAGACAATTTGTTATGAACGCTTCGTCATTTATCTCCCATTTAAAACGCTTGGCTTATCATTGGACGCTATTTAAAATAGGAAACTGCTCTTGCCGGTCAGTGCACTCTGGGCATGCCATGACACATTTCACGAACGAAAGTCACGACGAAATATACACATATTGCTTAGCGTACTCAATTTGCTTGGTGAAATAAAATCGCAAATTACGTATCGATTGTTGTTATAGGCCGCCATACGTTTCGTATAGTAATTGTCAGAAACTACAATTCTTGTAAATGGCCGACCACAGATCACTAAAAAATATTGGCGCTGTTAACAACTTCCTTATTTTGTCGCTAGAGGGCGCAACTTAAATAAAAGGAGTATTACACTGCACTCTGATTACATCGAACAAAAAGTTGTTACAAAATCCTGCTAGAGAATAATTCTAAAATGATAATGTTGTGACGTGTTTTTTTATAGATGTCGGTGTCCTTGTATCAGCTGTCGGGACGGCAGTACAACGCCAACCAGTAGTGGTCGGAAAACGGGGCGAATATCTTTTTCAAAGTATTATGAACAGGTAAATCTTTTAAACTGTAGATTCATTTTCTTAAAAGCATGGTTAAGATAGAAGCCTACATATAATCTCATGATAAGGTTTATAAGTTTATTATGTGCAATCTTGGAGCTATTGTCCCATGATACAAGAAATATTATATTTGTGTGTTAAAGTGAAGTTTCTTTTTATAAAAACACTTGTCCCTAATATTTTTGTTTTTAAATCGGTATAATTAAATAAACAATTCCATAGTCTAAGAAAAAAAGTTGCATTTTCGACCTTTTTTTAAATTGCATTTGTCGGAATAATTCAGGACAACAAAATGTACCCCATCATTACCGATATAGGATTTGTCTACAGCCTACAATTTTAGATATCGTATACAATCACTATCAAGGGAACATATGGTAAAAGTATTATCCACAAAATCCAACAATATTTTTTTTTCGAAAATTATGCTCGTGACCTCCAAATGTTTTAAAGTCAATATCGAGTACAATTTATTTAATAATGAATAAATTATAGGTATTTGTTATTTAATGACCTCTACCTTAACAACTAAATGATTGATGAAAGCCAAACCGAGACAACATTTAACAAATTGAAAAATTGGTCGGTACATTATGTATAATAATTTGAATACATTTTTACCGTGATTTGACTATCTGTTTACTTCTTTGTCATAGCTGCAATGGTATGAATCTGCAAAAAAAGTGGTGATTGGTGACCAGTTAACGAGTGATATCTTAATGGGGAGACGAAATGGTTTGAAAACTCTTCTGGTAGAAACAGGTCTCGATAAAAGGAGTGACGCAATAGAGAACATGCAAAGCAAGTCAACTGAATGACAGCAAATGGTGCCGGATTATTTTATTTCAAGTTTGACTGAGCTTGGGGAAGAACAGTGATCATTGTCGTCTGTGTTTTTAGTTCGTAATAAGACTGTTCAACATAAAAAACTTAAGGTAGAAGCCTAATCATGATTTCAATTACCCAGAATTTATTCATTTTTTAATAAATTGTACTTCCGGGCATTACAGCATTATTGACTTTTTAAAAGTTGGGGGTCACCAGGTTAATTTTGCGAGAAAATCATGCTTGTATTTTAGTGGTTAGTAGTCATTTTGGCAGTATTATAGTGCTTTTACCATAGGTTCCTATGGCAGAGACATTACGCCATATCTCAAATTGTAGACTGGTGACATAGGCTGAAAAAGTAATATATTGTAAATGATGGGGTACTTTTTGTTTTATTGTTTTTTTTTTTGTTTTGTTTAACATTGCGCTCTAAGGAATTATTAGGACAAATTTCTCAAAATACTTCACTGTAACACACAAAGGAATGCTATTTTATGGTGCCATTCATGATTTTACATAATAAACCAATGAACATTGTCATGTGATTTATGACCAACTTTCACAAATATTATGAGCGAGCTTCTACCTTAAGAACAAAATAGCAACACTAGTAACATTTTGAACGTCAAAATCAACTTTTGTCACCTTTTGTAAAATCAGCCAATATAAAATCACGTTCAAATGGTTACTAATAATGGGTGTAAATACAAAAACCTTGAAGATGAGCGTAAAATGGTTAGAGAAACTGGTGTTGTTTTGTTAAATATTTAAACATTATTATTTTGTGTTGGTAACATTTTTTTCATAACATGCACTGGTATACTATAATTCTTTTAATGTTTCATGTTCTTGTAAGGTAAAATGGTGTAAATGCATCTCTACCATCAGTCCCAGGCAACAGTGACCGCTGGATGGCGCGTGACTCTTGTTACTCAGGAAGGGTGTAAATTGTGACGTGTGTACTTGTCCGTAAACCACTTTCCCGGTAGTCGCGCACATGCCGTTTTGGGTGTAACGTAAACTTGCACGCGTGATATTGTGCTTCTGTGTGTACCATTCGACGTAACACAAATAAAATTCCCTTCTATTCTATAAATTCAACTAAAACTGCTGCAAAACTGGGGTGCAGAAATACGCCTGACTTGTCACGGCAGAAAATAAAAGTTTGTAAGTTTTCTGATAGTCCATAGAAGGGAATCTTATTTTTGTCGCTTCAGTTGGTACGCCCGCAAGCTCAACATCCCACGTGCAAGTTACGTTACACCCTAAAATGGTATGCGCGCGCATGCGAGACGACGTACCTTCGACATCCGGAAATGTGGTCTATATACTGTAAAATACTTTATTTTCGCTTGGAATTAATTTTCGCTATTTTTGCTGAAGGAATGATAAAATCCAGCAAATATATTTTTATTCCTATATTTTTCATTCAACTTGTCGAAAATCCGAGAAAATAAATTCCACACAAAACACCCAAAAAGTACTTCATTTTGATGTCACAGAAGAACTCTGCCACTAGGGGGCGCGATTTATAGACTCAAAAACGGTTCTTCTAGTAACCGTGGATCAGTCAAACTGGTGCCTCTGGATATTTGCGTCCATTCATTGGTCAGTTATCCGACTGTACCAGTATCTTCTGCTAAAATCATAGGGCAGCGCTGTATTAAAATGGACGTAGCTTAAAAACACTAAGAATTATCAACATTTTGTTGAGTGCAAGGTTATTTTGAATAAATTGCAAATAAAAAAAAAACACAAACGTGTTTTTATAGAAACGATGTCTATGTTGCAGTTCAAGAAGTTCAGGCATTCAAATAGCCAGTCACAAGGATATCACCATAACAAAAAGAAAGTTAGCACTACATGGTCGGCGATATTCATTGCGCCCTCGCAGACGTATTCGGGCGTAGTCCGGCGGAGAGGGCGCAATAACTATCGTCATTTATTTCAGGTTTACAGCCAAAACCAAGTACGCGTAGACCTTCGACAAAATAAACGGAGCCATTGATACATTTCGTGAATTTCATTTGTTGTGAGCGTGATGAATATCAAATATCTACTTGTTTATATCCTTCTCCTTAACACATTAAAATGCATCGGCCTCAATGATTGTTTTAACGGTAAATTATACCCACTCGGTGTCTTCATTACCTGAGCCTACTACAAAACAGGGGGCGGACATCCGGGCATTTTCACCGCCTGGCAACCATCGCGGTGAAAACAAAGGCCAAAAACTCTCAGAAAACGGTACTTTGGGATGGTTGTTGAGACTCCCCTGAACAGTGTAACAAGATTAGCCCTACGTGTGTAACATATATAAATTTGGTTGTTCGGGATTACTTCAAAGTTGAGTTTGTGTTGTTTTCTTGAATTTTCACCGGCTCGACCGTCGTTCCACAGCAGCGCGCACAGAGCCCATAGAAATGCATGGTACAGTGGTGCGCGTCTTAGCAACGTGGAACGTCTGTGACGTAGCTCCCCCCCCCCCCCCCCCCGAGGATAAACGCGCTTCGTCACTAGGAGACGCTATTTATAGGAAAGGTGCATTGCATTATCATTACTATTGCAGACTTTTGTTTTGGTTAATGTTATAACTTAAAGGTGAGGCAGGAGATTATTTCTCCTAAACGGTGGAGCATATATACGGTAAATAATATTAAATTCAACAATAAAATAATTAAATATCATGCTACATCTATAGTTTGTTCATACCTCTCTTTATTCTCAAAAGATTAATACAATGGAATATGAACTGTGCAAGAATGGGAATGAGCAATTCGGAGACTTTCTGATCAAACTAAACATCAACCAAGACACGACAAAACTCATTTAAAAGAAAAACGCCCATTCAAAGATCTTTACATTTGAAAAACCCAGATAGTTTTTATTTGTTCCTCGGTCAGAGTTCATGATGCTATCAGAATTTAAATGAAACAAATGGCTTCACATTAAATTATAACATATACAGATGGAACAAAAGAGCAATTTATTTATTTTGGTCCACAGATGCATCAAAATCAGAAATTTAAAATTGGTGTCAGACTACGCTCATATTCAGGTAGAAATACCAAAAATAAACCATAATCATAAGATGGCTTTGTAAATTGTATGTTTCCGTCTCTGAAACCATTGGTGCCACAATACATGAATGAAATGTACATATTATGCAAATTAAATTCATAGTTCTGCTCAGTGATTTGTATTACAGGTGAAATCAAAAACTGGGCTTCAAAATTAATTTTATCGTGGATTAATATGTCAAAATGCAAATATTTTTGATGAGAATTCATTCTAGGTGCAAAGGTTATTAACACTCTGAGTACTGATTCTATTTATAAACAAAGACTTGCCGTGTATATTGTATTAAATTTGCTCTAGTGAGAACAATCAACTGTTCATAAATGACACAATATTTCAGGTTTGGATCAGTATAGCTTGTTATCGCTTTCCAGATTCAATTAAGTTAAGGGCTTTCAACTAAGCTTTTCTGACAATAAAACTTTAAGAAATACAATCTTTCACCGATTTTTGAATTATTATTACAGCCTATATGGCTGGTCCCAATAAAAAAAAAATCCAATTTTAATTTCACAATGCATACAACCATCCATCATTTATATTTGTGACAGAAAATTTTGTATACAAGTTTTTTTTATTTTAAATACCACGCCTTCATATTGCTATCTCCAGCATGCTATTTTGGGAATCCTCCCCCAAACTACTCCATTAGTTCAACAGTTGTAATCTTTTGTTTTTATACTTTGAAACTTGTGAGGGCATGCTATATGTCAGTGAAGGATGTGAATTTGTGAAGACAAGCATAAAAACTCTGTGACAATAAAAAAGAACATACAAGCCTTTTGAAATGACAGTAAATTTTTACTTTTATCATACCTATTGCACTTATAGAAGTGAAAAATAAGATATATATATACTTGTATATATAGGTGCATACAAATATCGCAGTACTGTTTTTTTTGTATTTTTATTTCTCGCACAAAAACTAGGTAGTTTTAAGGAAAAATAACTTTGTGCGAGTTTTTGAATCACTGATCATGATTTACCCTGTTGAATAGAACAGAAAAAATCATGCTACAATTTTTTGTTCAGCTAAAGAGACAAGTAAATGCTAACAAAGAACAAAAAATTATCTCCACTTTTACAAAAAACAATTGGAGAAACGTATGTATTTTTTTTTTCAAATTGTAACAATGAATATTAACTTACAAAACAGACATAACAAACTGAAAAAAACCACCTTCCCTTACCAAGCAGCCACCCCCGTAATATAGATTGTTCCGTTATTTTCCATCAAATAACATCATTGCCCTAAATCAGGGGGTGGCAATGCAAATTTTATGGGCAGTTTTTTAAACTAATGATAACAGTGGAGGCGAAAAAACTACAGTGCCAACACTACTGTGAAAATAGAGAAGCTGCTTCCTGGTATAAGGAAGCCAGATTCTCATACACTATATACAATAGAATGGACTGTACCATTGTGTGACACAGGGAAGGAGGACCCCAAATTGGGGAGCAACCTATTTCAAAACACAATACAGGGCCCTGATAAAGATGGAAACAATTGTAATGCAAACAAGACAAGACGAATCAAGAGAAATCTCTCGCCTGATAGAACAATTAGAAACATAATTGTAATATATCCATAAAATATATAATTTAAAACTTAATAATTTATCAATAAATGAGTTCTGAAATTGTTCTAATGAAAGAAAATATTGAAAGATAATAGAAGTTGAAATCAGATGACATCAAGATATAGCTCCACCTTAGTCTAAAATGGAATAGTCCATCTATACTCTTATATACTTAAGAATGGAATAGTCCACAATAATGGAACCAAACAACAACTTATGACACATCACATGGTTGGTGTGTCTCATGCAAGATATACTTTTTATGTATATTTCAGCTCAGTACAAATGTATCATTACATCTGATAAGTTCCACATTTGTTTGAAATCATTAACGCAACACATGCAAGATTTTGTTTTCCAAATAAGCTGGCACATGTTTAAAGACAAAACCCCAATGCCATTCAGTCTCAGTATCTCAAATAAGAAACTTGTATGATTTGGGAGCACTCAGTTTTAAGGTTTTGTTCATTACATCACGGGTAAAGTTCGAGACTAGGCATTTTTTGCATCACATGTAAACAGTAAACAACAACTGTGCTGCATTTCATCAAAAAGCAGTGCACAAAATGGCAGAATTTTACTTGCATTATGGGATATTAACTTATTATGTTCGCAACAAAGTGTAGTTTGTAATATAGATAATCCAATTTGTCAACCTCGGGAGAATGAAAGCAATATGAACTCTGCATAATCAAACAAGCGTGCTGTATTCGAGATACCGAAAATTACAGTCATGGCTATTACCATGATATATATATATATATACATAAAGGTGTATTTGAATAAAAACTGAGAAATACAGTATAAACACTAGTAAATATCTGATTTAACTAAACACAAAAATGTATCTAATGCAGTAAAAACCAGCTGCAAGTATTATGTACAAATCTTCTTTTTCTCAATAGAGAAAGTATACTAATATTTCCATTGACTTGCACGCTGTGCGCATAAGTGTACAGACCAATAGGTGATTTTCCGTACAATTGCGAGATCTCGCGAGATGCATGAAAGATGCGCGTCGAACGTCTGCCGCAAAAATCAAACGATTTGATTTTGAACTAGAATTTCTTTATTTCGTAGCTTACATTGACCGGCCGATCTTCGACAGAGGAATATTGCTTCCGAATACCCATACTTAATCGAAATTGCCTATTATCAAATGTGGACAGCACATTATTAAGCATGGAAATGTCCCCGAAATACTTTCGCGTTTGTCGAATCCCACGCGATGTTTGACGCGACTACGATGCTATGACCTTTGTTTGTCCTGTTTTTACCTATTGCTTGCATGTGAAAAAATAAAAACACTAACTGTTCAACATCTAACATCACCAAGACAACAGCATGACAGGGACATTGTCAGTTCCTGCCAAAGCACAACAACAAATATTTTGCATAATCATAGTTACTATGAAAAACGTGCTACAAAAAATAAATATATGTATTTGGGGTAGATAATATTTAAGAACTGCAGACAAGGCTCAATGTGTCCTTGCAGCAGTTTGCATTGCCAAATACAGTTGCAAAGCATCTTTGCGTTTTCCAGCAAAGAAAAGAAAACTCGAACCTTCCTGCCCAATTCACATGAAGTAAATTATTATGATTCAGCACCACATGGTGTTTTCGTCAGAATGTTTGTTTATCATAGACATTTGGCTTATTTGTTTGGATGCACAAGACAGTGATCATACACAACACGAGCCAACTTGATACGCGCATACAAGCTACTTATGTAATCCTATTACATACGTAATGTGCATCAAAACCAAACAGCAAATTGTCTATTTCGCACCCCCTATATTATTGATTGTTTCCATGGCAGCAATAACGGCAGTGTGAAGACCAGCACATACATGAAATGAAATTATTTTATGTCAGTTATAATTTGTTAATTAGTTTCCACTCAGTGGAAAGCACTACAAACTTTTAGGGTTGGGTATAGAATTCTTTTATTTGAAATAATGTAGTACCTCATTACAATGACGTTGCTTGTTTTGATACGACTAAACATGCGCTTGTTCCAGTACAATTTGTTATTCAGTATTAGGTGACTATTAGGAAAACTGAGAAAACTTGTTTTTTCCTTTCACTTAGTTTATAGATTATATTTTCATGATATTCTTACCCATGTATAACCCCCCCCCCCTCTCACAGTATAGTTCAGTTACTATCCCTGAGATTACTCGAGCTGGCAGCTGTTTATCCGCTAACTTAGTTAGATATTCTTT
This sequence comes from Saccoglossus kowalevskii, assembly GCF_978046115.1. Lineage (NCBI taxonomy): Eukaryota > Metazoa > Hemichordata > Enteropneusta > Harrimaniidae > Saccoglossus > Saccoglossus kowalevskii. The sequence continues at coordinate 24,360,052 of NC_140645.1, read as the reverse complement.
GAGTCCCAAATATTTACAAACATATTGATAAAATGTTATTGTCAAAATATACAAAATACAGGTTGTTTTGTTCCCCGAAACCCTATTATAAAGAACTTGGCAAAACTTGATAGCAGGTAAGGTCAGGTCAGGCAACACAGTTCAGGCCGATTTGAAAAATGTAGTTCTCGCCACATTTTCAATATGGAAAATGGAATACGATTTTTTCTGAAAGTCGGCAATTTCACATTATCAACCTAGTTTGTGTGTTTCCATGGTGAAGGTTTACCTTCATAACTCGAATTTTGCTTGGGACATTTCTTTCAAATTCATAAGATGTTTATAGATACGAATAAGTAATGATATTCATTTTTGTTTGTTTGGAATTTAGCGAATGAGATAATTTGTTAAGCTACTAAGCATGCTAAGTAAATACATGTACATAACTTTTCTAATTGGATGGAGGGCAGTCTGTAATTAATCATATAAATGAACTTCTTTTGTGCTTGGACATGGACATGGACATCCTACTAAGGTATTGAAGAAATGTCCCACCGGACGGCCATCTTGGATTCACAAAGTTGCCATCTTGGATCAGGCACAGGATTTTGTATTGCTGTATTTCTACATTACATGCAACTGGAAAAGACTTTACCAGAAATCAAATTTCTCAGATTATACTTTTTTTATAGAGAGAATTAGTTTGTTTAAGTTTTAAAATGTATTGTTCGAAAAGTTGTAAATGTTGAATCAGCCCATAGACTCCATAGAAGACGCAGTCTATGATCAGCCTACTGCAGGTAAAAACAAACATTTAGAATTCTTTTGTTTTCTTGATTTGTTTCATGCACTGCTGCTTAGAACTTTTTGCGTTATTGCGCCCTCACTGGTGGATTCAGACATTAGTACATAGGAGTGAATCAATTGTCGAGGGCGCACTAACTCAAACGATTCGGCTTGTAAAATATAAATATGTAAAAACCAACACGCCAAATTATATAAAATAATCACATTTGTTGTGATTAACTATTAACTACATACACTGCAACAATGAGGTGTAATGTCAGACTTGAGTGATTTTGATTAGAATATTCTCTCTTTCATTATATCATTGTGTACTTTTGTGACATCACCGGCTATGACAAAAAAACTATAATAAATAATATAACTTTGTTTGCTTTTAAAAAGACACTTTCTATAAATTCATCAGTTGAATCATCGCTGATGAATTCAACAGAGCCTCAATGTAAACAGTAAATACTCATGTAGAATAGAAATTCCTTAGTAACAGCGCCCTCTATGGCAGTGTCAGAAACTGCTGAATAATGTAAATTGCTTATTTTTCTGGGACGAATTTTTAAGATTTTACCAAGTCTGGTAAAATTATTATTAAGTTTTATAAATGATTTAATTTCTAGTAAGCTAAAATTTAGTGGTGTGCAGAACTTTTAACGATGCATGGTTCGATAAACCAAATTGTTTATCGCTCGGCTTTCAATTTATATCGTAAAACAAAATACCCACAGAGTCTGAAAAAGATGAAGAAGCCAAAGAGAGCAATAAAATCGATGTAAAGTTTCCCGTCTTCAACATCTAGTCCTCGGAGTACATCTTCGGCATTTGGAAACAGACAATGTACTTCTTCGTGACAGTCTAATGCACCACGGTCCATGCCATAGATAATTATAAGCACGCCCTCAAAACTATAGCGTACATACGAACAATACGAAATCCACTGTAAGTAGGGTGGAATAGTGTCAAACGACACAAAGAATCCTGAGAACAGAAGAATCGGTATTGCGGTAACAGGACCCGCAAATGTGGCGACCTGAAATATTGATAAAATATCAATTATTAGCCAAAAACGAACGTAAATCTATAACCTTGTATAAAATTTCACTTTTAAGGATGCTAAGGTATTCGGTGAATGCATTCATTATTAGTAACAGGTTACAGTGTGAAATGCACGTTATTCAGCACATTCACGATTCAAAATGCTGGACTCTTGGAAGACTGCAGGAAAACATACTGTAAAACATGTTCAAATAGCTACATGACATTTTAGCGAATTTGACTCCATGCATGAATTACGGTAACCGAATCTTAATTTAGCTGAAGTGCCAACAATCTGATTGTGAAAATATACTTCATTTTTAATCAGTGACATCACGAATTAGCGAAATTACAGATGAGCTAAATTAGCTAAAATAACATGCTAGCTAAAAAGACATGTTTTAGTATACTGAAAAAATGAGCCTTGAATACATTCATAGCGCTTAAATCACTTTTATCATGCAGTGACTATAGCTGACTAATTTGCAAGGCAAACCGTGGTACGATATGTATTATCCACCGATGATAAATCCCATAAATGCAAAACTGAGTCTTGGAATGCAAATAGTCAGCAGTGGGCTGATAAAACTGAATTAAGTTGCCAATGTATTGACATATATTTCAGTTCACAATAGATGGACCTGACCAATTCAGAGCCTCTCTAATGAGAGACGACCGTTATAAACATGCCAAGGATTGTGTAGTGCTACCTGTTCAGATGTAGAGGCTGCTCCTATGAAGAGTCCCAGTGATTGTGCCACCAGTGCCGTCATGGTAATGATACAGAGAAATAAAATAAATCGTACAGCGTCTGATGGTTGTGATGTCATCCAGTAAACAATAGCAGCGTAAATCATCGGAAAGAGAATCTTTAAAAGATTTAATAAAATAAATTATTAATTTCAATTCATATGAACCCTAAATCAAATTTAGATCAATCACATTATGCTGTTTTCAGTTCTCTGAAATTACGGCCTACTCTGATTATTCGTCTAGCTACAAAAATGTGTACATGCAACTATTTAGCATTCTTTTCAACTTTGCTTATTTTAGAGTTTTGACCAATTACAGAACTTTGCTGCTGGTTTCTCAGAAAGATTTTTACTGATTTTTTTTCAAATTTAGTACACAGGTAAAAAGACATAATTGGTTGCATGTTTTTGGATTTTGATGAAATTTAAACAACTGATGACCATTTTCGTCCAAAAAAGTTAAATCACAAAGTTTGTGATAGGCTTTCACAATGGCCAACTGGTGGTCATTTTAGTCATACTTAATCAATTCTTAGATGTACAATAATGATATTCAAAGAAGGTACAAAGACTTGACATTTTGTTATACAGATTGGCCGACTGGTGGCCATTTAAAGTGCCTGTGCAATGCCCACCCTCACGTTTCCCATTTTAGATCTGTGTCCCACTGAAATGGGCATTTATTGATTTTTTTGCTGAAAATGATTACTCGTATCCAAGTAAATTTGGGATATTTCTCGTGTTGTAGCCACGCCACCTATCCTGAAACGGTCGACTGTTTCCCGATTTCCGACTCTCGCCAAAAGTGCACCACCAAATGACAAAAATGTGAGAGGAAGTCATACCCCCGGGCCGTAAGAACACTGGTCATTCAGTTAGTTTTAAACGATATACATTTTTGCGGTCAGCGTTTTTTCTTTTTTTGTCTATTTTATTTTTTTGAGAGAGAGAGTTTTTAGTTGTTGTGTTGTGTTGTGTTGTGTTGTTGGCAGTTGCAGTGAAACGTATAGTCATAGTGTATGTATTCACACGTTTCTAATTGATCCGAAGGTGCGACATCAGTGGACGAAAGCCACTTATCGTTTTATTGTTTAGTTCCTGTTAGGTAAAAGGTACCCGTAGCAATAATTTTGACAGTGACACGAAAACGAAGCGTTGGACAAACATGAAATTACGCGTTCACCTATTTCAACAAAAAGTCAATTTATTTCCACGTGGCTGTCATTTATTTAGTAACTGTGATTTGTCGTTTTTTTAATTATTTTATAGTGATCACTATAGTCTAATGTTTAGAATGTCAGAATATGTTCTCTTTTATTTTAATTTTGAAAGTTTTACTCAGACGATCGATGAAATAAAACAGTGTAGTGACGTGCCTAGTAACCTGCTAAATAACGAGATAATTCCGACGTCAAATTCTATTTTGTTCAGCGACAGTGTACAAACGTGCGCCGGTGTCTGTGACGATCACGGTGACCAGCTACACCAGAACGAACATATTTCGCATCTAACTCAACCCCATGCAACAAAAATTGATACTATGTGTTCATTATGGTCCATCTTCCTCGACGAACAAGTACATAAGTGACAATTTAGTCAAAGACAAGAAAACTGCACAAGAAATTTGCCTTATTTACACGTATCGGCAATGCAAGCTGCCATGCGACTTCCCCTTCTGACGTCACAAGGGGAATTTCTGTATGCAAATGAGAAGCTAATGAGGAGCCTCATTTTAAAATACACAAAAATAAAGTTGCCGTAGACTGAGTTTAAAACACATTTTTTCACTTAAAAAAAATAATTCATGCTTAGAAACATAAAAATTAATAATATTTATGTATCAATGGATAATTTTAGGCATGAAAATAGCAGCCATTTCACAGGCACTTTAAATACTAAAATAATACATTGTATGAACATGCATCATTTGTTCTGCAGGTGTACCTGAGACAATTTCAAAACATAACTTTATTCAAAATGTCTAACTCGGAACTATTTTTTTTTTCTCATGCGTACTACCTGTTTATGAGATACACTTTCTGATATTAATTCAGAATGCGCTTGGAAAAAAATTATGTGATTTCTGAGAATATTACTATGAAAATGAAATAATTTTAAAAATGAGTACATACTTGAAATGGTACATCAGCCATAGTCTTAGCAAGATAGTATGCTTTCAAGCTATACCAATAATTCATATGTTCTTTCACAAAGACTGCCATCTCCACCGGAACTGAAATAAAATTGAATAAAATTGAATAGTTGTCACCCATTAAAACAGATCAACAAATTTCCTTGCATTTTATTAGGCATTTTTTTATTTGCGCTGTTGTTCACAGAACTCAAGATTAAAAAAAGTATAGTCATTGAACCAGTGAACCCTCTGATAGGAACGACTTTGTAGGGATCTTGAATCAAAATGCAATCCCATAAAACCAAGTTGAGTCAGCTGTGGAGAGTGTCAACAAAAAATTGTATGGGTTAATTGAAAGATTGTAAAGGAGACTTGAGGGACAAATAAAAATGCTGTGCCGCCTGATTTTCTTCATATTTTCTACTTATTTTGTTGAAATATGAATAATATGAAATTTTATTTTACCAAATTTCATAACTATATTAACTATAGTAAGAATTTTTTTCCACGATGAATGATGTCAACTCTGTCAGTGACATACTATTGTGAGTCAGCGGCATGTCATACCTGCTTAGAGGGCGCACTACACTGAAATATTTTATGCACAAAAATGGGTAAATTTTTTGAGCCTGTTCCTATAGCTAAAAATTCTCTTCAGCTACCTATAGTGGAAGAAATCGTATGCAGTTTATAAGATGGGTACTGCTATATAGTTGTTAGTTTCTGGTCAAATTGGTTTTTAAAAATTTGGTAATGATGCAATTTTTTTGTTAAATATTTTGTGGTGCAATAAATTTGCCGATTCAAATTATTCGTCAACAGAGGGCGCTGTGCAGTGGCAAAATAAGTGAAACAAACAAAACTGTAAATACTTTATTTTAACTGTAATTAATTTTTCGCTGAAAAGACTTTTCGGGTGTTTTGTATGGAATTTATTTTCACTGATTTTTGACAAATTGAATGTATAATGTCGGAAAAACAGTATATTCGCTGGATCATTCTTTCACCGAAAATAGCAAACATTAATTCCAACTGAAAATAAAATATTCTACAGTACTGCAAAATATGCGCTATTTAGGAAATGCATAATCGCCATCCATTACGCATCAGTTGATGTAGCGTTGCATACTTTGTGGTATTCTCGTGATAACCTCGGATAGCGCGTACTTACATGTTAGAATGGTTGGCATAAGAGCGGTAAACATCAAAAAAAGTATAGAGAAGAAATGAGATCCACAGTTACTGTAAGCTTTATTGCCGTCATTGCCAATGTCAAGGTACAACAATCCAATCATGATGCCGATCACTATGTGTGATAAAATACGCATCTGCGTTAACACCTGAAATAAAAATAATAATATAATGAAGGATTCATACGACAATTACGCTCCTGATTGGGGACCATGTATAATCATAATGTAAGACACCATATACAGTAGTATCGCTACTTTCTGCACATACCAACCCAAATACTACTTGAAATGTTTCTTATCCTTCTTGTTTTAATATCAACTGTAGTGCACATGTGGTACGAAGTTACTCGGGACAAGGTGACTGTGTCGTAAATAATAGCTTGAGATGAAGTGTACATGTGGAACATAGCGACTGTGGTGAAAAGTGTTTTTTATATGAGGTGTCTTTGCCCTGCTTTGGTCGCGCAATTGAGTATATAACACACTAAGTAGTCAACCCATTTTCAACTCCAACTCGAGGTAAGATTTGATCTAGTGACTGATGACTCTGGAATCGTTGGGATCCCCAAAATGACGGTTTAATATAAAGGTTAAAGATACACATAATTAGAAGAGTAAAACCTGTTCACCAATCATTGTGACACGCACAGAGACTAGAAAATTACAGCTTACCTGGTCCCTGATTATTGTGAGGAATGTTCTGTGAAACAGTATACAGAATTGTAAAAATGAACTTGTAGCAAATGTATGTTTGACATCCACTTGAACATCAGTCTGTGAAATGAACATAATAGTGTTAGTCAGCCTTTATTCGTCAATTTTCACAATATCGCTCTGATCTATCAAGTAAATTATAGCAAATTTGTTATATTTAGCTGCCCAACATTTGATTTTGAAAATGGTTCAACGTATACTAGAGATTAGACATTTAAATTAACTGTGAAATATATACATTTCCATGCACCACAAACAGTATATAACAGTATATGTAACTACTAGAAAGCACATCCAAAGAAAATGCAAAACTATTAACCATTAAAATTACCACAAGCAGTTCTAAGCCACTATAATGAACACTATAATGTATTAACATTCATACACAGAACAAATGCCGCTAGCATTTCTAGCTAATCGCTTTTTACCTGGTACTTGTTGCTTTCTGTAGATGAGATGGTACCATTGGTGAGACCATTACGAGAATCCATTGTCATGACAACCTGCACTGCTTTGCAATTCTGGATCTTTGCATATGCAAATGAGGAAATGGGACAAAATGAAGTGAAACATCACATGTAGTATATTTTACCCAGAACTCCCTCTGATTTTTTTTTGTTACAATTTGATGAAAGTCACGAGTGACATTTAATTTACCATATTTACAAAGATTTAGTAAAACCTATCAGTTAGTAATTAATGAGTTGTCACAACGATAACATTACTGTATTTTTCTTCATGACAGGCCAACCCTGATTTGACTTGACTGACTATACCTAAAGTTTATGCTTCTACTAAAGTTTTCATACATACAGTATATACAAATAGTACACATACATTATAAAAATGTATGGTGACAAGTTTGGGATAAAGCTCAAGTGTTCTCAATAGTAACAATAACTGTAGTTGGAATACTGCCATCTGGAAAAAATATGACATGTGACGACTGACAGTTGAGGCATTGCTGATTAAACCCAACTTCTTACTTGAAAAAATCATTAACGAGGCAAATAAATTTCATATAGTAAGCATTTTCAGCATTTGACATTTGACCTTACCTCTACTGAAGGTGAAGGGTCACCGGTTCCTTTACTTTCAAAACTCTCTGCACTACTGGAACCAATAAGGATTCCATTCGGCTGATTTGGAGTTGTCGGCGATGACGGCGACGCTGACGTGGGAGGCGTGTAATTATCGTATATACTCTGTGGTCGGTTTTGCTGTCGTTGATATTGACGATCAAAAGATGCACATCGTCCATCTTTAACCGCTTCAACCAACATCGGTAGTTGGGTGCCGTACTCGCCACAGGTCACTTCAATGACTAATGAGTAAAGGAAAAAGTAAAGAAATATAGTGTATATCAAAGAGTGTTGAATTCAATGTTAATTTGTTCTTTATTTACTCATTATTATATGTTAATTTGCAGAAAGATAAGGAAGATAAATCTCTACAATGCAGTGTTTGATATGGGTCCCATGTGATGTATATAATATGTAAAATACAGCTGCTTAACATGGGTAAACCACTGTGTTTGTTTCGCAAACGTCTATGACGTTTCAGGTAAAATCAGAAATCACATAGCACTGCATGTCCCAGGAAAATGACAACACAAGTTAACTATACAACAGCTATAATTTTGAAATTATATAATAGAAACAAAATAAAAATAATAGAAATATTTTTTTTTTTTTTTTTCATGGTATCCTGTGGTCATCTAATAAAACTACTAGATTACTTTAAAACCAGGAGCAGTTCGTGAGCAGAAAATGATGACTAAACTTGACTTTTAAGTAAAATACAACAGCAAGGGATACTAAATATTACCCACAATGCAATGTACATAGCAGAATATAGCCATTCAGCAAATTTTAATTGACCTTATACACATGTACCAATTTAACACACGCCATACAAAATCCACAAAGCATAACAGCGTGAACCCATTGCAGTTACCGGGGTAACCCAAATATGTAAAATCCAATGTTACTATATTCTAGCACTTGAAAAACACATAATGACAAGAACTTTCTAGTTTCTTTTTTTACTTTCAGATGATAACATACATTGTTTTCTGTAATTCAACATATGCTATAATTATATTTTGAACTCCAGTCAAAAAAAAAAAAATGTTAAATGTATTGGATGAGAAAATCTGTTTATTCTTATCAATATACATGTATGGCTTTTGTAGTAAATTGTAAAATCCATAAAATATTGACAAAAAAATAATTAGAAAAATTTTGTTAGTACATGAACTTATTGAATGGAGAGATATACAGAAAAAAATGATCCAAGACAGTCCTGGGTTGTTGAAAATTTAGATTAGTATTGATATGAGGAAGGATTTGCAAGACTTCAAGTATGGTCACTTGATACTAGAATCCAATATGTAACTTAACCAGAAGCTTAGGGAGTCTAGGACCACCTAAAACAGCTTAAAATATACATTCAATTATCAATGTATAATACAGTGTGTATAAAATAGACAACAATTTTGATGCAATTATAGAAACTGTTCTGATATCATGTGACGCTACTAGATGTCGCAAATAATTATTTTTAATTAATTACTATAAAAACATTAAGCTTTAATAGGACAAAAATATTACCCACTATGTTTCAGGGAGATTCAATCACCACATTCCCCCAAAAAATATGGTTTCAAGTTTTTTTTTACATTTCAGGAGAAGGCCAAGATTTATAAAAATCATGCAGCAAACCTGATTTGTATGAAAATCCAATATTTTTTTTATTTTTAGGGGTAGAAGAGGGTTGAAGGAAAGAGATCGTTAAAGACATGGCAGGGAATTAATTAGCATACACACTCTCTTGAGCCTTTAACTGTAACTGGTACTGCCTGTGAAACGCTTCACATCGACCGTTTCGCACAGCATTGACAAGGACTGGAAGATGATTGCCGTACTCTCCGCACGAGACTTCTATAACTGTTATAAAAGTAAACATGCAGGGTTAATTTCATATTATTTCATGCATGTAGTCATGGTTACTCATCAAATTGATGCGGCAATTATGAAAATGGTATAATCGGACTGCAACATGAAAGACGTTATTTTATAAGAGTAAAGCGTGAAGAAAAAATTTGCGGTAGCATACATATCGTCAGTCAATGGAGCGAGATAAGTGCCACAATAGACATTAATAGAAGTGTGAGGGCACTGTAACATGTCAGATTCTGTGAGATAAACCAAGGTTCATTATTTTGTTTTATTTCTCATGACCAAGCCATGTTGATTCATTGATGCAGCAGATATGCAGCAGATATGCATCATCAACTTAACACAATTTAATTTAATTTTATTCATAAAATTGAACTTCAAAAAAGTGAGAACGAATTTCCACTAAATTGATTAAGATTAGCAATTTTTTATTTTCATAAAAGAGACTAAAAAAATGAACAATTATTACCATAATTTTTTTTTATAAATTTTGATACAAGCCAATGGGAAACCACTGTAAACTGCTTAATTTTCACTGCTGGTAAATTTCATTGCGCTTGGGAAGACAACATTTCTCCAAAGTCACTAACACTAGCAAAGGACGCAGAGAAACGCTCACAGCTACAAATTACATGACTTTTAGTGACTAACAAATATTAAAGTAGTATGTCCATTTAGTTCACAATTAAAATAAAAAATACTTGAAAAATTATCATGGTGAAAACATTTATTGTTACACCAAACCACTTTACTCAGAGCTAGGTCATGAGAAACAAAAAAAAAAAATAAGTCACCTTAAGAAAAAGCGCACGATGAGAACACAACGCATTATCATAGTAGTAGTTTTTACTGAATTTAAACATAAATGAAATTCATCTAAGGAATATATAATCAAGTAGATTTCTCACAAATTGATGATGCAGAGGAATGAAGAAAATATTTTGCATATAATTTAAATTAGTAATTTAAAACGATTTTCAGCAGTTCTGCACAAAAACTAATATAAAAAAAAAATTATCATAAGACTGCCAAAGTATCTTCATTGATTGCATAATCAAGATACAAGTTTGCTAGATTCAACAATAACACTGCAAAGCATTGTGGGACTGCAATAAAGCGACTGAGTTAGTAAAAGATGAACTATCACTATCAGAATAAAGGCGCAAAGCTGTGAAAGTATTTCAATGATGTCATCACTGTCAGATGTAAAGCTGAATAGCTGTGGAACTATTTCAATGATGTCATCACTGTCAGATGTAAAGCTGAATAGCTGTGGAACTATTTCAATGATGTCATCACTGTCAGATGTAAAGCTGAATAACTGTGGAACTATTTCAATGATGTCATCACTGTCAGATGTAAAGCTGAATAGCTGTGGAACTATTTCAATGATGTCATCACTGTCAGATGTGAAGCTGAATAGCAGTGGAACTATTTCAATGATGTCATCACTGTCAGATGTGAAGCTGAATAGCAGTGGAACTATTTCAATGATGTCATCACTGTCAGATGTGAAGCTGAATAGCAGTGGAACTATTTCAATGATGTCATCACTGTCAGATGTAAAGCTGAATAGCAGTGGAACTATTTCAATGATGTCATCACTGTCAGATGTGAAGCTGAATAGCTGTGGAACTATTTCAATGATGTCATCACTGTCAGATGTAAAGCTGAATAGCAGTGGAACTATTTCAATGATGTCATCACTGTCAGATGTAAAGCTGAATAGCTGTGGAACTATTTCAATGATGTCATCACTGTCAGATGTGAAGCTGAATAGCTGTGGAACTATTTCAATGATGTCATCACTGTCAGATGTGAAGCTGAATAGCTGTGGAACTATTTCAATGATGTCATCACTGTCAGATGTAAAGCTGAATAGCAGTGGAAGTATTTCAATGATGTCATCACAGTCAGATGTAAAGCTGAATAGCAGTGGAACTATTTCAATGATGTCATCACTGTCAGATGTAAAGCTGAATAGCTGTGGAAATATTTCAATGATGTCATCACTGTCAGATGTAAAGCTGAATAGCTTTGGAACTATTTCAATGATGTCATCACTGTCAGATGTAAAGCTGAATAGCTGTGGAACTATTTCAATGATGTCATCACTGTCAGATGTAAAGCTGAATAGCTGTGGAACTATTCCAATGATGTCATCACTGTCAGATGTAAAGCTGAATAGCTGTGGAACTATTTCAATGATGTCATCACTGTCAGATGTAAAGCTGAATAGCTGTGGAACTATTTCAATGATGTCATCACTGTCAGATGTAAAGCTGAATAGCTGTGGAACTATTTCAATGATGTCATCACTGTCAGATGTAAAGCTGAATAGCTGTGGAACTATTTCAATGATGTCATCACTGTCAGATGTAAAGCTGAATAGCAGTGGAAGTATTTCAATGATGTCATCACAGTCAGATGTAAAGCTGAATAGCAGTGGAACTATTTCAATGATGTCATCACTGTCAGATGTAAAGCTGAATAGCTGTGGAAATATTTCAATGATGTCATCACTGTCAGATGTAAAGCTGAATGGCTTTGGAACTATTTCAATGATGTCATCACTGTCAGATGTAAAGCTGAATAGCTGTGGAACTATTTCAATGATGTCATCACTGTCAGATGTAAAGCTGAATAGCTGTGGAACTATTCCAATGATGTCATCACTGTCAGATGTAAAACTGAATAGCTGTGGAACTATTTCAATGATGTCATCACTGTCAGATGTAAAGCTGAATAGCAGTGGAACTATTTCAATGATGTCATCACTGTCAGATGAAAAGCCGAATAACTGCGGAACTATTTCAATGATGTCATCACTGTCAGATGAAAAGCTGAATAGCAGTGGAACTATTTCAATGATGCCATCACTGTCAGATGAAAAGCTGAATAGCTGTGGAACTATTTCAATGATGTCATCACTGTCAGATGTAAAGCTGAATAGCAGTGGAACTATTTCAATGATGTCATCACTGTCAGATGTAAAGCTGAATAGCAGTGGAACTATTTCAATGCTGTCATCACTGTCAGATGTAAAGCTGAATAACTGTGGAACTATTTCAATGATGTCATCACTGTCAGATGTAAAGCTGAATAGCAGTGGAACTATTTCAATGATGTCATCACTGTCAGATGTAAAGCTGAATAGCAGTGGAACTATTTCAATGCTGTCATCACTGTCAGATGTAAAGCTGAATAACTGTGGAACTATTTCAATGATGTCATCACTGTCAGATGTAAAGCTGAATAGCTGTGGAACTATTTCAATGATGTCATCATTGTCAGATGTAAAGCTGAATAGCTGTGGAACTATTTCAATGATGTCATCACTGTCAGATGTAAAGCTGAATGGCTGTGGAAGTATTTCAATGATGTCATCACTGTCAGATGAAAAGCTGAATGGCTGTGGAACTATTTCAATGATGTCATCACTGTCAGATGTAAAGCTGAATAGCTGTGGAACTATTTCAATGATGTCATCACTGTCAGATGTAAAGCTGAATGGCTGTGGAACTATTTCAATGATGTCATCACTGTCAGATGTAAAGCTGAATAGCTGTGGAACTATTTCAATGATGTCATCACTGTCAGATGTAAAGCTGAATGGCTGTGGAACTATTTCAATGATGTCATCACTGTCAGATGTAAAGCTGAATAGCTGTGGAACTATTTCAATGATGTCATCACTGTCAGATGAAAAGCTGAATAGCTGTGGAACTATTTCAATGATGTCATCACTGTCAGATGTAAAGCTGAATGGCTGTGGAACTATTCCAATGATGTCATCACTGTCAGATGTAAAGCTGAATAGCTGTGAAACTATTTCAATGATGTCATCACTGTCAGATGTAAAGCTGAATGGCTGTGGAACTATTTCAATGATGTCATCACTGTCAGATGTAAAGCTGAATGGCTGTGGAACTATTTCAATGATGTCATCACTGTCAGATGTAAAGCTGAATAGCTGTAGAACTATTTCAATGATGTCATCACTGTCAGATGTAAAGGTGAATAGCTGTAGAACTATTTCAATGATGTCATCACTGTCAGATGTAAAGCTGAATAGCTGTGGAACTATTTCAATGATGTCATCACTGTCAGATGTAAAGCTGAATAGCAGTGGAACTATTTCAATGTCATCACTGTCATATGTAAAGCTGAATAGCTGTGGAACTATTTCAATGATGTCATCACTGTCAGATGTAAAGCTGAATGGCTGTGGAAGTATTTCAATGATGTCATCACTGTCAGATGTAAAGCTGAATGGCTGTGGAACTATTTCAATGATGTCATCACTGTCAGATGTAAAGCTGAATAGCTGTGGAACTATTTCAATGATGTCATCACTGTCAGATGTAAAGCTGAATAGCTGTGGAACTATTTCAATGATGTCATCATTGTCAGATGTAAAGCTGAATAGCTGTGGAACTATTTCAATGATGTCATCACTGTCAGATGTAAAGCTGAATGGCTGTGGAAGTATTTCAATGATGTCATCACTGTCAGATGAAAAGCTGAATGGCTGTGGAACTATTTCAATGATGTCATCACTGTCAGATGTAAAGCTGAATAGCTGTGGAACTATTTCAATGATGTCATCACTGTCAGATGTAAAGCTGAATGGCTGTGGAACTATTTCAATGATGTCATCACTGTCAGATGTAAAGCTGAATAGCTGTGGAACTATTTCAATGATGTCATCACTGTCAGATGTAAAGCTGAATGGCTGTGGAACGATTTCAATGATGTCATCACTGTCAGATGTAAAGCTGAATAGCTGTGGAACTATTTCAATGATGTCATCACTGTCAGATGAAAAGCTGAATAGCTGTGGAACTATTTCAATGATGTCATCACTGTCAGATGTAAAGCTGAATGGCTGTGGAACTATTCCAATGATGTCATCACTGTCAGATGTAAAGCTGAATAGCTGTGAAACTATTTCAATGATGTCATCACTGTCAGATGTAAAGCTGAATGGCTGTGGAACTATTTCAATGATGTCATCACTGTCAGATGTAAAGCTGAATGGCTGTGGAACTATTTCAATGATGTCATCACTGTCAGATGTAAAGCTGAATAGCTGTAGAACTATTTCAATGATGTCATCACTGTCAGATGTAAAGCTGAATAGCTGTGAAACTATTTCAATGATGTCATCACTGTCAGATGTAAAGCTGAATGGCTGTGGAACTATTTCAATGATGTCATCACTGTCAGATGTAAAGCTGAATGGCTGTGGAACTATTTCAATGATGTCATCACTGTCAGATGTAAAGCTGAATAGCTGTAGAACTATTTCAATGATGTCATCACTGTCAGATGTAAAGGTGAATAGCTGTAGAACTATTTCAATGATGTCATCACTGTCAGATGTAAAGCTGAATAGCTGTGGAACTATTTCAATGATGTCATCACTGTCAGATGTAAAGCTGAATAGCTGTGGAACTATTTCAATGATGTCATCACTGTCAGATGTAAAGCTGAATAGCTGTGGAACTATTCCAATGATGTCATCACTGTCAGATGTAAAGCTGAATAGCTGTGGAACTATTTCAATGATGTCATCACTGTCAGATGTAAAGCTGAATAGCTGTGGAACTATTTCAATGATGTCATCACTGTCAGATGTAAAGCTGAATAGCTGTGGAATTATTTCAATGATGTCATCACTGTCAGATGTAAAGCTGAATAACTGTGGAATTATTTCAATGATGTCATCACTGTCAGATGTAAAGCTGAATAACTGTGGAATTATTTCAATGATGTCATCACTGTCAGATGTAAAGCTGAATAACTATCATAATCAATCAATTTTTATCATCAAGTATTAATAAATGCATTTTTGTTTAATTTGTGCTTTCATTAAAGATACATTTCTAATAGAGCAAATATGGTATACATAATTAGCATACAATCCATTGGTAATATTCAGCCAATACCCTCCACATTAATTATACTTATATTTGCGGCTGAATAGTTTATACATACCAAAATCAGCTGGATTGTGGTAAGGTGGACAAGTCAGGCCCAAGTGTTTCAAGTAAGGTACCAAACCATTGACAGAACCCTGATACAAACACTGTCCTTCACCAAGTACATAGAGCTACAAGGAATTCAAAATACATTACATTAATTCTGATAGACTGAGATACTGGTATAAATCATAAAGGACGCCCTCTATGAAACAAGTTTTATATCAAAGTTGTTTTGAATAATCTATGAAGGGAGTCCTCAATGAAAAAAAAGTTTTATATCAAAGTTGTTTTAAATAATCTATGAAGAGAGCCCTCAATGGACTAATAAAAGTTTTATATTAAAATTGTTTTAAATAATCTATGAAGAGAGCCCTCAATGGACTAATAAAAGTTTTATATTAAAATTGTTTTAAATAATCTATGAAGGGAGCCCTCTATGAAATAAAAGTTTTATATCAAAGTTGTTTTAAATAATCTATGAAGAGAGCCCTCAATGGACTAATAAAAGTTTTATATTAAAATTGTTTTAAATAATCTATGAAGGGAGCCCTCTATGAAATAAATGTTTTATATCAACGTTGTTTTAAATAATCTATGAAGAGAGCCCTCAATAGACTAATAAAAGTTTTATATCAAAGTTGTTTTAAATAATCTATGAAGAGAGCCCTCAATGGACTAATAAAAGTTTTATATTAAAATTGTTTTAAATAATCTATGAAGGGAGCCCTCTATGAAATAAATGTTTTATATCAAAGTTGTTTTAAATAATCTATGAAGAGAGCCCTCAATGGACTAATAAAAGTTGTATATTAAAGTTGTTTGAAATAATCTATGAAGGGAGCCCTCAATGAACTAATAAAAGTTTTATATCAAAGTTTTCTTTTGCATAATGTATGAAGGGAGCCCTCTATGAAATACTGATCAGTCTAAGTAGTAGATATTAATTAATTTGGCTGGAAACTATTTTTTGTCAAAATTGTCATTTGTTGAATATGTTATGCACAAAATGGGTTTCTATGGAGATAAAGGTTACATGTCTGGCTTAAATCTATAAAATTGAGAATGCTTTCATAGATATGTAAAATAAATAGAGAAATAACAGATACTACTGTCAATTGCTTTACCAAAATTTTGTATAAAGCACAATTTTTTGCAAATTTCATGAATTACTAAAAATCACTAATCAAGACTAATCAACTATCTTAATATTTTGTCTTCTTAAATTCCATAAATCATCAAATTGGAAAATTAAGTAGCTTTCAGGATTTAGCGTTACCTACAGCCCCCCCCCCCCCCCCGCCCTCTTTCCCCACTGCACACATGTACATGTACTTACCTTGTCAAACATTTCAAATAGTTTAGCACTTGGCTGATGTATCGTACAAATCACAGTTCGACCGTCTCTGGCTAAAGACTTCAGTAAAGACACACACTGTAAACACGATGAGCTGTCCAAACCACTGCACAGAGAAATATATACATATTATTGTTATTCATATTATAACAATGACACTATCTGACTAAACTGATTACCTCTATGATCTAATAACCAATCAGGGAAGACTTTGCTTAGGTACTAGTTTAGATACCCAATCATCTTAGAGATTTCAAACATGTAGAGATTACCATATTTTAACTTTGCACTATTTGAAATCCAGATTTCAGTGAATTGAATAGAATTTGATTAAATTAATAACTTTCACTCGAATACATTTAATAAATATTATAGTGATGTCACTATCATGTTACAAATATACCGATCACAGTCCAGATAAACCTTATGTTATATAACAGTGATAATCAAATTTAATTATTGTCACATGACTCCCTTGTGAATTTATGATTGGTGGATTGGTGACCAATAAGCATTGATAAATAATGTCACATGACTACCATGCATGTGAATTCATGATTGGTGGATTGTTGACCAATAAGCATTGATAAATAATGTCACATGATTACTTTTGGGGGCATGATTGGTGGATTGTTGACCAATAAGCATTGATAAATAATGTCACATGACTACCATGTGAATTCATGATTGGTGGATTTGTGACCAATAAGCATTGATAAATAATGTCACATGATTACTTGTGGGGGCATGATTGGTTGATTGTTGACCAATAAGCATTGATAAATAATGTCACATGACTACCTTGTGAATTCATGATTGGTG
The DNA here is from genome assembly GCF_978046115.1 of Saccoglossus kowalevskii. Lineage (NCBI taxonomy): Eukaryota > Metazoa > Hemichordata > Enteropneusta > Harrimaniidae > Saccoglossus > Saccoglossus kowalevskii. Next base: position 24,342,324 of record NC_140645.1, on the reverse strand, counting down.
GATTTGTGACCAATAAGCATTGATAAATAATGTCACATGATTACCTTGTGGGTTCATCAAAAAACATGATTGGTGGATTGTTGACAAGTTCCAGAGCTATAGATAATCTTTTCATCTGTCCACCAGACAGATTTTTGGTCCTTGTTTTAGTACTCTCTGATAAACCAAGTAGACTTAAGATTTCCTCAACCTGTGAAAAGAATAAAATTATAATTTCAATAATAACAATAACGGGCACTCATTCCCAAAATCTTCTCAAAATGTTGGTTAAACATGAAAAAAAAATTAGTGGCATTGAAAATGTGAAAGAATAGCGCCCTCTGTGTTGATCTATATGATTATGGTATCTTGATTAATTTGATGAGCAAATATTGAAAATTAAAAACACATCATTGAAATGAACGTAATTAGTCAGCAATATCGTTCCTCTGTGAAATGTATCACAAAAATGTTCAGCCCCAAATATTCTACAGAATATGTGGGTTATTCTGATAAAAAATTATGTACTGCAAAATACTTTAATTTGGCTTTGAATTAATTTTCGCTAAAGGAACGATTCAGTGAAAATAAAACCCAGCGAATATACTTTTTTTTCATATTTTTTACATTCAATCGTCAGAAATCAATGAAAATAAATTCCATACAAAACACCCAAAAAGTCCTTCAATGAAAATTAATTCCAGCTTAAAAAAAATAAAGTATTTTACAGTACATTATTTTTTTTTAATATACATTGTTGTTATAAACTGACCGCCAATTTCTTTTCTGATGAACTCATTTTCTGTGGCAGTTTGAGATTTGCTGCCACCATCATGGCCTCCATAACGCTGAGATTTGGCAGGAGGTGATTGTCCTGCATTATGTAGCAAGACATCTTGCGGAATGTACGAAGATCACGCTCTTTACCATTAATGTAGATCTGACCTTTCACCGATCTTGTCCTAGACACAAAAAAACAAACAAATTAATTAAATTAAGTATGGGAATGAGATTGTTGATTAAAATTGAAACTCAAAAATCTATAGTGCTGCATACCTCTTAAGAAAATATTAAATACTGTGAAATACTTTATTTCCGCTTGGAATTAATTTTCGCTATTTTCGCTGAAAGAATGATTCAGTGAAAATAAGATCCAGCGAATATACCTTTTTTCCTATACTTACATTCAACTTGTCAAAAATCAGTGAAAATAAATTCAATACAAAATACCCAATTAGTCTTTTCAGCTAAAATTAATTCCAGTTAAAATAAAGTATTTTACAGTATGCTTACACACCAAGTTTTGGTTATTTTTTATTATTTTTTTCAAAGTTAATTTCTTTTTATCTGTCGTCAAATAGCTATGTACTTCATTGTGACCTTGACTTTTTCTTTTGAGTTTTGTAATGTTTTATATAGTAGAAATGAACAAAATTATTTAAAAAAAAATTATATGTACATGTACACACCACTTCTCCATAGCCTAGGTATGGTGGTAGTAATATCTCATTAACTATTCAGATTTATGCAAATGTCACACAAGATAAAGGAAATACCTCATGCTCATTGGTCAGTTCAAATGTTACATAATTATTGATCTCCATGAAGTTGGAAACAATTTCCTTTTAATAAAACAAAAAATTGGTAAAAATTTATAAAACACGGGTTCAGAATTTGACCTTTTGAGTGCAAAATTTTTTTACCGTTCAAATTGAAGTTAATTTGTTCACATTTTCAGTACTTTTCACTGAATTCAATCTTAATTTTTCACCAAACAAAAAAAAAACATTACATTTTTTGATAAAATAATTTGACATTTTCACAATATTTAATGAGGAAATGAGCAGACTACTAATAGAACCTGAAGTTGACTTTGGCACACATAGATTTAAAGACTTCAATGCAGTTCAGTTACCCTACATTTTTTATCCTTGTATTTTACTATAGTAAGTCAGGGGAAATAGCTTTTCAAAATTTCAAAAATCTTTTTTTTTTAAATCTGTTTTTCATGAAAAAATTCTCACTGAAAAAAATTGTGGAAATATCTGCAGTTATGCAGAAGATTTCAGTAAGAAATAGGATGAACTTACTTGTAGCCAGCTAACAGGTTCATGAGCGAAGATTTCCCGGCTCCAGAGGGACCCATTATTGCTGATAATTCACCGGACACGAACTTCCCTTCTATGTTCTTTAGGATTAATTTCTGATCTGAAATTGGAAGAGAAAATCATGTATTGTGTTGAATAGCACCTTCTAGTGTCCAATTAGTGTTTTATTTTCAAAAAATGGAATCTGAATTACAGAACTGTATGCTCTACAATTGCATAACTCATACTGTAAGAATCTGATAGACAGCTTACATTTTCAACATAGTAAATTTTCAACATTTATTTTCACAGAAGAGCTGAATCAATGGAAATACCTTTTTTTCTATATTTTACATTCAACTCATCAAAAATCAGTAAAAAATAAACTTTATACAAAACAGCATGTATTTTCATGTTTTAAAAAAAAAAGCAGGTGCAAGTTTTTTAATAAAACACATTTTTCCCCTTCATGAGTGTTTTGTTTGACAGCATTGATATTTTCGGGGGCGGACATCCGGGCATTTCACCGCCTGGCAACCATCACGGTGAAAACAAAGGCCGAAAACTTTCAGAAAACGGTATTCTGAGATGGTTGTTGAGACTCCCTTGAACAGTGTCACAAGATTACCCCCTGTATGTCCAAAATATATAAATTTGTTTGTCCAGGATTACTTCGAAGTTGAGTTTTTACTGTTTTATCGAATTTAGTCTGCGTTCTACAGGAGCTTGTGCAAAGCCCATAGAAATACATGGTACATTGGTGTGCATCTTAGCAACATAGAACATCTTGTGACGTAGCTCCGCCCCAGAGAATAATGTGCTCACAGAAATATTGAAGAGTGCCCTCTATTGTCAATAAATGCTTTTTATTTCAATATATGTTTCTTTGTACTCAAGTACATCTACTAGAATAAATAAACAAAGAAGTACCAACAATTCTAAAGGTTTTGTGCTGCAATTAAAATTTATAACAAGGTGAGAGGTCTCATAAGCATTCACTAATTAAATCCACTCTGTTTTGAAAACAACTTTTTGTGAGGGACTGGATGTTTGTATTTTCACATGGTGCTAGTGTAAACAGATTTTAGGCTTGTGAAAAGGCGGACTAATACGTTTAGAGTGATTAGTCAGAAATCAGTTGTTTTTAAAATGGCGGACTAATACGTTTACAGTGAGTAGTCAGAAATCAGCTGTTTTCAAATGGCAGACTAATGCATGTACGTTCGGAGTGAGTAGACAGGTTGGTCAACTTTTTTAATATTGCCAATACAACATCTGTGAAAATATGGAAGATATTATTTGATTTGATTTTAAAAACTAGACAAATCACTTGTTTAATTTTTAAAACTTTGGGTACTCATTGTCTGTATGTGTAACATAGCCTTGCTAAGCTGTTATAGCGCCCTCCATTGGTTTAATTGTAGTGTAAGACCTAAATATTCAGACAATACAAATACAGAAAGGAAGGAAAGCACTTAAAAATATGGGAGAACTTTACTAGAATAAAACAAGCTAAATAATTGAAAAATGGGAACAATTGAATAATTAACTTCCGTGAAAAATTAAATTTAAAAAAACATCTATTATTAAACAATCTAAAAAAAACAGAATCATATTAATTGTTTTGCATTATTTATAATGTGAAATATTAAATAATAATTCTATATCATGATGAATTGTTTTATTGAATAATTTATGTCAAAAAAATAAATTATTTTTTGATGAAAGAATTTTTTCTCAATATTTTTTTTAATTCTATTCTTTTGGAAAAGTTTAAAAATAATTTTAAAATTATCATTAACATCAGCAGCAACAGGTACCTAAAAGAATCATGCACCCAAAGTGTGCCCCTCAGAAAACAAGCCCCTCAGGGAAAAGCTGGAGCTGGTTCATACCTATGCATATATGGTATGACCCACGAAAAAGGGTGAACAAACTTTCCATGCAGTGTACATTTCCTTGGCTTGTGTTTCAATAATACATGACATAAAAACAGTAAAACCATCATGAAACCGATCAATTCTTTTATCTAAAAAAAGCCTAACCTGCTAATTGAATCTGATTCTCTCCTTCACATTAAAAAGTAATAGTCATTATAGGTCAAATAGCTGTTAGCAAATACAGTATAATCTGAGGTCAACAAACTTTTTACACAAAACACAAACATGGTATTATAGCATTTCAGTTTAGGAATTATTTATTCCAGGATGATTAATATTTTCAGGAAACGAGGAAAAAAATAAATATATAAATATATACATATAATGATTCCATCTTCTTTTTTCAATGTTGTATACCCCCTTGGCATCTTATCAAAAGGTTAACAAACTATCAGCAAAGGATCATGGGATAGCACATTCATTTCCTGGTCTAGAATGATGCAGTGAACCCAACCATTATTAAACAAATTATTTGGGGAGAGGGACTGTAAACATTTTCAAATTTTTTAGCAAACACATTGGAAGGAAAATACGATTGACAATAAAAATATGAGAAACGTTGCTGTCAATATTGTATTAATAGGGCAAGCTGACTTTGAAGGTCAACAAACTTTCATTTTTCTCTTGGCATCATTGCAAGAGTTCAAATTGTATTTTTTAGCTTTGAAGGTCAAACACAAAACAAAAAACATGTGCGCTGCTTTTCCAATTAATTAAAATATGATTTCATTTTTTTTTTTTTTAAATATGTTTTTAATTACTTATTTTTATTATACAAGATATTTTCTTTATTTTATTTGAATTTATAATATATATCGCTGGTAGTTTGGTTGTCGTGAAAGCCCACAATGTATGCAATAATATAAAAAAAAATTACAAAATAATAAAAATATACAATAAAAATAAAATCAAAAATATAAAATACAAAACATCAGATTTTAATCAGATTGGCTGCTTTTCCAAATTATATGTATTGTTAGTTACCAGTTAAAATAAAACTGCATCAATAGACAATCACAAAAATAAATAAAACAATATGTTTTAATTATTGTCCAATCAATACATGTAAATATAAAAAAAAATACTTATTTTACAAGAGTGCTAAAATCTTTTTTTTATAATTATTTCTTGTTAGCTTTTAGTATTTCATGTAAATATAAAAAAATACTGTTTATATGTGACTTTTTTATGTCTAAACTTGTTTTACAAAAATGCTAAATTCTTCTCTTTTCTAATTCATTCTCGTTAGCTTTCAGTATTTCAATTTAGCATAGCACAGAGTAAGCATAATTTAACTTGCAAGCTGGCCATAAGCTGATTTGCCTTGTACATAGAAACTTAGAAGTTTTAATGTGAATATCGTTATAATCAATATTCTCAATTTATTTTTATTTAGGCAGATTACTCAAAACTATTTAGATTTGATGGTTTTGAAAGCAAACGAAGCTACTTTTAAGCCAGTAATACTACTTTTTGGCTCATTGCTTTTATTCTGACCATCCACTAACACTGTCACATCAACCTCTGCTGCTCGTTGGTCGATACTCCCGCTGTACTGTTTTTGTGCATTCTTTGAGGTATCCTCGTCACAACCTCATACATGTATTATAAAAAAAAGTATAGAAGAAATTCTGAAGGTTTATTATGCGAGTGTTGGCAAACTTTAACTTGTTCATTCAACGAGTTAAGTAGTTCTGCTGAAAGGCATTTATTAGTTATTATTAGTTTCTCAGAATTTGTTCGGGATAATAATGAATAGGAAATAGAAATATGACAAACACATCTGCGTTTTATCACATCGATGTGAAACCAAATGAATTTATTAGAATTTGATTCATATACAAGGTTACATCCAATTAGCTTTATTCACTTTTTCAACCCAACAAACGAATTCCCCTGTCAAATGATAATTCAGTTATCGCGTCCATGTATCCACGCACATTTAAACGTTTTTGGTAATTGTCTTGAGTTTTGACATTACAAAACAAATAAGGCATGCATTGCGCTGGTGAAATTTAAACGAAAAAAAAAATTCCCAACTTCAAGGAGAAAACATAATATCAGATTGGTCTACTCCACGGAAGTTGACAAAAAAGAGTATATGGGGGTTTAGGTTTAAAAAAAAGAAACTACATGAACAAGGCTTCTTAAAAAGTGTTATTGTTCCACCATCCTTGAAAGACAATTCAGCAAAGTATAAAACACACTCTACACTATTGTACAGTTCCAATTATAAGTGCTTCTATCGATTCTTACTTGTTAATACATCCACCGAGAAAATGAGACACAGTGTCTGAGCACAGTCGTTAGTCTTGCATAAACCACCATGGTGTCTGTGCATAGCCATCAGTCTTGTGTGAACCAATCTACTCAAACCTCTCCATCCATGTACTTAATCGCCATGGCTTCCAAAGTTTAATGAACATTTTTCTGTTAGACTGGTCAACCAGGTGTTTAAGCAGTTATTGCGTAGAGTATTGACCTTATACATGTATAGTACCTGAGCTGACATAAACGACGGAGGTGTGTCTAAAATATTAAAATTTTAATAATCCAACATAAAGTAAATGCAATTTTTGGGGTTAATTTTTGCTTCTATTAGAAATACATTCTATATACATGTATATATACACTCAATAGTAATGCTAAATTTGCGGAGACCATCACAGTGGCCATCACCATAGTAACATCTATACAACTGAACGCATTGAATGACTAATGGCTTGGTCTTTATCTTAAAATCAAGAGAAAAAATTTGAGTAAAACAATGGACTTGTCTAACAGCCTTACATTTGGAAATTCTTTTTGATTCAGAATAAATTCATTGTATTATGGAATAACACCATTTACACTGAATAAACAGCTATCATTTTGTAATGATTACTACGATCAGATTCAGTTCCACCAGTTTTCATTCTCGGTCCTAATAAAATTAGTTTTGATGAATGTTCATCGTGACACATCAAGTAATGTTATTAATTATGATAGTGGAGTCACATTATGGAGACAAACGAGAGAACTGCTCATTTGCTAAAATGACAGGTATGGCAGTGATGTCTTAAACATTCTTTGAATTTTAATTTGTTGCCAAAAAAAGTAGTTTTTGGTTTGAATTTCTAGATAAAAAATAACCATGAACTTGAGAGCCTATTTCCAGGCGAGACAAACAAATATTCATCCACTTTAAAGAAAAACCTGTTTATCATTCTATCAAAATATTAAAACTTTTAATCAAATTAAATTTTTCCAAATGTTATAATAATTCTGAACCAAATTTTTAGGGTTGACGGCGGAATTGTGAGGAAAAGTTTCTACATGAATAAACTAATTCAAAGCTCATCAAATGTGAATGCTGCTTGCAAAGTGAATAAACTATCCGATGCAATTAACTGTAGCAGATGTATATGGACTAGTTGGCATGACGATGAAACATATAAACTCACTCAGCTGTTCCAGACAGCATCATACCGATAGCAAATTTCTGACAATATGTCCCAGAATACTGTAAAATACGTTCTTTATCTAGTATAATAATTTAGCTAATTTAGCTAATTAATAAGTTCGCTAATTTAAAATATATTATTAAAATAAGATTGTTAGAACTTTAGCTAAATTAAGATTCTCTTAATTTATACCGGAAGTCATACGGGTATATTGCTTATTAACAATAACAGAAATTGTGTAATTGAAACCAAAATGACCATCGCTAATGTTGCATTTGACATATTTCTATGAATATTGCGAGTCGATTTGAATCAAAAAAACTAACAAATCAAAAAGAGATTTGTTTAGACAACACATTTTAATATCAAAAAAATTTCCAGTTGATGATGATGTAATATAGTTGATGCAATTTACAATAAGGTATATGATAATTGATTTCACAATTCACCCCCCCCCCCCTCTCTCCCACTCCTCCGATGGTGTAGGTATAATGCTTTATAATAACTACTATGTGTAACTATAGCAGGTGAACACACTTTGGTTCGTGTCGTGTGTGGCTATGAACCGTAAGATTGAGTTCAACAAACTTTCTGACTGATCGCAACCATTATTTGCAGCCATGGTATCAACAACATGAAAAGCACACATCAAGGTTGCCATGGTTACAGTTGTTGATCATCTATTCAACAACAGAACACTGACGGGATAAGATACTTGAATTCTTTAATTTGATCCCAGGATTTATTGAATTCATCAGTCTGGAAAAATATCATGAATGTCATACTCAAGTCAAATTTCGAAATTCTTTTTAAGATTTATGATTGCATCTGTTTCCATGGCAACCTCATTTGTGTCATCTTTTACTTTTGTTATTCAACCGTTTCAGTATCAGATCCAAAGTTGCTTTTCATCATCCAATGGAAATAATCGGATCCAGAAACTAATCACGTTAGTGCTTAATAACGGAACAAAGCAACTTTTGACTAAAGGTTGTTTGAATCAGGATATCAAAATATAATATATATCAGATTTTTACCACAATGGAAGTTATATATATTCTACTCACATATTCATGGTAACAGTTTTTAATCACATGTACACCAAATTGTTTTGAATGATAATACAAAGCATTACATAATGTAAATAATTATTTATGTAGATTTTAAATTTAGGCAAAGAAAAACTAACATAACAACAGACGTATTTTATAACTATTGTGTCATTGAAATAAATCAGTATGGACTTTTTATCATTTTCCCTGTGATTTTTAATGAAATGTCACATCGATGTAGCAGAGTCGGAGAGAAATTGTCTGTGCACATTTTGCCCACACAGTCACTGTGGTTATGAAAGTTCCATTTTCAGCAAAATCTAGAAACTGTGGTAAATTGAACAGTAATGTTTTACTGTTTTCCTCCAGTCCTCTCCAAACATCCCCTCATGTGTTTTCCTCCAGTCCTTCCCAACCATCCGTTCATGTGTTTTCCAAATGGTGAACCCCTTATATGCACACTACTAACAAAAAACTTTATGCTACATTAATTTTTCCTACAGATTAAATCAAATTCCAGAACTGCATGATCACACTAGATAAAGTTATTTCCTGAACTGTTATCAGAAAAATTACCCTCTTTGGATAAAAAATCTGTGAATGTTTTGATTACAACCAAATGCCGTATAATTACAAAAAAAGTTATAAACACTGGTATCAATCACTGACAGAGGTGTTATGAACTACGTCTGACCCCTTAGTGTGTTAGCGTCACCCGCTAAGTTGCCTCTACACGACTTGATGTCAAAATTGTGATCGTGATAACATCTTACAATATAATAAATTATTAATCGTCTCAAACTGTTGATGTCTGGTATAAAGTGAGAGTGCCAGGAAGGCTAATCGGCACTAGTAGAAACTATATAATACACAGTAGACCATGCGACTCAAGACTATGCAATCAGTTTTTCAACCACAGAAGGTTCAAGACTCAGAGCGAGACTTGCATCTACATTGGTAAAATGTATAATTAACCAATCAATTCTTCAGCATAGAGTGCTAAAGGTCAGGTGAAATCGACCAATCAGACGTTTAGCTTATAGTGCTAAAAATATAATTGACCAACCAAACTTTCAGCTAAGAGTACTTAAGGTCAAGTATAATTGACCAATCAAATTTTCAACATAGAGGGTCAGAGGTCAACTGTAAGTGACAAATCAGATTTACCCCATCGAGGGTTAAAGATCAAGTATAATTTGCATTGTGGATGGCAAAAGGCCGAGTAACCATTCAGTAGAATTACAAATACTATTACATGTACTTAGAGACCAAATTTAGTATAAAATACCAGAATCATAATATTCATTGACGTCCACTATACTTCATGGCATTTTGAAACCATACACAACCCGCTGATACATCTCCATATTAAAATAATCATTACTACAGAGAGGCAGTCATGTTTCATCTACTCTTACATGTTATAATGGCCATCTAAGGCATTTATTAGATGTCTCACACAGTAATGCTTACATACACAGAACAAGATTCAGACATGCGTGGAATGACTTTCATCTTGAATTCTTATCATTCTTCCATGATTCTACTCCTCGGTGAGTTGAAATCAATAATGTCAATGTCAACTTAGCTTTAATAAATAAATATTTGAAAATATTCGCACACAAGATCCATAAAAAAACAACATAATGAAATGAGTCACCATAGAAATATTTGTTTCTATGTGAGAAAAGATAACATATGAACATACATAGATTTAAGTTTTTGTGATATCGCATTCCAACATTCATTAACTTGCACAATATTGACTAGATTTCTAAACTAAATGAATACAAACAAATATTATTTGTTAAATACCACTAAAACTTTACACATATCAGTTTAAAACCTGCAATTTTTGTCGTGTACACACAGACAGCTGGCGCACAAGTGTGGTATTTACTATACAGGGGCCGCCATCTTGAATACGACATGGACTTAAATAAATAGACAAGTTGTGAAACTCGTTTTTCAGATTCTTACAAAACAGGAAAAAAATACCAATTTTTCAGTCATCTCACCTATTAATATTAAGCAAACTGCTAAAAACATGTGGTCAAATTCATCGTTACACAAAGAACATTTGGAACGAAAATTGTTATCTAACTGTACGGCAGTTGCTGATTGGCTCCTCAGTTGGCATGACAATTTTACCCCCCTATAGTAATCACACATCACACTCGTGTGCCAGCTGACTGTGTGTGTATGTTAGAATGGGTAAATGTTAATTTTCAATTAAAATAAGGTATTAATTTTTGTTTATTATTATTTTGCTATTAATTTATATTGAGTCTTATTTGTCTGATTTCAAATAACACATAAAAACCAGACCATTTGAAACCAGCCTATCATCTGTATGCACTCACACAATGGGGTTTACAACTGTTTGTAAGATGCTCTGTGATTGGTTGCGTGATTTGTTCAGTGATTGATAGTTGAACAATCCATATTTGAGTTAATGGTCTGAACTTGATTTGAATATCAAACATCTTGAATGAATGAATGAATGAATGAATGAATGAATGAATGAATGAATGAATGAATGAATGAATAAAAGAATGAATGAATGAATGAATGAATGAACCAACGAACGAACCAACCAACCAACGAATGGATGAATAAATGATCGAAAGAATAAATGAATGAAATAAAAAATGAATGAATGAATGAACAAACAAATGAATGAATGAATGAATGAATGAATGAATGAATGAATGAATGAATGAATGAATGAAAGAAGATACAAAGATTGTAAGCATCCTATTATTGTATCAGATTGGACGTAGATTGAAACACAGTAAGCCTAATTAACATAAATACAAACATACATCCAAATTAAAGGTTAATATGAGAACAGTCGTATCGTCTCACTGAATTGAACAGAAGACTGTAAGACACAGAAAACAATTCTATCGCTTTACAGAAGTGCATGAGGGATGATAACGCAGAGTTCAAAAGTACAAAATGAATTAATTACGATATACGCGTACAGAACCTATTTATTTTAAATCTAAAGAATGCAACACAGTGGTTCTATTTGCATCTCACCTATTAACCTTTTGAACCTTTTCCCGCATTTCACAAAATAAATTTAAAACAAATTGTCCAAAAGCCAATGTGAAATATCCATTAATTCTCAAATAAATTACAGAAAATTACATGCATATAAAAATGAGCAAAAAAAAATAAATGCAATTTTTATTTTAATCTTAGCTATAAGATTTTATTTTCTAGGTGAGGCATTTCATGTAACCATTGCAACAGAACAAACATCAGGTTGCTATGACGACAGATTCATAAAATCCATATATACGGAATGGTATTCTAAGAATTATTGCAAATTTATGTTATCTGTTCAGCCTAATTGTTATTTATCAAGTATTTATACAAAATGGTCATTTTAACATAAACTGTATTAACCTACTAGTATCTGCTATAATATGAAATTACTTCCTCACACCTGGTGTTGTCTCCTAATCTGCCTTTTGGGGAATATTTTAGTATAAAAAATATTAATAATTAATATTTGATGAGTTGTCTTGATAGAGAATAATACAATGGAATTGCCAGAGAGTTTTACTGCCAGAAAGCAGACCCCTCAATTTAAGGCAGAATTTTGCCAAAGAGAGCTAAAAAAACTCGCCTCAAAAAAAACTATGCATGTAAAATTATTTCTTGACACATCATTCATGTATATCGCCTCAGAGCTTTTAGGAAAGCTATATTCTCCTCATTCTAACCATATTTTCAAAAGGCAAGACTTGAGGGAATGGTAGATGTCACTGTATCCAGCCAGTACATTATTGTTGTAATGTTAAGCTAGTAATCTGCCAAGTCAAGTGATAACGTAATATGCGATTACATGCTGACAAACATACACACCGTTAGCATATAAATTATCGATTCGTTGTGCATTTGATTAATGTTTAAACGACTTAAAGTCTGGGTTTTGAATGCCATGTGGATTTTAACCCACAAAAACTTTGATACAACGCATTCTGCATATTTTTATGTCTTTTCCTTAAATTCTTGGTTAATTTCCGTCCAACTACTGTAAAACCATTTATGTTCACTATATTGATATTTCAGCATATTCACTGTGTTTTTAAGTCACAAATTTGGTAGAGAAACAATGAGTTCTACTGTTATTTTACATAAATTTAATTTAGCGTATATTATTCATCAGCAAAAATATATTAATTTAAAAACCAGTGAAAAAAAAAACAGACATAATTTTCCACGAGCTACAGATCTTTATGAACATTTTATAAATTATGCAAATTTTTTGAAATTATGCAGATGAAAGTTAACAATGGACAAGTGGGACCCAAATTAATAGTCCATGTTTTCAGACTAATCATCCAATGTGGTCCTGGGGATTACATTACCCATAATGCATTGCAATATAAATGACAGATAAGAAACCAATAAGTGAATTCCAAACATCATGCCGTAAATATCTTGTTACTATAGAAACAAGAACGGTTCATTTTTTTCAGTTCATTTAGTAAGGCTATCTGTGACGATGAGCAGCAAATACTGCACAAATAAATATCCGGCTTGCGACACTATGAAATCCACTTGAGGCAATTACGTACGCTGTATAAATATAGGCTTCACACCATCATTAGAATTTGAATCACTGGCATCCAGCAACGTAATTCCATTCAATGCTTTACCTTCAAGCAGCTTTTTTAATAAAATATTAGACATTGAAAGAAATACGCCTCAGTTTGTAATTGTGAAAAAATTTGTTTTGAAGAAAGAGAAAGAAACAGGAAGAGAGGTAGCGAGATGGGGTATGGAGCCTAAAAATGGGCCATAGAGTATTGAGGGCTTGATCTTCATAGAGGCATTAAAGACAAGTGCCTTGATGCCTAATAAGTTTGACTCAGTGATCTGCAATATTCCTTTTTGATATTCCTACATGCTAAGACCATTTCCTATAGGTTGGTTTTGAAAATGGCTGCCTTCTTATCTCCAAAGTTAAAGCTCTGGTACATAGCTGTGTCAATTTATCCAAATTATCGGTAGGTATGTGGTTGAATCTGAGTCATTATTAACCTTTTTACCACCAGACTTTCTCGTCAAAATTATTTTGCACTTTTTTCTTATATTCTTTAGTATTTCTGGAAATGAACCCTAATTGTGTTGCCAACAGACACAATTTTAGGCAATTTTCAGTTTTTACTCAAAAAATGTTGCTATTTTTGTCTTTTGTAAAGTGCAGACTATAAATAAGACTGATTTGTGATGAAAAGAGAGAACTGGTGGTGAAAAGGTTAAGGTGTTCACATGCTATATAATATTATCTTACATCATTGTCGCCCAACGTTATTTTAAAAATCTCTAAATACTCGGGTATATGACCTTCATACATCAGGTACATTCAAACAAAGTTCTCGTTTTAGCGAAACGTCATGCATGGCATTGTTAATTGATGAAAATCTCAGAGCATGATATTTAAAACTGAGAAAGGAAGCAATTTGTGAAATAATTGGTGTGTGGTACTGAAGTAGATACAAGTAGGAACAAGTTTCCATGACGACGAGTGGGAATCAAATATTAATCTTGATATAACCAATAAACTCGAAAAAATAAAGGAATTCTGAAAAAATTTGTCTAGCACAAGTTTTCTAACAGAAAAAAACAATAGTAACCCCGAGTGCTCTGTCATATAATCATTCAATTTTTCAATTGATCAAAACATAACATAACATTGTAGTTTACTAATGCAAAATAGAATCACAATTGTGTTGATTGACTGAAAACTAACCATATTTTGTTCAGTACATGAAACTGACAAGGCACGTAGATAATAAATACGTTTTCCATGCAGACTGAATTATTATGAAATTTTCATTTTTTGATTTATTTGTCATAAACCAAGGAAAGTGACTGCACGAATACAGCCATGGGACCCGACGGCAGATCTTCCCGTCAAATATTCTAATTTATTATTTGTGAGATTATAAATTTATGAATTATTATGTAATGTTTTTAATAGGCCATGTGCTAGATATGGTATCCATAGAAACAAAGATGACAATTTGTGAGTGATGTACAAAAAAAACTATACCAAGGTTTTAACTAGTTAAATCCTATGATGTTGCAATCAGCAAATCGGTATTTTGCATACATCACGTTCCTGTCTAAACTTGCTTCTATGCTTGCAACTGGGAGATCGCATTGCATTATGGGAAAAATTGATATTTATCAACACAAATCATGCAGATGTGTGGTACGATAATCACTACCCATAGAGCCATGCATCAATCATACTAAAAGTAAAATGTTGAACTAAAGTTTAAATTTGCACTGCATCATGGGTATTACTCAAAGAATAGTGGTTAGACAATGATTTAGTTTTGGGATCAGATCCAAAAGGACCAACTAGTGGCCATTTTTGTTTTATTTTCATCAACTGTTACACACTATTTTTTTGTCAATTGATTCAAAATGGCAAACTGGCAGCCATTTTGTTTTGTTTCTCATGTGTCTTTGCTTATTTCTCTGACACACTCAACCTATTTAATTCAAATGTGGTACAAATACAAGACATAAAGGTTTCTTGCGCATGCCAATTCACTTGTTTGACAAAATTAGACTTATTTCTTACTTTCAATATTCATTCTTTCTTCTGTGTTCTCGAATCAAATGCATCCAAATACAGGGGCTAATCTGCACTGGCTCGGAAGGTTGTAAATGATTAGCTAGTTTGAATTTGCATAACAATACTGTCAATGAACGTGCATTCAACGCCACAAGTTTTTTTGTTTTTTTAGCCAATCAGAATTCATCTTCCGAGCCAGTGCAGATCAGCCGAAATACAGACAGGGACTATGTCATCAAATATGACCTGAAGGTTGGCAGATGTATATGTAGGGTAATTATCCACAGAATAAAATTATATCAAACACACCTGATTTATATAGAAACCATATAGTTATGAAATTGTCAAATGTAATTCAAGCTGACATGTTTTGATTGAGTAATAGACATGAGATGCTGACGCCTGATGACTCTATTTTTCCTATTGTGCAGCCCTTCAGTGGGCAATGTGTAAATAAATTATTACATGTATTTCATGGATGTTAAGCCTTCCTGGAAATTAGCAAAATTTAATTTGAGCTGACACACTGATTAGGACATTGCTGATTAATAAGGTTAATAGATATTACATTTTATTTTATTTAAGGGATGTTGCACCATAGACCCTCTATTAGAGGGTCTATGGTTGCACGTATGACTAATAAATAACAGTATTTTAGTATGAATACTCAGACATGATGATTGGTCCCCAGACACTGATGAAAAATGTCATGGTAACAAACTTTAATCCCAAAGCAATAATTTAATGCCTATTAAAATTATTGAATACTCTCAACAATAAATGCCACTTTAGCTTTAATAGTTATTAACAGTTATTAAACTATTAACCTTATTAGTTGGGAGGGAGCTGACTGAAAACTAAAACAAGTAAAACCATAAATAATTGAATCAAGACAAATCTCATTAAAAGAAATTAAAATACATGCCAGTAAAATTTGAGTATAAACAGCTAGTCAACAAGAAATTTGTCTAAAAGGTCTAATTTAATAATTTACAACCAAAACAACAATAATAATTATTCAGTTGCTGTTAAAATTTCTTTACATAATTATTAATAATTATCATAGCACTATAAGTTACAGCGTGCCATAAATTTTGCATTTATGTACTGGGTATTTTCATCCTACCCTATTAGGAAGCGCGAATTCCAAATATGGAACGATTATGTACGTAAGTGTGCTCTGACGTGGCTGCCCCCAGGATTATAAACATTTTGAATTTCGACATTCTCACGATGTATTACTGGGAAGAAAAGTTGTATAATACTAAGGTTATTATGAGGATACTGCGAAGTATGCACTCAGACAGTATTCGGTCACATCGACCTCTGATGTGTCAGTCGATACTCCCACTGTACTGTCTTCGTGCATACTTTGAGGTATCCTCGGAATAACATATTAATACATAATAATATAATACTTAAAACATAATACCGGCTTTCATTATAATTATAATTAAGGTATGTTTATCGCCAAAATAAGTTACATTTTAATCATCTAATATACATGTACAATAAAGGCAATTTTGCATTCATGACCCTACTATTGAAGATGCACTTGTAATAGTGCTGGTACTTATGATGCAAGAGTCGTATATGAGGAATATTGACATGAACACTTTAAGAAAGAGTTATTGTGCGTCATTCCCTCAGCCATACCAGTCAGTAACGGACATACATACGTACATGTAGATATTGAAGGAGAAGCACATGTAGAAAGGGATTGTTGCCATGGATACCATTTATTTACATAGTAACAACTCTTGCTTTATGCATGAATGAGCACTGCTATGGATAATTTCAAATTTTTATCTTAGGAAGATTAATATTCAGATGATGATTATAGAATATTTCGTGCCATAAAGTTGAATTCAAGTGCCAATTATTATCAAATATTATCAGGGAGGGGGGGGGGGGGGGGGGGGTAACCTGGACTGATGTACAGAGGAAAGATGACAAACTCTTTTTTAATAGTAATTAATATATGAAAAACAGCTCTATTTGAAAAGATGTATAATAACAAGGTTATTACAAGGATACTTCAAAGTATGCACTCAGACAGTACACCGCCACATCGACCTCCTCTGCACGTCGGTCAATACTCCTGCTGTACTGTCCTCGTGGATACGTTGAGGTTTCCTCATAATAACCTCATATTCTGTTATGCAATGCTTGGAGTTGGATATAGTAGAACATGGATGGAAACTATGGTAACCACATATCTCTATTTCGACATAATGAATGCAATGTAAACCGCTTTAATTTTGAATGAGACAAATTTGTTTAGATTTCAATAGTCAACCAAAATCATGAAGGGATGTCGGTGATCTTTCTGAAATTGTGTCTTAAAAAATGCCATAATCAAACTGCTAAAATTGTAAGTATAAAAATGCAATATAAGTTGTTTCAAACGAACTACTATCGAAACATGTCAGGGGTCAGTGCAAAGTTCATCATGACTAACGTCATGTGTTCTCCATCACAAGTTGTTGCCATGGTAACATGACATCACTCGTATCATGTCAAGTGTACATGTACTTGTCTGGTTTCTTTGATTCATTAATACTCAAGCTCTTAATATCTTGTTTCTAAATCACATAGATAAAAAACAAATCTGCAAGGATAACAAATCACAACTATGTCAATATTGAATATTTTAGGTTGTCATGGTAATTATCGTATTCAGTTATTTATTCATTCTGTATTAGTGCATCGTTATTTCTGCTCAAGGCATCTAGATTAGAATTTTCAGGCAGATTAGTTCTTCGTAGCTTTGCCTTCCCCGTTTAACAGTCTCCTCATATAACCTCCACCACGCTCACATGCACATATATGTTTTTTCTAATTATGCAATTCATTGCAACCCACCGCCACGTGAAAAATTTATCAACGCCCGTTATTTTGATTTGCCGCATTGAGATACAGTGTAATCATTTTCAGCAGTTTGTAAAATCTCATAGGATTTGGCAAATGAGTGTGTCACAGCACGTATGTTCTACATTCTACAGTAGGTACATTTAGTTATAAGAAGTTTTAAACAGTACGCTACTTTGAAAAATGAGTAATTGTTATGCAGTTAGTCTTAAAAAAATTGTTTTAGATAATTATTCATAGAAACTTGATTTTGAGGGAAATATCCTTTGAATGATGGTATGCAGTATTGATATTCTCGGAGTTATAAACTTATAAACTTATAACATTTTTTATGGTGGAGAATTCAGTAACATACAAAAAAAAATAATAAAAATAGTGGTGAATAATGTTGCTCAGTGTGACATTGCTGCTTATTAATGACAGCATATAGTCCATCACAAGATTCAGTATATTTTTATCTCACTTCACAAGAGATATCATCATAATTAAGCTGGAAATCCCCAATTGATGAGGAGGTATTATTCAACCAATATTTTTTTTTTTAAAACAAGCAGCCTCTTGGCTGAGATAGCTCCACTATTAGCAATGCATATTTCAATTAAACAACTAAAGATATCATCAAAAAATTAACAAATTTGAGAGAGATTTACCTTAGGTATATACAAATATATATGTATAGTATCAAAGCAACCAGATTTGCAGTTTTTAACAAGAAGTCGAAAATATCACATTTTACTAAAAATGACAAATATACTCATGAAAATTAGAAAATTGAAGATATCATCACAAAAAGAAATATTCGAGAAGTCTGCCCAAGGTAACATATAAACCAAATATCAAAGTTATATGGCTTGTAGTTTTCAAGAAGAAGTCGAAAAAGTAAAAAGTTGACACAGAAAACGACGGACAATCCCCATATGATAAGCTCTGCTCAAAAGCAGAAAAAACATCTATTTGTCGCAAAGCCAACACAAAATTATAGAAAAGTACATAAATGTTTCATCAACATTTTAGCAGGAAAAACTGTATTCAAAAAATGAAATTGGAAGTTGTAGATTATAATTCCTATGTATGCTGAAGTTGCTTAGAATGTAAAGAGTTATGGAATAATACAAGTCCACTAAACAATTAGGGGCAAACCATTATTTCTGTGGGAGTGATATGGTTACATTTGACGAGGAGAATATTTTTTCCCTCAGAGAGAGCCTATTAAAAGATGGCAAGAATTTGTCTGTCAGTCTCCTCCCTTCGTATAGTTTAATTTTTTCCTGTGCTGTAGTGCCTTGTATGATTCTGAATTAATCAAAATTTGAGCAGAAAAGATGACAAATGCGCAGCCATGCAATGTAGATTGAATACTCCCCAGACAGCTGAGTCATCATAGCACCTGCATGTGAAACAACCACAGTTATGATTGCTAAACAGGACCATTCCATTTCATGAGAAGATCTGCTGAACTGAGACAAGTATTAGGGTGAAACAACCACAGTTATGATTGCTTAACAGGACCATTCCATTTCATGAGAAGATCTGCTGAACTGAGATAAGTATTAGGGTGGAACAACCAGATATGATTGGTAAACAGGACCATTCCATTTCATGAGAAGATCTGCTGAACTGAGATAAGTATTAGGGTGGAACAACCACAGTTATGATTGCTTAACAGGACCATTCCATTTCATGAGAAGATCTGCTGAACTGAGATAAGTATTAGGGTGGAACAACCAGTTATGATTGCTTAACAGGACCATTCCATTTCAGAAGAAGATCTGCTGAACTGAGATAAGTATTAGGGTGGAACAACCAGTTAAGATTGCTTAACAGGACCATTCCATTTCATGAGAAGATCTGCTGAACTGAGATAAGTATTAGGGTGGAACAACCACAGTTATGATTGCTTAACAGGACCATTCCATTTCAGAAGAAGATCTGCTGAACTGAGATAAGTATTAGGGTGGAACAACCAGTTATGATTGCTTAACAGGACCATTCCATTTCATGAGAAGATCTGCTGAACTGAGATAAGTATTAGGGTGAAACAACCACAGTTATGATTGCTTAACAGGACCATTCCATTTCAGAAGAAGATCTGCTGAACTGAGATAAGTATTAGGGTGGAACAACCAGTTATGATTGCTTAACAGGACCATTCCATTTCATGAGAAGATCTGCTGAACTGAGATAAGTATTAGGGTGAAACAACCACAGTTATGATTGCTTAACAGGACCATTCCATTTCAGAAGAAGATCTGCTGAACTGAGACAAGTATTAGGGTGGAACAACCAGATATGATTGGTAAACATAACCATTCCATTTCAGAAGAAGATCTGCTGAACTAAGACAAGTATTAGGGTGGAACAACCAGATATGATTGGTAAACAGGACCATTCCATTTCATGAGAAGATCTGCTGAACTGAGACAAGTATTAGGGTGAAACAACCACAGTTATGATTGCTTAACAGGACCATTCCATTTCAGAAGAAGATCTGCTGAACTAAGACAAGTATTAGGGTGGAACAACCAGATATGATAGGTAAACAGGACCATTCCATTTCATGAGAAGATCTGCTGAACTGAGACAAGTATTAGGGTGGAACAACCAGATATGATTGGTAAACAGGACCATTCCATTTCATGAGAAGATCTGCTGAACTGAGATAAGTATTAGGGTGGAACAACCACAGTTATGATTGCTTAACAGGACCATTCCATTTCAGAAGAAGATCTGCTGAACTGAGATAAGTATTAGGGTGGAACAACCACAGTTATGATTGCTTAACAGGACCATTCCATTTCAGAAGAAGATCTGCTGAACTGAGATAAGTATTAGGGTGGAACAACCAGTTATGATTGCTTAACAGGACCATTCCATTTCATGAGAAGATCTGCTGAACTGAGATAAGTATTAGGGTGAAACAACCACAGTTATGATTGCTTAACAGGACCATTCCATTTCAGAAGAAGATCTGCTGAACTGAGATAAGTATTAGGGTGGAACAACCAGTTATGATTGCTTAACAGGACCATTCCATTTCATGAGAAGATCTGCTGAACTGAGATAAGTATTAGGGTGAAACAACCACAGTTATGATTGCTTAACAGGACCATTCCATTTCAGAAGAAGATCTGCTGAACTGAGATAAGTACTAGAGTGGAACAACCACAGTTATGATTGCTTAACAGGACCATTCCATTTCAGAAGAAGATCTGCTTAACTGAGATAAGTATTAGGGTGGAACAACCACAGTTATGATTGCTTAACAGGACCATTCCATTTCAGAAGAAGATCTGCTGAACTGAGATAAGTATTAGGGTGGAACAACCAGTTATGATTGCTTAACAGGACCATTCCATTTCATGAGAAGATCTGCTGAACTGAGATAAGTATTAGGGTGAAACAACCACAGTTATGATTGCTTAACAGGACCATTCCATTTCAGAAGAAGATCTGCTGAACTGAGATAAGTATTAGGGTGAAACAACCACAGTTATGATTGCTTAACAGGACCATTCCATTTCAGAAGAAGATCTGCTGAACTGAGACAAGTATTAGGGTGGAACAACCAGTTATGATTGCTTAACAGGACCATTCCATTTCATGAGAAGATCTGCTGAACTGAGATAAGTATTAGGGTGGAACAACCAGATATGATTGGTAAACAGAACCATTCCATTTCAGAAGAAGATCTGCTGAACTAAGACAAGTATTAGGGTGGAACAACCAGATATGATTGCTAAACAGAACCATTCCATTTCATGAGAAGATCTGCTGAACTGAGACAAGTATTAGGGTGGAACAACCAGATATGATTGGTAAACAGAACCATTCCATTTCAGAAGAAGATCTGCTGAACTGTACCCTGTTTGGATACTACCGGGGTAATAATAATACCAGTATTTATTAGCTGGCCTTTGTTTGTGTTTAATCTTGTGTCACTGGACACAAAAGATTATATTTTTGTTTCAGATTTCTAAATCTCTGGTACAGTTGTATCACCTAATAAATATTCATGAGAATGAATGAGATGGTAACACTTAAACTCTTATTGTCCCAGAATGCACCAATCTGCTCTCCAATGAAATACATACTATTGACCAAACAAAAAAAAGGTAATTGATGATCAGAACCCATACCACATTCGTTGCCTCATGCCTCAATTGTTTTGTGGTTTAATTTCGTTTCTAATAAAGAATATATGGTAAATTGAAATCAAATTACGAAATTAGATATCAAATCTCGTCACAGTATCTGGCAAAGAGTAACAGTGCATATACATATTTGGCTTCAGTGAGGGTCATGATATGAACTTGACAAAATAATAGGTCTCAAACATCCCTGCAAATGAGATTTTCCACAGTGCGGAATATATCACCATAGCAACAGTTACTCTCAGTATGACTGATTGTTCTTTATTGGATATGCCGTATTATGTCATACTTTGACACGTCGACTGAAATATAACAAAGTCAATTATCACACAGGTCGCACACAATCACATAGATTTCTACATGCCTCACTATCATACTTAACAAGAATTGTCAGTACATCTACACACACGACAGAGGCTAGTCACGAAAGTTTATTACCAGAATCTATTAACAAATAATCATTAAATGATTTTAAATAAAATAATTTGTTTTGTTACACAAGAGTCATGCAAGAAAATATTGGCACACACAAAATTTTTCAATTTATATCTAACTTTATATATATAGACTCGGCGGAACATTTAGAAGAATTGAATAAGATTCTTATAAGACATGTTAAAGCACTACTGTCATAGTAGAGCAAGTGTTCAAATTTTGTTTATACGACAATGTATTTATCATGTGTTGAATACATCGTTATGGGTCAAACACTACGTGGCACGTACGATGACTGTAGCGCCAAAGAGAAATTTATATAAAAAATTAGTTTTAATTAATATATATATATATATTATATATCAAGCATGAATTTGTCACTTCAGGAATTCTGTATTATGGCAACAGTGGCTATTTTCGGAGGCAGACATTCGGGCATTTTCACCGCATGACAACCATCACGGTGAAAACAAAGGCCGATAACTCTCAGAAAATGGTACTTTGGGATGATTGTTGAGACTCCCTTGAACAGTGTAACAAGATTATCCCTGCATGTCCAACATATATCAATTTTGTTGTAAAGGATTATTTCAATTGTTGATTTTGTGCTGTTTTCTTGAATTTAGTCTTTTTAACAGGCTTTTCGATTGGCTATCAATATCAGCTCACCCAGATCTCATAGAAATACAGGGTACAGTGGTGCGCGTCTTAGCAATGTGGAACGTCTTGTGACCATAGAAACCATATTATGTGTGACTATCTAATGTAATGATATAAAGGCAATTTAATGTGCAATCTTGGGCAATAACCAGTTAAGGTCAAACATATGCATTTCCGAACATTAAATGTTCGTGGTCACAGCATAGTGCAGTACATGTTAAAGATTTGTCTAAAAAAAACAATTTGTGTATATGCTTTGTAAACATCGCAATGGGATGCACACCAAACACAGCGTGGTGTGACACACCACTGTCATTTACAAAGTTTCCCCTACAGTCACATCCATTAGTGAAAGCAGAATCCAAATTAATGGCTTTGACATTCACACTGAGTTTGTGGCACACTCACCTCAGGGTAGGATTTGAATTTGTGACCTACATATACTTGTACTTGGGTCTCACATAACAACCACTATGCTGTAACCATGGTGATAAGATTCAGATAGGATCAAGATCAGATCAAAAGATGACCTTTAATTATTTGAAAGTAGTACATGACTAGATAAGACAATTTTACTAATCAGCTAATCTGACAGTTACTAGATTAGATTGATTACTAGTCAGTAAATCAGGGTGATTAGACTACGGATAATGTACAATATCTTAAACCCTTCCATTTATGGTGCTTTATTTTTACGATTTATTTGCAGTTTATCAATATATTAAAGTTGCACTCCCAAATCATTTGATCATGGGAATATCATGAGAAATTTGAATTGGTAATAAATGATATTATTTTATTGCATTGATTTTTAGAAATACAATGTTTCTATTAGTTAATTATTATCAATGAATATAATAAAAACATGACAGAACATATTTTATTTGTAGAAAATATTTTATTATTTATTACATTAAACTTTTCAAAACTCAGTGAAAATAAATTCCATATAAAACAGCCAAAGTGTTTTTTCAGCGAAAATTAATTCTAGCTAAAATAAAGTATCACACACACACACACACACACACACACACACACACACACACACACACACACACACACACACACACACACACACACACACACACACACACACACACACACACACACACACACACACACACACACACACACACACACACACACACACACACACACACACACACACACACACACACACACACACACACACACACACACACACACACACACACACACACACACACACACACACACACACACACACACACACACACACACACACACACACACACACACACACACACACACACACACACACACACACACACACACACACACACACACACACACACACACACACACACACACACACACACACACACACACACACACACACACACACACACACACACACACACACACACACACACACACACACACACACACACACACACACACACACACACACACACACACACACACACACACACACACACACACACACACACACACACACACACACACACACACACACACACACACACACACACACACACACACACACACACACACACACACACACACACACACACACACACACACACACACACACACACACACACACACACACACACACACACACACACACACACACACACACACACACACACACACACACACACACACACACACACACACACACACACACACACACACACACACACACACACACACACACACACACACACACACACACACACACACACACACACACACACACACACACACACACACACACACACACACACACACACACACACACACACACACACACACACACACACACACACACACACACACACACACACACACACACACACACACACACACACACACACACACACACACACACACACACAAACAAACAAACAAGTTTTTTGTTCATAGTTTTTTTGAAAATTAATATGGACATGCATTTTTTTTTAATTTCCTTTTTAAAACTATCATAAAATTTGTACCTGATTCAAATGCTTTCAAGTCCAACCAGTATGCTTTGGGGTCTTTTTATACTCCCTATACTTTTGCTATAGTAATAAAGATATTGTATTAATTGTGAATTTAAAAATGGGTGACCTCTCAACTTGTACTTAAATAAGATTTTTTCACAAAAATAGTATTTCTGAATTTTTTCAAATTCTGACAAAACTTGAATGAACAAAAACACATTTTTAACTGGCAATAACCAAAAACTTGTCAAGAAATATTTGTTTCTAGATTTATAATGTCAAATATTTTTTTTTTTGTCAAATCATAATTCAGCCACTTAATATACAATGTATGTATGGTATTCCTTACATGTGCATTACTCTACAAAGCGTCTGGTAATAGTTGTATTACCCCGGTAAAGCCTATACATTATTAATTCCATCCAAATCACTGCACTCTCTGTACCGTATGGAGTATAGGTACTAGGTATACTGAGTCATTGTACAGCAAACATTCATGTAAGATGATTTATCATTGAATAAGCTAGACTTATGGCAATCAAGTCCTGTTTAATATGCATGTCATGTGACTACCTAGTTATTGCATCATTCGGTATACGGTGATCCATATTCGTACTCACTTCGGCAATAACCGTACTTGCTCTATAGTAGCATACATTGTATACGCTTATTTAAATGACAGAAGTAAGTCCAGTCATAATAATTCATACACTGATAATTTACTACATATATATAGGTATATATATACATGTATACGACTATTAGTTTACATGCCTTTCTTTTATATGCTTATAATCTTTGTCAGCATTTAATGTCGTAAATTGAGATTTTGTTCCCAATTTACTAAAAATCCGAAGATGAAATTTACATTAATTTCATGTATTTTACACGTGTTGTATACGTTGCTATGAGTCCCATATCGAACAGGACAACCACCGCCCTTTAAGTTTGTTTTTCCTTTCACAATTATAAATTTTACAAATAATTTAAACAATCCAGCTACAAGAAGATCAATTTCTAACAGAGCAAATATGGTAACTTAACTACAGAGCAATTGTTATTATCTGTACCATATTAATAAAATAATAAAGATTCCTATATTATACAGGTTTTTCACGCATTAAGGTAATTTGCTAGAATAAAATCATAGTAAATTATTCAATGATTGTTGTTTGGTGTTTCACATACACGTCATTCATATTCAATGCCATTACTGTGTTTCAAAATAATCTGAAAAGCAGCCATTTTGGAACATTTTCCATAGAATGTATAAGTTATCCATAGATTACTTATTGAAATAATATTCACAATTCTCATCATCATAACACCATATATCATTGTTTAAGCATGAGTCACTGAACAAAATTTGTAAACTTGTAAACTATTCAAAACATGCATTTTTATCAATTTTGAGGTCATTTTGGGGAAAACTTAGTTTGGTGCCCATATATTTCTATTTCAAAATTTTGAACATTACATTAACTTAACCCCTCTTGCTGGATTTCAAAGATTTCTATTATTAAGTATTAAGTATTAAGGTGTCTATGAAATACAAAGTATTTTTGGTAGAACTTCAAGCAATGTATGCTATACATATAGTTGCATTATGTGTAAGCTATATCTTTAAAGGTGCTGAGCTGTTTTAAAAATGGTGCAATAAACACTTTTTTTTTTGGCTATTTTTTCATCATATTTACAATATATTTAAGGCAACAAGTAAAGAAAAAGTGTAAGTTGTCTTAAACTAATTTTTGTTGTACATAAACAAAATATATATCGCTTATAGTAGGTGCTGCATGCATTTGTCTTTTAAAAGAAATTTTATTTGTACCATATTTATATCTGGGAAATTAAATTTTACTTGTTTTTAAGGCACTTACTTGTAATGGAATATTTAGAGTTATTTGTGTTACCATGACTACCAGTAGGTACAGATGTTTTAGTACCAAGAGAGAAGCAGTCATGTGTTTGTGACATTTAATATATTATTTTCTAGTGCTTCTTTTTATTCCTTGCAAAATATAAAGTAATAAATCAAGACTTAATATAGCTGTAATTGATATGAATCTAAAAGTATATATATTGTATGTAGTAGTGTTCACATGAGTTTCAGACATGCACATGAGGGCTTGATTCAACTTTACACCTGAGGGCAAAAGTCAATTTCACAACTGAGGGCAAAGGTCAATTTCACAACTGAGGGCAAAGGTCAATTTCACAACTGAGGGCAAAGGTCAATTTCACAACTGAGGGCAAAGGTCAATTTCACAACTGAGGGCAAAGGTCAATTTCACAACTGAGGGCAAAGGTCAATTTCACAACTGAGGGCAAAGGTCAATTTCACAACTGAGGGCAAAAGTCAATTTCACAACTGAGGGCAAATGTCAATTTCACAACTGAGGGCAAAGGTAAATTTCACAACTGAGGGCAAAGATCAATTTCACAACTGAGGGCAAAGGTCAATTTCATAACTGAGGGCAAAGGTCAAGTTTCACACCTGGGGTCAGAGGTTAATTTCGCACCTGGGGCACACCCGTTTATAGTTTGCACTTTCCTTAGAAGATTGGAACAAAAATAGCCAAATACTTCGATTAAAAACTGAAAACTGACTCAAATTTTTGTTTGCTCCAAAATGAGGGTTCATTTCCATAAGTATTGAAGAATATAAGAACGAAATCTAGCAAAAAGTTATCGTTTGGGTGCAAAACAGTCAAAGTCGCCATCTTTCTTCATATGAGCCCCATATCTTGCGTAGGTGTGGCACAACAACCACTGCCTTTTAAATGCCAGTGAAAAAAAAAATTTCACAGTGCTTCAAATTTTTCCAAGATAAACCGCTTAATTTTCGACTAGAAATTTTTACGATTTTATGGCATTCGTAAAGAAAAAATTTTGCAAAAGTCACTAACACTCGTGTTTTTTCAATATTACAAAATCCATGATTCCCGCTGACTTGCGAAATTTGTATCTCATGAAGGAAAAGTGGTTTACAGTTTAAAAAATCAGGTTTACAAAGTAGAGTCAATGAGTCTAATTAGCTAAACATGCTGTGACATTATAAATACAGTGTTTATATATACATGCATGTACCACAAACAATATTCCAAATCAATCACAGTGTGTATCCTTTATAGCCTCTGTCAATCATGTACTAAAGTGTCCTACATATGTACTCACAATATGCCATTAATGGTTACTCACTGTCTTGAAACCACTAAAGTTACCCATATATTGTCTACTGCAGCTATTTACCCAGCATGCAATGGGAATGCCCAGCATGCATTGCGTTAATGATACGTTCCAACTCTGTACTACTAAAAATTTTTAACATATTTTCTTTAATTAAAATTTACTTGTACCAGTAGTTTACACGAATGAGCGGGAATATCTCAAACGAATTTACAAATTAGGCATTGCGGTAGGCCAGTATTACCGGGGTAAACCATTTCTTTATTAAACATTTTACTTTTAAGTTTTCTCACCCAAATTTTGGTATAATGTTTCGCATATTTTTATGCATTTTTTATAATTTCTTTGTTAATTTTGAGCCAAAAATGCAAAATGTTGTAAAGTCCTGATCAACATTTTTGAATAAAAATGGGGAAATACAACCTTATTTATGAAAACCAACAATTAACTATTGACATTTTTTGTTCAAATCTGAAAATAAACTTTTCAAACAGATGCTAATTTATTCATTATTAGGGCTGGACCATTAAAACTGTAGGGGGCAATGGCAGAAAATCTATTCAAACTATTATTTTCCTTCACTTAGTTTTGCACTAATCTTTTCTTCAAAGATTAATTTGCTATAATTTTTTTATTACCTACATGTAATATTTTTTCTATTATTGATCTCTTCAGGATTTTTTTCCATGATTGTTTTCTGTGCATTTTTTTCTACCCCCCTCCCACCCAAGTTTCTAAGGGTCTACCTTTTAGAAAATTTGAAAATACCAACATCACCTGAAGAAAGCAGAACAAGGGGACAGGGTCATGACCTAAAAAGTACATGTCTGACAACATTACAATGAAACACATACAAGTACATGTATATATGCACAATGCAAAAACCTCTTTCATTTTTTTTTTTTTGAAGTTTGATCTGAGATAGGATCTGACCTCAAAATCCCAGTAATTCTGCCATTAAAGTATTAAAAAATAGCTAATTCAGTGTAAATGTATGTCTATTCTCGGAATGCTGATATTTCAGATAAAATTTTTGAATTTGCTGATTCACGAATCAAGTTAAAATTCGCTACACTATTTCAAAGTACACAAACTACTCTACAAACTACATGTATCACATTCAAATGTTCAGGCCTCTATTTGAGAATATTTCAACAAAAGGTAAGCATACAGTCAGTATGATTGTACATGTATAACCTCAAGTGATATTAGGAACTTGGTTTGTTATTTACTACGAAGCCTATATTCATTGTACGCTCATACAGTAACCAACACTGTGCTTGTCAGACCTTTGAATTACTTTTTTTTATTGTCACTACCGGTAGTTACATCAATATTTGACCAAATAAACGCATTTGGTATTTAGGTCAAAAAACAAAAACAAAAATCATATATGAAGTACACCAGTAAGTTGGAGTAGTATTTTTTGGGGAGGTTTATTTTTTATGTTTTTTTATTTATTTATTTTTTTTTGCTAGGTTTTCTCACTAGAATATATATAATAATGTTTTAAGTATGAACATAAAAGATGGAATCCTAGGCTAGTTAGTTTTCAAGATAGTTTCTCCTCATACAAGCACTCGTTATAAATATTAAATTTCCATATAATTAAATTCATTTTGTTGTAATTTGCATGAAATAAAAAAAAATTCTAAAACAAGGGTAAGGGAACAGTTACCTGAATCGCAATAATTGTTTTATTTTCACTTAAATATTCTGTACAATATATGTGGATTGTATGATAAGCTAATTAGTATCATCCACACTCCCATCCTCCTTCTCCTCCTAAGCTAAACCACTGACCTATGACCTTCACCAGCTCCCAACTGATCTCAGCTCAATGTACCTTTTGTTCTATTGCACTGGTCCTGATAATCAACTGACTTTAAAATTGACAGGGTTAATGTTCAGGCTGGTTGCTTAGCAATGAGTGATGCGGGTGCTGTATCCCAGGTGACAAGGAAAAACACAGGTTATTGAGAATAGTAAAGTCCATTAACCCTTTATTCACACATTTTATAGTGTTGCCACACTGTTACTGTAAAATATTTTATTTTAGCTGGAATTAATTTTCGCTTGTTTTGTACGGAATTAATTTTCACTGATTTTTGACAAGTTGAATGTAAAATATAGAAAAAAGGTATATTCGCTGGATTTTATTTACACTGAATCATTCCTTCAGCAAAAATAGCGAAAATTAATTCTAAGTGGAAATAAAGTATTCCACAGTATATCTATTTGCTCTGTTCAGAATGCATGTCAAATATTATGGTCACAAGAATTTGTCAAATCTACCACGATTTATCACAGATTATCTCCCTCACATTCATATTGACTGGTCTGCCTTAGCTGCTACTTGACGGCATTTAGAATGATAATTTATGAATAATTATTCCAGTTAATTCGTTTAATGAAAGCACTATAACAACAAATTAACAAGTCATTTAATACACTAAACAATCATGTTTAAAAATGATTAATAAAATTATACAATATTGTAGCATCCCTATGTCACTGATATTAATACATGTGATCGCTTAATACATTCACCAAGGCCCTTTAACTCATTATTTATAATCATGATCTTGATGAACCCCCTAACTTGGATTCAATGCAAAGCTACTTACAAGATTGCGTCTGATTGGCTACCTAAATCTAACATCTACTAATCAGACCAATCAGAGAGCAGCTTCTTTGTTAACAGGTGTTTTCGTTGTACCAAATTCTGCCTTGTATACGTGTTTCAACTCAACTGCCAAATCATCCATCGAGCAGGCAGCGAACTAAAAATAAAGTTCAACCTGACATTGATTGATTTGATAATTGCTAAGTATTCAATATATTGATCTGTATGTCACATTACACTAATCTATTTGTCAGGTCACGCATAAATGAATGCAGAAAGCTAAAGTGGCAATGTCAGCATAAATCGTACATAACATGTTTTTACTTGTATCAATGTGAAGCTACTTACAAGATTGCGTCTGATTGGCTACCTAAATCTAACATCTACTAATCAGACCAATCAGAGAGCAGCTTGTTTTTTAAAAGATTTATTCAATTTTCTGCTTTGCTTGCTGTTGTTGATCTTATCAACAATGCAGGTGTTTCGTTAAGAGTCGGCCACCGGCAATATGGTCGTCAAATTGGTCGTCTACTTTTTGGTCTCTCTCCGCCTCCACCCCCCACCGCCTCCGCTGGCCACTTTGCACTGCTGAAAACCTTTCTATTTCTTTGGGGCCTATTGTTACAGGATGATGGCCTGCTATTAAATGCATTAGTGAAACCCATGACAATGTGAACGCTACGCTCTAAACACAGAGCATTCAAAAGCAAAATGGCCGAGTACTGTACAGTAAACCGTTTAATTTTCATTGCTAAGAACTACCACGATTTTGAAATTTTATGGCAATCTTGAGAACAAAATCTCACAAAAGTAACTATTATAAAACATAGGGAAGATATCACTACTACAAAATTTCAGAATTATCTCTGATTTGGGAAAATTTCTCTTTCGCAAAATTAAAATAGTTCACAGAGCCTAATATTGTTATTATCATACTAGCTCAACACAAAGTTTGTTTTGTCAATATTTGTTATTCAATAGCTTATTTATATTATTAAAAAAGAAATTAATAATTACATATTTTGTATCTACAAATCGGCTCCCAGATTTTAATCACTAACTCTTGAAATATTACAACTGAAAATTGAAAGATGGTGGCTGGTTACAACACATGGACACAGAAAACCATGACGACCACATATAATTATATAAGTACAAGCACCTCAGGTAAACCCAGTCAGACAGCTTTGGTATGCGACAGTATCTCCATCAGCGAGCTAATGACCCCTACAAAGAAGGGTACTCATATTTGTGCACAATGAAATTCAATTAACTATTCTCCAGGTTTAGTTACCACGCACTGTTACCGACATGTAACTAGGGGCATTTTCGTGATCCCCTTTTCAATGTACAGCTATTGGGTTAATTCAATGTGTGGTGGTCAGTTGCTATGGAAACATAAAACTCTAGAAATTGATTGGAGATAGGTACCGGTAATCTAGCAAGAGTTAAACTTTCAAGATACATCACACTTGAACTTCAAGTAAATTGTCTTCAGATAAACAGTAAATTTCAGTTGCATGCAGTCACTGAAATATTCAATTTCACTGCAAATATTGCCAGGTAACTACATGTACCTTGCAATGCTCCATGGCTTATGAGAATAAATGAACTATAAAGCAGACAACACTACCTAGAAACACATTTCAGCTGATTTAATAATTCAAGATGTAGCTAATTTAACTACCCAGTCAATGGATTAATTCAAGATGCAGCTGATTTAGCTACCCAGTCAATAGATTAATTCAAGATGCAGCTAATTAAGCTACCCAGTCAGTGTACTAATTCAAGATGTAGCTAATTTAGCTATCTAGTCAATGTACTAATTTAAGATGTAGCTAATTTAGCTACCCAGTCAATGTACTAATTCAAGATGTAGCTAATTTAGCTACCCAGTCAGTGTACTAATTCAAGATGTAGCTAATTTAGATATGTAGTCAATGTACTAATTCAAGATGTAGTTAATTTAGCTACCCAGTCAATGTACTAATTTAAGATGCAGCTAATTTAGCTACCCAGTCAATGTACTAATTCAAGATGCAGCTAATTTAGCTACCCAGTCAATGTACTAATTCAAGATGTAGCTAATTAAGCTACCCAGTCAGTGTACTAATTCAAGATGTAGCTAATTTAGCTACCCAGTCAGTGTACTAATTCAAGATGTAGCTAATTTAGCTACGTAGTCAATGTACTAATTCAAGACGCAGCTAATTTAGCTACCCGGTCAGTGTACTAATTCAAGATGTAGCTAATTTAGCTACCCGGTCAGTGTACTAATTCAAGATGTAGCTAATTTAGCTACCCGGTCAGTGTACTAATTCAAGATGTAGATAATTTAGCTACCCAGTCAGTGTACTAATTCAAGATGTAGCTACTTTAGCTACCCGGTCAGTGTACTAATTCAAGATGTAGCTAATTTAGCTACGTAGTCAATGTACTAATTCAAGATGTAGCTAATTTAGCTACCCGGTCAGTGTACTAATTCAAGATGTAGCTAATTTAGCTACCCAGTCAGTGTACTAATTCAAGATGCAGCTAATTTAGCTACCCAGTCAATAGATTAATTCAAGATGTAGCTAATTTAGCTACCCGGTCAGTGTACTAATTCAAGATGTAGATAATTTAGCTACCCAGTCAGTGTACTAATTCAAGATGCAGCTAATTTAGCTACGTAGTCAATGTACTAATTCAAGATGTAGCTAATTTAGCTACCCGGTCAGTGTACTAATTCAAGATGTAGCTAATTTAGCTACCCGGTCAGTGTACTAATTCAAGATGTAGCTAATTTAGCTACCCGGTCAGTGTACTAATTCAAGATGTAGCTAATTTAGCTACCCGGTCAGTGTACTAATTCAAGATGTAGCTAATTTAGCTATCTAGTCAATGTACTAATTTAAGATGTAGCTAATTTAGCTACCCAGTCAATGTACTAATTCAAGATGTAGCTAATTTAGCTACCCAGTCAGTGTACTAATTCAAGATGTAGCTAATTTAGATATGTAGTCAATGTACTAATTCAAGATGTAGTTAATTTAGCTACCCAGTCAATGTACTAATTTAAGATGCAGCTAATTTAGCTACCCAGTCAATGTACTAATTCAAGATGCAGCTAATTTAGCTACCCAGTCAATGTACTAATTCAAGATGTAGCTAATTTAGCTACCCAGTCAGTGTACTAATTCAAGATGTAGCTAATTTAGCTACCCAGTCAATGTACTAATTCAAGATGTAGCTAATTTAGCTACCCAGTCAGTGTACTAATTCAAGATGTAGCTAATTTAGCTACGTAGTCAATGTACTAATTCAAGATGTAGCTAATTTAGCTACCCAGTCAATGTACTAATTCAAGATGTAGCTAATTTAGCTACCCAGTCAGTGTACTAATTCAAGATGTAGCTAATTTAGCTACCCAGTCAATGTACTAATTCAAGATGTATCTAATTTAGCTACCCAGTCAATGTACTAATTCAAGATGTAGCTAATTTAGCTACCCAGTCAATGTACTAATTCAAGATGTATCTAATTTAGCTACCCAGTCAGTGTACTAATTCAAGATGTAGCTAATTTAGCTATCTAGTCAATGTAGCTAATTTATCTACCCAATACATTCTTATGATGAGAATGTTTTACTATTTTTAACTATTTAATTTATTGGCAATTGAAACAAAAACAATACCGGTACTAAATTAACAGTGAATCAGTTAGAAATATAATTTTTTTGGCTATATTCAACTACTCAATAGATGTCTATCCCTTCTCCCAACCCCTACCAAACTCATCTGAACTTCCTCATAAGACTGACATAAACCTGGTAGACAAAATTATAGATTTCATATAAATTTCTTAAAACAAATACCACAGATTTCAGTTTCACAACACAGTGTCACTGTGCCTATAAATCAACCAATATAATCATATACTGAATAATAAAGAGCATCTGTTTTCAGCTGCACTCCGGACATAGCCTGACATATACAATGTAATGTGACATCAGTTGAGGCAATATCTAATTAAAAAAAAAAGGATATTGCACGTATAGTCAATCACTATGGGCATTATTAGCTTTCAGGACTGTTAGCTTTCAGTCTGGTAATGAAGGGAACTCAAATGACAGCTAGAGATTTAAGCAAAAGTATGTCAGAAATAACTGTCATAGTTATAACTAAACATTCAGAAATAATGTTTTTTTTTGCAATTGATATAAATTGACGTTCTAGTGAAATGTTGACAACTAAATTGTTCAAAGTGTTTAATAACAAATGTTTGAATGCAATTATCATTCCTGTAAAAATGTTGGTCATTTTAAATTTTTTTTTAGAGAGAGAGAGGGAGAGATCTGCAGCCAATAGCAAATTACAACCACAAAATTAACCGAGAAAATATGTAAAATAAAAATAAAAAGTGTACAGATCTTCCCACAAACATTTGTACGAGTTGTACCACTGCATGTCATTGTTATTTGAAAACAAGTCTAGTTTTGAGTTTGGCATATCCCTACAGCTTAGACGTATTGTTACAAACAGATTAACATTTTTAGAGCTATACAAAAGTACAGCCACAATCACCCACCGAACAAATAAATACACCAGCACCATTCATAACCAGAAGGCTTTAATTACGTGCTACTCAAATTACAAGCGTTGTCAGTAGACCAGCCATTTGTTACTAATTCGTTTTTTTATGTACTGTGCAATACTTTGTTTTCGCTGGAATTAATTTTCGCTGAAAAGGTTTTTTGGGCGTTTTGTGTGAAATTTATTTTCACTGATTTTTGATGAGTTTAATGTGAAATATAAGGAAAAAAGTATATTCGCTGGATTTTATTTTCACAAAGACATCCCTTCAGCGAAAATAGCGAAAATAAATTCCAAGCGAACATAAAGTATTCTACAGTACTTGCTTCAGGGATATGAACAATACTTTCTAATATATTAAAGATTTTTTTGTCTTGGGTTTTAGTTTAATTTTGCTTGCTTGGAGACTCAAATATTAAATGTATTCTTAATGCAAGTTATTCGCTCTGAGCACCACACACAAATATTTATTGCAGGCACGAAGACGTAATATATTATTTAAGATAGGACGCAGCAAATGCACTTCTGACATTTCACAAAATTATTCCCAGCAACTTGCACTCCAGGCTTTTTGAAAGTCTGGAGAACAAATTTATTGTATCTGAACTGAGATTTATCAAACTAAATTGTACAATGTATGTGTTTTGACAATTTTTCGATTCAAGAAGATGGACACTAGGCTAGGGTTTATTATGCAGAATACTCAGAAGCATTGTTTCCATGGAAACTAGTTGAGATATCTTAATTTTTTAGTTTCTCTTTGTCATCATCTAATAAATAGATAAATTTGTAAAAATCTTTTTTTTTTATATTGATACATCTATTGATAAAATTAGGTCTTTTGAAATAAAAAGTTGAGAAATGAATCATTAGAGAGATTGAGGGGAGCTAATTAGGGCAACTTAAAAATACTTTGACAGGCCTTAAAACTAACAGTAGCCATTCATTCATTCATTCATTCATTCATTCATTCATTCATTCATTCATTCATCATTCATTCATTCATTCATTTATTTAATTACATTCACTCACACTTTTCTGCATGGCTGTAAGTACCTACTAAACCTGATGCACCCAATATTTCTATGGAACTACCAGCTCTTAAATTAAAACTGGTAGCCCTGCAAAACAATTATTATTTAATTCCAAGGACTACGCACATATTTGTCTATACCCTAACCACATGTACTACTAACTGATATGCTAATCTTTGCAATTTGATTGGGCAAAACGAATGCAGTTTATTGCGTTATCACTTCACCTCTGTTTGAACGCGCAAATAAACATATACAAAACTTAATTAGATTAAATGTCTCTGTATTACGTAATATAACAGTCTAAAATTGATATTAATAAAAATTCACTAACTATTCAGCTAATATAAGCATGCGCTATTATTAGAAAAATAACATGCCAACTCGTCATTTTGTAACCATGGCAACTATTACATGTAGTCATTTCCTAAGAGACATAAATAATGTAAACGCATTGTAACACCTGTAGGATATTCTGCATTGTCATACTTGGAAGCGGGGTCAACAAACTTTCACAGCTGTTACTCCTCTCGGTCTCATAAGTTCACAGTCGATATAACCTTTTATATTTCAATAATGTTTAGCTGCTCTTATCATTTATCACATCTGCCCGTGGTTATATACATGGACAAACTGATTTTTTTGTCAATTTTTCATATTTTCGAACCCATGTGTAATACTCAGTGAAGATGTATGAGGTACGAAATGAATAAATGAGTCATGTGATCAAATAACCGAGCAACTATTAATGTGCACAGTGCTGAGTCTTAATTTCATTCTTGTAAACAAACAATGTATTTAACATTTGTGTTTACTCGCATTAAACCTCCCTATTTTATGTACTGTATTTGCTCTATTGGTAATGCAAGCATTTACGCAAACATCAGTGTTTTGTTATTATTTTACTAGAGTATAATTTCAACTTTCACTACGAAATTTCTATTTCTAAACTATTTATAAAATCATGATGTACATTACAATGTATCTATTTCTTGTATTGAACTGATGACCTTAATCTACATTTCAATAAAATTTAATAAACTCTTGTAAAAATAAAAATAAAACATTAACATAAGTAAATATAACAAATTGGAAAAAAAAAAGTTGATCCTATATAAATATACCCCATGAATACACAAATCTAGTTGGCACGCCCCTTAGTTATCCAAAATTAATCGCTAAACACTGTGTCTAACTGGATCTAATTTGCACATCACTTCCAAATCCAGATAAACTGGTACATACATGTCCCTTGAATAACTAGGTTTTATTAGAAACAGAAAAAATTCAGAAACTTGTTAGCTTAATGAAACAAGGCCTGATTTATGCTGCTCATAGTGGAATAGGACCGTACCAGCAATATACTCAATGTACCCTTTTAGGTTCTAAAAGCTACATCTGACTAAACACCTGGGGGCTCCCCATTTTCTAGATGAATTATAACAAAACCACATAATCAGATGATCCACTGTTTGTGCAGCCAAGAGATAGATCAATTATCGCGAACACTTAGATGAACCACTCACTCACATACTGCTAGTACCAACCTTTCATGCACGAATCAAGTTATGCATACTCGCATGAGAATTTCTATAAATTTCCATATATTGATCTCATATGAGATTTACCTCATTTCACACATAATTTGCATGTTGAGAATACTCAGGTCTCTCTCTGATGAGATCTCATGAGGTAATCTTGGTATAGGTGTTTGTACAGGCAAAAATTATACCATATAAACCATAGAATTTTAGAAGAAAAAAATTACACGTATAGTAAGTACAAATCAGTATAAAGTAACCCCCAAAAAAATGTTATATTACGACAGAAAATTTTTCTCACATAATTTACAGTATGATTAAAATACAAATGACTGTGTTGGCTAAGCAATTAGAATCTAGAGAGCTGACTGGCCGAGGCAAGGTGATATCATTTGTTAAGATGCTACCGCTGTAAGTTATAACACAGTTTCTAGAATATCACTTTACATATCATGCCTGGCTGTGACTCTTATTTTTAACCCCCTGCTACTAAGAATGTAGAATTACCTATACCAAACTAATATCATATGTTTTCGTATAAATACTACTACTATAATACTATTCTACTGCTAGAAATTACTTATTTATTCTTGTCAGAAATAATATTAAAAATAACAAATATAAATAATTAATATTGATGGAACAAAACATGATGTTATAAATTTATAAAAACACTTAAAAGACCAATATTACAAAGTTTTTTTTTCCCCCTAAGTAGAGCAAGAAGTCATGATTAATTTACAAGTGTCCTGAATTCTAAACTCCAACGTCTAAACATCGTTACATGAGAGAAAGCTAGGTAAATGTTTCAAAAAAAAATTTCTCCATGAAATCAGAGCCAATGGGCAGCGACTTACAAGATTCTCCCTAATTGGCTACTAACCACTAATTAACTCCAATCAGAGAACAGCTTGTTTGTTGGCAGTTTTTTTGATGTATCATATGTTGCCTTGTATATATGCTTCATCCCAAATGTGAAATTATCAGCTTGTAGAACTATCTAACTAATTGTTATAGTATCCACTGTTTAGCATAATATATCAAATTTACTTTTTATTATTAGAAACACATCTCCAAACCAGCACACAAGTCAAAAATTACAAATCTTCTATCATGGATTCTAAAAATATTTCCCTATACATTTGTATATATAAATATTGACCATATTTACATTAACCCTAACTCTGTCCGTCTTACGTTTTTTACATTGACTTGACCAAATTAGGGTTCAAGAGCACAAGAAGCTAATAGACCAAATACGGTACATACAATTCGGTTTTGGTGACTTGAATTTTTTTATTAATACCAGCAGTTCTAAAACTATAAATTATTATCAAGTAATTTTAGGAGGTAAAGTTTTAAGATATCTCATCAGTAGATTAGAGTTAGCGGAGGGCAAATTTCAAAAGGTCAAATTTAGGTGAACTAAAAAAATCACCATTTTCATGACCCTGGATATTATTCGTTATATCTGGGTTTTGTAAAAAACAAAAAATACTGTAATGTCAGGGAAATTAGATTATTTGTTTCCATGGTAGCCAACTAACTTAAATGACTGATTTATACATAAGAATTTGTCACATCTGGTAAAAAAAAATGTAAATATATTCACCACGGTTAGAATTAAAAAACGTCATAGCTACGATAGCTACATTCTCTGTCTATCACTAACCACATTACAATGAATGCATTACCGCTACATGTATGCATTATAACCACAAATGTTT
This sequence comes from Saccoglossus kowalevskii, assembly GCF_978046115.1. Lineage (NCBI taxonomy): Eukaryota > Metazoa > Hemichordata > Enteropneusta > Harrimaniidae > Saccoglossus > Saccoglossus kowalevskii. The sequence goes on along the minus strand of NC_140645.1, from coordinate 24,302,417 downwards.
TTTTTTAAACTTACCACAATCTACTTGACATTCATCCACATATGTTATTGAAATAGACAACCCCTATTTTTCCCTGTGATATATCGTGTCGCAACTTATTAGACATCTTTATGTAACTATATTAAATGGTTTCCTGTTTTGAGAGTATCGAAATAACCTTTTCAGCTCGTATGCATGCTTCTATTGCGATTGTCCGATGTGTGGCAAGGGAAAATCAGGACTGAATTGTAAAAGCAAGAAAATAACCATTTTGTCAGATATAGCTTCACGGATGTCATAATGAGGATCGAGATGGACCCACGCAATGCTACAACATTATTTGTCCACTTACATTAAAGGGCAGCAGTCGTCGTGCCGCGCACGTGCGACATTTATGTTCATAAACACAGAGTTTCCAACAATCCAATGCGCTCTTCTAATTGAAATCACAAGTATGAGGTTTAACCTGGGCGTGACTTGCACTAATTACCGTTGGTGCCGTTTTAGATACCTCCCAATCGCCTAAAATTACCTAATTGAAGCTTGGTAAAGTCTCAGTTTGTACTCGTTGATCTGCGCAACAGTCAAAGTCGCCATCTTTGTTTATATGATGACCAATATATCTCGCGCATGCGTGGCACGACGACTACCGCCCTTTAAACTAGAGCTGTGGGCAATGACTATATTTACATTTATTTCATAACACATTTATAAAGAGGGCGGAGACAAATTTTTTGAAAAATTTTTAATACAGTGAAAATTGATAAATTTGTAACAGTGACAATTTTCGGGGGAATCTGAGAGTCAGTGACTAGCAAAATTTTGTCTTCACGAAACTCGTAAAATCACGAAAAATTTCTAGCGATTTAGAGTAAATGTTATACAGACTTAAGAATCAAGAGTGAACGTCTGTATGCATTTTAACCTATATACATACTGTATCATGAAGCCAGTCTATGAATGGTATGTATTAGCTCAACAGAGTCTGACTGGACAGACTCATTACACTAGCAATAAGATTAATGCTGTAACATATACATATGGATAACAGGCTCTGTCAGCTGACCTCACAATAACAAAGGAAGCACATGGATCAGCTGCTATTCTCCGGCCATTGTTCGTATTCTGTAAACTGGGCAAGGGTAAAGTAGACGCTGACAAGTTAATAAAGTTAGTAGCTTATTAATGCATAAATGTTATTAATCCTTATCTTGTCAAGTCAATGTAAAAGTATATATAGTGCTAGCAGGTTACACTCAAATGATATATCACCATATTCAGATATATTAAGATGGGGAAGGATCAATAAAAAAGAAAAATATTTCCTAACTGTTGGAAAAGTTGAAATAGTTAATAAAAAATTAACCTTATTAACAACACATGACCTTAAATTGGTGTCAATACACATCCAAGTGGCATCAGACAACACATGCAATTTATAACTGGTAAATGGAACTAATTGATCCATTTAGGTTCGGAGGTCTACGATATAATGTTGTAAAATGACGTCATAAAAAGACGATTATGAATCGGCTCTGGAAAGATGATGAGAAACACAACTATCTATCAAATTGAAGTTACACGCTTCAAAATGACGGCACAATGACGGCACAAGTGTATATGTCGGTGTGTTAATTAGGGAATCCTTAATTATTGATTCTGTACAGAAGCTTGGCTCCCAGTACAATAGCATCCATGCTAATTCATAAAACATAGCTGTGAATTTTAACATAAAAAAAATTTGCAAATATTATTATTAATACCTGAATATCAGTATTCACTCTTAAAGTTTATTGTTTAATTTGATATTAATATCTCAGCGTATTGTTATTATTAAAATTAGATAATAGCACTGTATTTCCTCTCTTAGAAGCACATATACCCCAACAGTTGCATTTATTTTATATATTATGAAATATAACCGTTGCACACACCTCTTCTATTTATGTACTGTAAAAGGATTAATTATTCACTGGGTTTTAATTTTGCTTATTTCGCTGACTGGAAAATGCGCTAAATTAAAGCCCAGTGAATATGTAAAATTTAGCATAGAACACATTATCTAAATGATCAAACCGTGAATTTAAAACCCACTGAATATGCCTGAAATGGTAAATCAGCGAAATTTAAACCCAGTGAAAATTAGTCATTTTACAGTAACACATGATTAATTAATAGAGCAAATACGGTATAAGTATGGCTCTATTTCTTCAATAATGATGTTTTTGTATTATTTACGTATATTTTGTATAATTGTATACATACAAATCAAAAACCTGTGAGCGGAAAGCACTTATGATGCAGCTTGGTTATACAAGGTGGCTCTCGATCGGTCTCTCATTACATGACTGGGATCAGTCATACATTACGTGTCAGAAAAAGCGTGAGTGCTCGTTACTACATTTGTGCCGGGTATGTCGATACTGTGAAAATGTTTCTAAGGAAAAAGAGTAAAAAGTCCTGGTAGACCACCATCATGTACTAGTAATTATGGATTATAATTTGTCTAAATTTAGTGCGATGGTCGCAAAATATCATTATGGAGAAATTATTAATATTATTCCAAATATAAGGGTGAGCGGGAAGTGTGCGTTCTAATATTCAAGAATAATTGAGAAAGCCTTACCCTTTTTTCTGCAGAGGTAGCCTTCCTGTACGGTGTACGTCAAGTCTCGAAACTCAACTTTCACCGGTGGTCTCTTTGTGAACGGAGATCGGTTCTGAGCTTCGAAGAACCGGCTTTCAACCCGCTTCATCATCACCGCCGATCCATTCGGGGGTGGTTCGCCGGCCTTTAAGTTAACCATCACGGAGCTCATCTCGGCCATAATTCGGGGTTGTATAATTCTTGATGAAACGGTGACAGGCGAGATGTTTTCTTGGCTCTGGGAATGGTTGTTTAGTTTAAAGGCAGTCGACAGTTGATTTTCATGGTGTTGTGTACGTACATCCATCCACCTACGAGTCCCTAAACCGCCGCTATGCTGTGTGCTTACTTTCCATTGTGCACATCACATGGCCATTGTCCACAAAACAAAATACTCAATTCTTATTGGTCGATTCGCCAAATTATAACTCAATGATGTCATTCACGTTGTCGGTTTCCAACAGAGGCTATTTTTAAGAAGACGGATCCATTCTGTTCGGAGGAGTTGAAGGTTCATGACGAGTTTTTGCTGTGTGCGGAATATCAAACCGAGATTGGACGAGTGGTGAGAACATTTTACTCACCAATTAAACCAGATAGAGCCCTTGTCATAAACGTTAAGCAACATATCCATTTGAAACAGATAAGGGTGGATCATATTAATTCGAAGGAGGTTTGGATTCCTTTCTCATCATGATACACATACGACCGGCAATCTTTGTTTGCGCTTTCTTTTTTCCCTAAACCATGTTCCCATTGCAATTTTTAAAGAGGTCACAGACTTATATATTTAAAGAACATGTTACTTCCACTCCAGCTATTTTAAAGTGTGAATACTTAGCTGGATACTTAGCTGTCTCGGGGGGGGGGGGTGCTCACCGACTCCAAAACATATCATGATGTCTATGGTTTACCTCGAAGACAGTAGCTTCGAGGTCCGGTACTTCGGGAAGAAGCGTGTAATAATATCGTATCTTTGTTTATAAACAAAATAAAACAACCTATCAACATCACGAGTGTCCTGTCGCGTTACTTGTGCTCATTTGCGACTCTTCATCACTTTATTCCAGAATTTTTTCCAGAGTCGTGAATTACTATACCGGCATACCACAAAATCATGAAAAAAGTGAGAATGAGCAGTGCTCTGGATCCACAACTTTGCTACGAACACTCATGTATTTTCCATCGTTTGGACCACGCAGATTAGAATGTAATAGAATAGAACAAATTAGACTAGATTAGAGCATTGCTTTATTGACGCTCGTAAATAATATACTAAAATAGTTCCTTTTTATTCTCTGTTTTATTAAAAGTTTTGGTTGATAAATTATTCGAATCATCACGATACACTATAGAGATTGGTACTTCTATGTTCCAGTGTGTGTGTGCACTCGAAGGAAAACAAAAGTATTCAGAAGAAAATAATACATTTATTGTTAAAATCAGCAATCAATAAACTCACCGAATGATTTAATTATGTCTTTTATCATTCGAGACCGTTCCCCGAAACTCCGACTCATGCAACGCTCATTGCACGGGTAGTAACAACAAACGTGAACAGTGAAGTAACAAAGTACGTGAACAGTAAAATAAGGAAAATACGTGAAGGGGGAAGTAAACAAAATACGTGAACACGGAAGTAACAAAATACGTGAACAGTGAATTGAACCAAATACGTTAACAGTGAAGTGAACAAAATGCGTGAACAAAATAGGTGAACGGTGAAGTAAACAAAATACATGAACAGTGAAGTAAACAAAATACGTGAACAGGGAAGGGAACAAATACGTGAACGCGAAGTAAACAAAATACATGAACAGTGAAGTGAACCAAAGACGTGAACAGGGAAGTGAACCAAAGACGTGAACAGGGAAGTAAACAAAATACGTGAATAGGGAAGCAAACAAACTACGTGAACAGGGCAGTAAACAAAATACGTGAACAGGGAAGTAAACAGAATACGTGAACAGTGAAGTGAAGTGAACAAAATACGTGAACAGTGAAGTAAAAAAAAACACGTGAACAGTGAAGTAAACGAAATACGTGAACAGTGAAAAAAAACATTGTTTTGTAAGGTTGTATGTCCAACACGGAGAGTGTCCCCCAGGTGTACTTAAAGGGCGGTGGTCGTCGCGCAGCGCGTGTTCGAATTTCATGTAAATAAACAATGTATTTTACACGCGTTGTGTACGTCGCTATGAGTCCCATATCGAACAAGACGCGACACGACGACTACCGCCCTTTAACCTAATCCGGCCACCAATGGGTGGTAGTATGAACGTCGCCGAAGTCATCGACTAGGTTTAGAGTTTCGATGTAAAACAAATTACGTTCAACTTCTGAAGTGTTCATTCTTCATTATTCCTTTATTTTCGCTTATTCCGCCGAAACTTCAAAATTTAAAAATTGAATTGTTTCCTCCACAAACCACTGAAGTTAAAACACAGTCAGTGCATATCTTTGCAACCTCAAGTCCGCTGAAATGAAACCCAGTGAATACCATCTCTTCCATAATAATATTCAATTGTTTGTATTTTCAGACTGCAGAGGGCGGTTGTTAGTCAGCTGGACCGCAGTGGGCCGGAATACATAAAGTGATTTCTCGTTTTCGATCGGATAATGGAAGATAAAATGAAAAATGAAAGTGAAAAAAAATTTCAATTAGTATTAATAAGTTGATTTTCCGTTCAATGCGAAAACTTGCGTATTACGTGTAGAACGACGTGGGTCGAATAATGGAACGTTGTAAGGGCCATAATTAAAATCATCGTAACACATTAAAATATAAAAATTTATAATATGAACAATTAAATTTAAAATTTGAGTAATTCAATTCAAAATATGAGAAACGGATGTTAAAATATGAGCATTTAATTTAAAATATGAGAAATGTTAAATATTTATTCAGTTTATTTATATTTCAAAACCGCAAGTTTTAACACAGCGAAATTAAACTTAGCGCATACTAGGTGGCGCTCTACTGTACATAATATGCATGTCATGAACAATTTCCATTGGGGCTGGTAAAAATATAAACGTACATGCCCGCGCTGGTCTGATAACATGGTATGTTTCTTTTTTAATTAATAACGGGGCTCAATTATTGCAGCCGCCATAATTGCTGATGCTTTACATTCTCGTTCACAACTCAGACCTGTGTTTTCGTCTGCTTTTATTAAACAGATTAAAGTGGTGTGCTTGGAATGAGAGATATCTTAAAATAGTCTGTAATACATGGCTATTAACTTTCTGGCAGGCTGATGAAATTGTATAGTTACATGTCCACAATCATTTTGAGAAATTTCTAAAAACTGCACAATGGTAAACGTTGATCAGTGTCGCGTTTTGTGAAGTGACTTCACTTCATTTTTTTAAGAAAATGATATCGCATCTATCAGAATATAAATTATGTACTGTCGTCTAATGCCAAGCTTTAGTATTATTTTGAACAAGTTTTCAGAAATATTGGAAAACCAAAATCACAAATCAGACAAATCATTCAACTATTTCCATTCCAGGAATAAATTGTTAGCTCATTCGTATGGGAGCACACAGTTCGTTTGAGTGGCCCACACACCAAGAACAGTAATAAAGCGGGAGGTTCGTCATCTGCGCACGCGCGAGAATTGAGTTCCAAGCGACGATAACAACACACGCTAAAAACGCAAAGACTCGTGGGTAGACGCTTGTTTGTTAATATAAATATAATATAATAATGTATTCCCTTTGCTTCCTCCGATAGAGGTATGAGAGAACTAAATAATATACATTACATAATACAAACGAAAAAAGCATGTACATGGAAGCGTCACACGAAATAAATTAATAAATTAGAATAAATGCATAATAAGGCACCAGCCCAAAATTACAAAAAGCAAGTAAATAACTAAACATGCATGGCACAGTATACCCTTTTCTTATTATGCAAATATAAATCAATAACCAAGTGTAGGACAAAAATGTGATCTAGCGTGGAATATCCCGCCCTGCTTGCTCTTCGCCCAAGGAACCCACACAATTCAAATAAGATGTCAACCTGTCATTAATAACAGCTGTAAATAATTTGCCTAAACAACTTAGTAGCGTAATGCCTCTGTAGTTGCCAGGGTCACTGGGGTCACCTGTGTTCTTAAAAATTTGTTTAATACAGCTCATTGTCCAAGATGTAGGAACGATACCAGTGTCCAAAACTATATTAAACAATTGTACAATCAAGGATGTAATATCATCGCGACTGTTTTTCAGAAATTCATTTATAATTAAATCTACACCTGCTGCTTTATTATTATTTAACTTTTTAATTTGAGTCATAACCTCCTCTACTGTAATGCTAGTATTAATTTCCTCGTTATTTGAATGGGTGATCAGTCTGGGATCAAAATTATGGACGTTTTCCTTATTGGTGGACTGTCCAAGATTTTCAAAATGCTGTTTGAATTTATCAATATCGATTATATTATTCTCATCATTAGCCGAAATAGAAATCTTAATTTTGTTTTCCTTTTCTTTTACCAACTGCCAAAACGGTTTTCGTTTAAATTCCACTTAACAATATTTTGTGGATGGTGGTGTTTGACTGAGTCACTGTTTGATTCTGCAATTACCAACAAATATAATTTATAGCCAGTATTAGTTTGCCTTTATATTTAGTTCACATCCTAATATCTCGTTTTATAATCAATAATAATACCCTTTCTCCTCTAGGAGGGCTATAATTTTTTGAAAAAATATAAAACTAGTTTATTTATCGTTGGTTGGATCAATTAAAAAATAATGCTTCGTTAGTTTGATCTAAACATCAGTAAACAAATTATTAATAGAAAACAAATAAACTAATTTATAATCTGAAGATGGGTAATGAATTTGATGCTAGCTTATCCTCTAACTTCTAAAAGTCATATTTAAAAAAATAATACAAAAAACTTATGCAATGAAATATGAACAGATCAAACACAATTTCACATACTTATTTATTTGACCCAGAAACAGAATAACCCACAACCGGGAAATACAATAATATATTATTAATATTTTTCAAAATTGCAGGTTCACGTTTCTATCCGCCGTAAGTTATTCGGTAAGTGTTTTGACGAGTTAGTAGAATCGTGGTCGTTTTGGTTCATTACATTTCTGCAGGATTTTAGGGGTTGACTAGATACACTCAAGTTCAGTTGCACTTTCGGATAGTAGCCACCAGGAAATATAACATAGGTGGCGTCACGAAATTTAGCATGGGGGGGGGGGGGGTCTGCTCACCGTCCCTTGCGCAGTTGATCGCGTATTTTTTTTTTCGGGGGCGCCCGGTACCGTCGCCGTCACTATACAATGGTGATAATCTCTCTGGGAGCTCGTTCCGACAAAGGAGTATATTTGTCGGGGCTTGGTTATTGGAGTGTGTGTTTCTGATCGCGTCACAAAAGCATTAGTACCCCCCCCCCCCAAGTGGGAAAACATCCCATCGCCGATAAAGCTGATAGTTTACTCAAACAACGAAATAATTCCGGTTTGAAGGTGTTTCATTTATCTACCGACAAAACAACCTCAACACAACTATCGTAATTGTACATTGATTTACCGAGCCTTCAAGAAATACAGCAAACGCCCACTTGTATATAATTCTGTTGCATTGGAATCACCCGCCGGTTGACAAATATGGGCATGTAATTTATTAATTATTCAGTAGGTGACCTTCGGTAAGCTGAGGTCGTACTATTCAAATTATAGTAAGCGGAACAGGAATCGTATAGCAAATGTATAGGAGTCTATTTTCGGTATTGGATAGCGAAGCGGCGGAGAAACATACAGAAGAAGCAGGGGTAGTATACATATATTTGAGCTGAGATGAAACTGGATTTTACTGAGCTTAAAAATAAGATTAGATGTTGCAGTTAGTTTCAGGTAAGTCTCATAAGATAGCAACAAATATATATATATACAGATTGCAATGTTGACAACTCACAGTTTATTTAATGGTGTTTGCAGTGTCGCAATCACTTTTGCTTACGGCGTTTTCAGGTTATTTCATAAACCCAAGGCTGGCACAAATGCAGTATAGAAGGAAGACTCCCGTAGTTGGTAGGCGCCGCTGTTTTGACTCTTATTTTCAAGGCCGAGGCAATATTTTTTGAACCTATTGTGTCTTAACTGAACAACCAAAAGGCTAAACAACCAAAAGGTCAGAGTGCATTAAAAGCTCTGGTGCGATGACTGAAAAACTATGCAAAATATATTTTCCCTTGAAATAGCCGTGCAGATGTTTTTGCCGTTATTGATTTCTGCAAGATTTTATAATTCTGCCATCGCCCCTTAGAGTTTCCAGTGGTCCACTCGTCTTTAGTTCTTAAACAATGAATGTGAACAAACCACGTCTAAGTCGAGATATTTCAGGAAGTGTCACAAATCAATCAAATATTCAAATATATCGATATATTTATTAGAGATGCAGGTTCGTGGGCACTTGGGGGTGATTTTTGTTTTGTTTTTGCTTTTTATTATCTAAACAGTCTTGGCTATAGACTGTTATAATTTTGTAGAATTGTGAATAGTGGAACATACTCAAAAGACGAATTTAATCTTTATCTTTAACAACTTGCAATGGTGGGAAACCAAGCAAGAGTTGTTACACAAAATATGTTCTCAATTTAACCAACTTGTAATTGTGGAAATTAATTAAAAGACATGTATTTACTCCCAGACACGAGGCCAATATTTGTCGAGACACTTACCCCCCCCCCCAATGTAACAGCTTGCAATGGTGGAATATAGCTAAACGAGAGTTGTTTACACAAAAATATACCTACCATATTTGTCAATACATTTCTTCTCTCAATTTAACAACTTGAAATAGTGGGAAATAATCAAACAATAGTTGATTACACCAAAATAAGTTTCAAATGTTTGTTGAGACATTTATTTTCTGGTGGTACATAATGTTTCATTACCGATAATAGAGCTATTTATTATTTTCTCACCATGTTTTTCTTGAATGTTGTACTTGTATTATGTTCAATTTAGCTGTTCATGGTGGAAATAAATAAATATACAAACAAAATACCAGCAGACAATACACTGTCAGAAGAAAACATCAACCACAGAGGTATTGTGCTTCGGTTTACGCGAGTGACAAACACCAAATTAACGGCAATGTGCGCATCTGAGATGTAGGCATGTAGACGCACATGCCTTAGGGTTAGGGCCGGTGCATGTAGGGTTTACTGTGAAGGCACCTTCAAGAATTTACGCAAACGACAAACCACAATTTGGCGGTATTGTCTGACTAGTGAATGAATAATCTCTTGATGGCACTAAATAATTGAAATTGAGATTGAACTCCAGGTCATTTTGATTAACCCTCAGTAAGTATGACAGTGGTTCTTCGGTGCACTATATACATAATAAACTGACAAAGTTGCCTAAAATCAATTCCATATTTATTTAATAAACCAAACGTTTAGCAATAAATTCGCAGGTAACTGACCTTGAGAAGCATGTTTAATTCAGAACAAAGACCTAAGGAGAAGGAAAAAGGGGATGATGGAGCGTCAACAACTTAGGTGCATGCACTGAGGCGAGATATAAAAACTGAATGAAAAACTGTAACAAAGAAAGTTGATACCTTGGTGATGCAAAGGGACATGTGCAGGTGCCCATGCCTAGTTGACATAGCAAGTTTGACGTAGCTAACATAGCATGTTTGACCTATTTGACATAGCATGTTTGGCCTAGGTGACATAGCATGTTTGACGTAGGTGACATAGCATGTTTGACATAGGTAACATAGCATGTTTGGCCTAAGTGACATAGCATGTTTGGCCTAGGTGACATAGCATGTTTTACCTAGGTGACATAGCATGTTTGACCTAAGTGCCATAGCATGTTTGACCTAGGTGCCATAGCATGTTTGACATAGTTGACATAGCATGTTTGACCTAGGTGACATAGTATGTTTGACCTAGGTGACATAGCATGTTTGGCCTAGGTCACATAGCATGTTTGACCTATTTGACATAGTATGTTTGACCTAGGTGACATAGCATGTTTGACCTAGGTGACGTAGTATGTTTGACCTAGGTGACATAGCATGTTTGGCCTAGGTGACACAGCATGTATGGCCTAGGTGACACCATGTTTGGCATAGGTGACATAGTATGTTTGACCTAGGTGACGTAGCATGTTTGACCTAGGTAACATAGCATGTTTGATCTAGGTGACATAGCATGCTTGACCTAGGTGCCACAGCATGTTTGACCTAGGTGACATAGCATGTATGGCCTAGGTGACATAAAATGTTTTGAGCTAGGTGATATAGCATGTTTGGCCTAGGTGACATAGCAGGTTTGACCTAGGTCACATAGCATGTTTGGCCTAGGTGATATATCATGTTTGACCTAGGTGACATAGCATGTTTGACCTAGGTGACATACCATGTTTGGCGTAGGTGACATAGCATGTTTGACCTAGGTGACATACCATGTTTGACCTAGGTGGCATAGCGTGTTTGGCCTAGCACTAACAAGTAGTCAATATGATTATTTAGCAAGCGATGTGCATTGAGGCGAGACAAACAACTGAATGAAAAACAAAGAAATCTAGGTGTTACTAATAGTCAAAACCTTGGAAATATGATAACCTTACCTGAGATGACCCACTTTTTAAAACTTTTCTGCGTTAACTGTCACTTTGTGATGTAATATTTCTAATTTGCAGAAATACTGATGATATATTACGACTAAAATGATTTTAGATAGTTTACTTCAAATACTAAGGCATAACTAACTTAATGCAAATAATGCATAAACCAAATATGTCTAATATTCAATTATATACATGATTCATATGTTATTCATCATCAGAATCGCGTTTTTGAATCCGTCCACATTTGCTAGGTTCTCCAGTGCACTTGCAAGCCACTATGCAAGGCAGTGACTTTCTTGCACAGGTACACATTTTGACTTCATACATTTGCAGTATGTTGGTGTTACTTGTCCTGGCCTTGGTGACCTTGATTCCATGACTGCATGGGCAATTAACAACCTTACGACCGAATTTAGTTGCTGGTGGAAGATGCAGATCATATAAATGACTTCTTCTGTCGATCACCAGCTGATACAAAGCATGCAACAAGTGCAGTTTAAAAGCATCTTTGATTGGAGGTAAGGTTCAGAGATCGGCTTTACTTGATGCAAAGATGTGTTGTCGAAGCTTATCAAGTGAATCAAAGCTGTCATGACCATAGAGTGAGACAAAGAACTTGCGTGCTTCATCAAGAATATTCTCACATACAGCTAGTTGTACACACTTGTTTCCATATGAACTACGAGTTTCGAGTTCTCCAATCATGGGTAAGGCAACCTTTGCAGCTTTATACTTCCCTTGTCTAAATGGATAGCTGAGTGTGTCATACCCAGTGAAGACATACACAGAGAGCATAGTCTCCATTACGTCTGTTGATTATTTCTGTATTGTTCACATAGTGCTCCGATCAAGTCATTAAGTGGCATCCACATATCCATCTTATTGACCCACACTTCGACAAGACCATGGCTAGTAGCCAGCAGATGCATGCACAAGACTATTATATCAGGATCTGTTGCATTGACAATATCTCGCTTGTAGCCAAAGACACTTAATAATGTGAGTGTTGGCTTCTTCATGCTCAGAGCATGACAGCTCTGCAAGATCGACCACTGATGCACTCGTCAGCTTTACAGCTTTTCTATTGTCTGCAAATATACTACCTAGTACAAACCCAATGTGTTCTGGGGGTTGTGAATGACTTTCCATCTACATACATGCCAGAAAGTTTAGTAGGTTGGCTTTCTGTCTTGGGTTATTCATGTGATGTTTCCAATCTGGTATTTTGAGTGACTCAGCAGGTACATATTCAGAACTGATTTTAGCCATCCTCGTCTTTGACGCTCTTCACCTTTTAAACTTGTAGATAGGTCAATATCGTAACAATCAGCAATAAGGTTAACACAGTCGCTTGTACTTGGAATAAGTTGAAGCAATTTTTGGAAATAGCGTTGCTCCTAGTTGCTGGGACCTCTGAATAAAAGTCATTGCATCAATAAAATATTCTGTTCAATGTGTGCACCTGTAGCCTCCTTGCGAAGCTGCATTAAGAAGTCTGACTTGTTACCCTCTAGTTCCCATCTTGAACCTATGTTGGAATTCAGTATCTGGTTCAAACAGTGAGGGTGGATACTCTGTCCATTCATGACTAAATGTTTCATACTTTGTGTGTGCGCTTTCATCTCTGTATCTGAAGTAATGATCCTTGTGCAATAGGAACTTTCTGCGAGGCAAATTAAAATTTCCTTCAACACCACTTTCTGTGCTGTTATTATTTCTTCCAGTCCCCTCTGTTTAATTGTGAGCAAATCATTACTAGTCGCCCTTTGTCCAGTGGCTATATTAATCAAATGATTCCTCTTGTCAGTCGTGAAATAATTGATAAATCGTGAATCAATGTTATTCTTTATTAGTTAACATGATGTTACTTTATCCATATGTACTATTGATTTTAACTTTTCTGATATTCTTGTAAGTGATGGATAAAATAACAGAGTTTAATTTCTCTGATAGATTCATCAAACAAACAATAAGCCAGTCCTCAAATAAATCCCACTTCAAACCTATCATGCCTTCACTTACTAGTGACTGCATGAATCCTAATAATCTTGTAGTAGTTCTTACCTGACATGATCTTATTTATAGTACCCTTATGACAGATACCACTAGTTAGGATGATTTCTTCCAAGCCACTGTTTCTCACGAAAAATCAAATAGCCCCCCAAAAGTTCTCAGCGATGTGAAAACCACCCAGTCTCAGAATAACATGTGTATACCTCTGCTAGTATTTCTTGACAAGACCCTTGGTTATGTCGTATATGGGTTTATTTGTTTTTATTTGTGATAGCAATGAAATAATCTAATGACTCATCTGCGTCTGTGGGCCATAAGCACTTACAGTTGTGCATGATTGGCAGCTTATACGAATTCCATGTGTGAGGTATTTGGTCTTGTGTTTTCTGTTCAAGTGTCATGTACTTTGTTGGGAGTATACGAGCATACGAATCATGTGCCAAACATAATTGTCATCACATAGACTAAGCATTGCTTGTGCAACTGGAGTCTCGGACATTAAAGGAATATCATAAAGTGACCTAGCTTGTCTCCTGTCTTTCATATTTGCTACCTACAGCACAAAAGTAAATATATACGTTAATTAACATACAAAAAGATCCATTTTAATTGCATTAGCATTAGACTCAAAAATAAAGTGGTATTTTATCAGCAAAAAAGGATGTCATTATGTTAGGAGTAGAGTAGCAAACGTAACAATTACAGCAAAATTCCATGAACCATAAACATCATTGCCATATTATTGTCGATAACTTTCTTGCATTGGTACAGACAATTTTTTTATGCAATGAAAATCAAATTAAAAAGAAAGTTTACTCGGTCACTTGTGCGATTTGGCTTTTTAAAAAATGGTCGGTTGAAGTTTGTTGGGTGAAAATTATTTTTTCAAGAATGAAAATTCACATATTTTTACGTAACAGTTAAAGATATATTTTATGATTCAGAAAATACATCAGTCAGTAATGCTACAAAAGCAAAATTCAGGATTCCTAGACTTCCAGAACACGGTGAAAATAAAACACTTTCGAGTTATTTTTAATTCCAAGATGACGGACAAGGCAATTGATCGGAATGCTGGTTACAAATTTCTGTTGTTCAGACTATAACTTATCCTGCTACTAAGTCTCATAACTGCAGTTGCAATTCGTCGACAAAAATTACCCACAATTCACCATAATTGTATCCTTTAATTGACTTCCTTATGAGAATAGTTGGATGAAATGAGCCAAAATTTCACATCAGCATAGTACATAAAATTACACCCCGGTCCTAATACCGGGTCACAGGTTTTATCGCTATGTTCTAAATAATTGCCCGGATGCAGTGTAGCTAACCCTATACTAGTAAAAGGCACCATAAACCAAATAAACGGACAAATCTGTGATAAAAGATACACATTTTCTCAAGGTAAAACATCCAATGATTGTCTATGTGAGTGTTCTCAATCCCTTGCTGGCAATAAATTATAGGAAAAACTCAGTACACTTATGTATCCGAAATACATATCGTTTATACTAGACGCAATGATCCCGGGACCCGCCGTAGGCGGTGTATTTTCATGCGAGGCCAATTTTGAATCACCAGGTCATTTCTAAACGAGAATCCATTTTGGGAGCCAAAAAAAATCAAAGACGCTTATTTGGATATAATTTGCGATTTCAAGACAAAGTTCAGGCTAATAAAATAAGATTAACGACGTTTTCCCAGGAGAAAAAAAGTGAATTATTTGTTAAAAATTGATACGCAAAAATCGTGACGTCGACTCTATGCATGCAATGCAGCGTCATGGAAATTGTCTACAGTACACGTACACGCATCTTTCGATGAGTAGATTATTTTGCCAGCCAGCCCAGGACGCCGTACAGACATTATACAAAAGGTCAGAACCCTTTTCCACACATTTTAATATATTCTTAACAATTGCTTTACCTCTAAAACTCTGCACACCATGCTATGATCATTCAATGTTTTGAACTAAACGACTCATCACTTAGCAACGCCGATTTTCAGGATTTATTGGCACATGATGTCATGAATCAGAGAATCTAATGGCCAAAAATGAATCGCCAAGTATTGCATCGTACATAAATGATGACAGCGATTTACTAGGCTTATGGCCTGTGAACTCATATGATGTGTGTGCACGGTGCGACTAGTAACAATTACCTAACCTACCGGTCCTTCACGGCCACAGTTGTCACGATGCATCTCAATAAAATAGCATCTAAAACCAAATAAGGCCAATATATGTAAATACTTGTACATTAATAATCTGGTCTATGCAGCCAGCAATAATGAAATTGCAAGAATGGCATTGGCATGGATATGATTTATAGTCTTTGTCCATTAATGTAATGTTATAGTGTCTATAAAGTATGTGATCATGATTTATCTCCATGATCATTTGTGACCATGCCATTGATTATTCGGCATAGGCTACCACACACTGTATAATATTGAGCAGAAAGTCATGCAAGAAATAGCATTTCATTCACCACATTGGCATGGCTGGCTGTATTCATTCTTACTTTTCATGACCATTGTTTGGCCAACTACAATTTTTGTCACATGCAAGAAACAGCAAGGGCTGCAATGTGTACATCAGAAATGCTTTTATCATGCTTGTGATGTTGCTATTGTAGATAAATGGCCAGAGCAGGAATGTAAATAACTGTCATTTATTAGGCAGTAACTGATAGAGGCCAATTCCTTGTGCTCATGTCTACATACACATGTACATCAGTGAAAGTTTTTCTGTCGCCAGCTGCCATTTTAGAAATGGTGCCACCGGTCAACAGTTCATGCCACTCACCTCAACCTTAAACAATGACATGTGTTGTCATTCGTTATTAATTTTATTTTATGGAAATGAACAAAAGTTGATATTAATATCAACATGTAAACAACATTGTTTAAAATGATTGTATTTGATATAGACTGATCATGTTGGGGAAAAATATATCTAAAATAATAAAATCCCTGCCTAATTACCCATTATTTTTTACTCTAATACTGGAAACACCAAATTTGTTTTTCATTGGCCTCATAATGGTTTGAGATATTTTTAACATGATTGACATAAATAATAAGGGATGAACTGGTATTATGTACAAACAGTTCCATGCATTTACATTCTATGTTTCTGGTTTGATGTTGACTCATTTACAGCCCTGTCATTGGTGATACCAGAATTTTACTTTTTATAGCATGTGTGTGGGCTGTCTTATGCAAACCAATAATGCTGTCTTTGCACACGGTCAATTCACTCCGGTTATATGTCAGATGACACATTACTATGCGATAAATTCATTACTTTTACGGGTTCTATCAGTCTGATGAGATTGATATCATCAATGATATTCCTATGAAGTACAATTACATTCCATATAGTCTCTTTGCTCCTACTTTATTTCCTATTCATTCTGAATGGACAGTTGGATGAACGTACAATAGCCTAAAGTAAGGGGGTCTATTGTAACTTTGCATGATATGGGTCCATAATACTGTTTTGTACAGTGTTGTAAACAATTAACTACTGGTTTTGCACAGTTTATTGTTGCTGTACATATACTTATTGAAATTAAAACAACAAGATGCTTGAATGCACGGCAGTGCTTTTAGCATCCTCTCACCAGTTATTTACAATGTGCCTCAAGATTTAATTATGGGAAGTCCAATCATTTCCAAAGCATTATCTATTATGTACATTATCTATGTTCTTCCTATTGAACATTCCTCTACTCAACAACTTACACATTTGTACAATTATATAATCCTTACCACTTACTTGTTTTTTTTTATTTTCTTCAAGGCGACATAATTCAACCATCACCTGTATCTCCTATTGGTAAAACTTTTTATTTTATTCTTACTCGAATGGTTTTTGTAAACTTGTTGTTTATTGTTGGTTAAAGAAAAAAAAACTTTATTATTTCTTTGTTCATTACAGACGATTATTTTATTCACACTATTTGTATGGTTGTCTTCCAACTAGTCATCCTAGTGATGTCTAATAGCAACTGGCCAAATTACAATTGAGTGGTGGGTGGGTCACAGTCAAATAAGTCATTCACTGCCAAAGAACAAATATAATCATTCTTTCCGATCAAGTACTTTAACCTCCCCCTCTTGATTCAAATGACATATCCAAAAGAATTAAGACATCACCTACTTCCTATAACTCACAACACCATATTCACATAATTGTTCATACATGTATACATTGTCACAGCAAAATCAATTACATAAATTTACCAATGGCTCAAGCAAATCATTTTCCCATATTAACTATAGCATCTTTTGTAATCCATCTAATACTATCGTCCTGTGTTTCAATTACATAACGTTAGTCCGAAAATGTCAGCTTCTATTATTTGAACACTCGGGAAAACACAATCCCATTAGCAAGGTCACGTTTATATTGCACTATGAATGGCCAACTCCAGTTTAATCTATGATTGTCAATTCCTACGAAAGTTTGTTTTCCAGTTCCAATTTCTTTAATCACAACAGTTGGCAGGAATTCCTCTTTATCCCTTGACGATTCAGATACGCTGTTGTAATGCATGCTGGAGTAGAATAACATCAACTAGATTTTGACGGTAGAACGTTTTCATTCAGACGCCTCAACTCTGCTTGTATACACCATGACAACCAGCGCCGTGCACAAGTGCGGATTACAACACACTAATATGGCGTGCCGTTTGTGCATTTATTTATATAGCAATTTTTTATGGATTTAAACTTATATGTAAAATCTTATTATTAATAAATAATGATATTTCAAATCAATTATATAGAAATCTTTGTTTTATTTATAAATAATAAAAATCATATTATTATATATATAAAATATCTTTTTGTACATTTTATTATTTATAAATAATTTTACTTTCAAATGTTATTTAATTATGACTTGAGATATGTTATACATATAAAGAAGGCCGAGTTCAATTCTAATAAAATAATTCTTGTTGCATCATTTATTTACAGACCCAGGGTCAACATTTCATATTCTTTATTTATGGGATTTATATGCAAACAATTTTGTTTCGTATATAACTTTAAACTTTTAGGATCTTTGGAATAATATTTGAAATATTGATAGTCAGAACAAAACAAGGATTCGTCCATATTCAAATTACATTAAAATTGAAATGAATATTGGAATTCAATAGAATCACAAAACATAAACAAATATCTGAAACTGTTTAACCAGTGTTCGAATGTGCTGAAAATTCCTTCGAAAGAATGTGAGAGTTTATTGTATATTTCCCAGAATTTGCGTAAAATCAGTTTAATATGTTTCATGATTCTTACAATACTTCAATACATCTTAATAATGGAACTGTAAGTTAGAATAGTCTGAATTCAAAATGAATTTCATAGTTTTATGTTTTATACTGCCAGACTCATTGGAGATATACTAGTAGTACTGCTGCTGTTACTGTTTCATCAGAAACACAGGCTACAAGTGTTAATGAATCACATACTACAAGTGTTAATGAATCACAGGCTATAAGTGTTAATGAAGGTTGATGGAAGGTTTATTTTTGCGCGAGAGCAGCCAATAACACAATTACAAATGTGTGTAATCTGAAACTACAAATAAAATCGTCTATTTACCGGTAGTTTCCTATTTTTATTGCAGAAAGAACATGGCTTGTTGTAAAACCCGACCAAAAACTTTCACCCGTCCCCCTGATGGTGGCTGGGGATGGTTTGTGGTGGCAGGCAGTCTGGTGACGCGACTACTGATATATGGAAACCTCTCTCTAGCTGGGGTTATCATCAGTTCACTGCAATCATCTATGCCTTCTACTTCTGCTGTTGATATTGTATTGGTCACCTCTATATATTTTGGTCTAATGTTTTTTGTATGTAGGTATAAATATATTACTTTATATTATTTTCAAACTAATTAGAATTGCATTGGAATATATATTACAGTGAAATACATGCATGGTTACAATAAAAGTTATCTATCAAACTAGTGCTAAATTGGGAACAGCAAGCAAAGTGAGACAACTTTGTACATGAACAAATTCAGATGATACTGCTTCCCGAAACGGGGTTAGTGTCATTCATGTTTGTAGCTGGTCTGAAACATGTCTGGTTATTGTGCCTGATACATACTTCAGATGTGCCCCAAACATGTTTAAGAGACTGGATCTACTAGATTGAAACCAGTATAATTTCAGACGACTGATGCGGACACTTTTGGGACATGAATGTAGGTTTGCTACTAAAACACACAGTAAGGACATGTTTAGGACATGTAAATCTTTGTAAACATATTTAAACATGAATACAACATAATGAGTAAAGACACTGACACTAGTATGAAGACTCAGCATTTGTTCTCAACAAAATTTTCAAAAAACCAAAACCCAATAAAATAAAATAACAAATGAATTAATAAAAATTGTATTCATACTTTGTAGATTTCATTCATCAAGTAAACCTGATGATGAGAACATCAATCCGAGCAACACTCCTAAATGTGTTTGTATTCATTCCTATGTTGAAAAGTATATCAACAGACAACATTCCTGTCATTGTGATTTCAATGAAAATCCCTTGACTCAAACTGTCCATCAAATGCAGACTATCAACAGTACTATTTTGTGAATTTGTGATGAAAAAGGGAACTAGTGGTGAAAAGGTTAAATAAAGTTCCAGATGACTTCAGGTATTGGTTGCTGATAATTTGCATGATGGCAGGATTTTACCATTTCTGAACACTACTGCGTCAATGCTACCACATAGTGTTTACCAACAATCCAACATGGCAGACTCCAGATCTCGCATAATCTCGGGAGATATTGACTTCATAGAATTATGCCTCAAGGTTTGAAAATTCACTGAGGATATCTGGGACTCAAGACTAGTCTTAAACATGCCCACATCTAGTATGCAACTAGACTTAAAATAATGATTTTTATCAGTCAAGTTACAAACGTGTCTCAGTAAGAGGGCACAATGTCCCAGACATGTTTTTGACAAGTCTAAAACACGTCGGACTCTTCTCATAAAAACATAAACAGAACATGTTCCATAGACAACGTACATTTTTGGTAAAGGACATTAGCAAAACACTGAACAAAAATGGTAGTGTAAACAACGAAATGATAGAAAGTAATGTAATTGTTAATATATTACCTTTGCAGGTCCAATTGGGATCTATTTCAACGACAGATATGGTACAAGACCTGTAATGATTATTGGCTCTGCTTTATCAACTATTGGATTGTTTCTGAGTTTCTTTGCTTTCAATATTTATCATCTTTGTATATCATACGGTGTCTTAACAGGTTGGTGTTATTTCAACTACATTGAAATAGATCAAAACATTGATGAAAATAATGTGATTTGAATATCTAACCCAGCTAATGAAGAAACTTGGTGGAGGTTGAATATTTGTCGGGAATATGGTAATTGATAATTGTATGATTATGTACGTTTGAAAGAACCCCTGCTCGTTATGGTATAGATTACTAAATAAACAACTCTTTATTAATTTACAGGAATTGGACATGGGTTCTTGATAGCCACGAATTTAGTGATGCTCGCAAGATACTTTGAAAAACAGTTTGCTCTTGCAACTGGAATCGCATGCACCGGAGCTGGTTTGGGATACTTTCTGTTTCCACCAATGACCCAGATTTTTGTAGATAACTATGGCTTGTATGGAGCGTTCTTAATATTATCAGCGATCAACTCTCATGCATTTGCATGTGCACTTGTTATGCGTCCCATCAATATAACTTGCCAAGACCAGGAAAAACAAAACACCGACGTCTCAACTGACCGTTGCTGTAAAACAATTATCAAAGGCCTGGGGTTTCAATTGCTGTGTACAAATCATAATTTTGCCTTGTTGATGATGGCTGCTTTTATTGTGGACATAAGTTATTTGATTTCGCTGACACTAATTATACCTCATGCAATTGACACTGGGGTTGCAGCACTGAAAGCCTCTTTCTTAGTTACAGCCATGGGTATTGCGAGTCTGTCAACTAGGCTGGTACAAGGTTGGTTTGTGGACAAAGGATATATTCGACCAATCTATCTGCTACCAATAGTTTTACTTATTATGGGAGCAGCACAACTTTCAATTGCCTTAATATCGATATTCCCAGCGATGGTTGTTTCGTGTGTCCTTCTTGGAGCTTGTGATGGAATTTACATTCCTGCATTATTTGTGGGCATGAAAGACATTGTGGGGGCCACCAATTATTCACGTGGAAATGGGATTGCGTTACTTGCTATGGGAATTGCTGGTATAATTGGAACACAGGCTGGAGGTATGATGATTTGTTTTGTATAGCTCTCTGTCATTGGACGTAGTCTGAAACAGGGAACCCTTACCGGAAGTCAATATGTACTGAAAGATGCAAGTTTAGATCTACAGTAGATATACACAGAAACTACTTTCGCGTTTGTGAATGTTTTTATACCATTACGATGCTATGTCCTTTGTCCTGTGTTGACGTTTGATTTCACGAATCTTGTGGGATCTTGCAGTGAACAGAAAATGGTTTATTTACAGTAAAGATTTATAGTCGCATCCCGCAGTGCGTGTTTAGATTTTGTGTAAACAATGTATTTTACAAGTGTTGTATCAGGTGGATCATCGACTGTAATATTCTTAAGACTGTTTGTCAAGTTTGCATAGTCTGATTGTCAAATATATTTATATTTAATGTCCAGCAAACTACCAAAATGTCCGAACGCCCCCCCCCCCAAGGCTAACTTTTTCAATACTTGAAGAAGTAAGAATAATTTTATCTTAAAGCGGGGGAGTCGTCACCTACGCATGCGTCAGATGGCCATAGCGTGTCACTGTTTACAAATAAGCGTCTACCCATGAGCCCTTGCGTTTTTAGCATGTGTTGTTATCATCGCTCGTGACTCAATTCCCGCGCGCGCGCGTGCGTGCGTGCAGGTGACAACCCTCCCGCTTTAAAGGCCGTGTTGTGAATGTAAACATGTATTAGTATAACACCACATATAACGTTTCAAATAACTTGCGCCCTCTAGTGGCCAAGTATAATATAATGTCGGATGAAAGAAATGTTGCTCATATCACGGTTACTTAGTAACCATGTTCATATCGACTTCTATGTTTTGTTGTGTAGTGGCTTATCGTCCATAATATATCAACACTCTTATTAAGGCGATCATGAACGACGTCAATATTCACATCACATAATTTCCTTGTCACAGGAGGGCGCAATTTATAAAAACGGTGCATTGACACGCAGCAGTGCCTAAATAGTTATTCTTTCTTTCTTTACAGGTTGGATATTTGACAGCACAGGCAGTTTCCAGATAATATTTTACTTGGCTGCCATCTGTAGTCTCGTGAGCGCTGTATTATTTTGTGCCACAGCTGCCAGGGTGCGTAAACAAGATGCGTATGCAGTGGAAACAATCTAAAAGTAGTCGAGATGTTGGCATATCGTGCGATGGTGAAACGAGAAGACTGCCAGGATTGATAAACAGACAAAAAACATATATACTTGTACAGATGCAAAATGTGCGCAGAAACAATAAAAACTTTGTAATAGCGGGGAATGTGCACAGCATGGTGACAAGAAAAGTCACTAAGATCTAATATGTAAACTTTCCTGCCCAACATAAAGTTAACAATGTTTCATACTGTGATATATTAGTGTTTTGCCTTTGATTATGGTTACCACAGTGTTATAAATTACAGCCATGGTAGTTAATCGACAGTCGATATATAGCGTTTTCAAAAAAAATTATAAAAATATTGAAACAAATCTGAGAGGCCTGCTCAAGGCATCTACATACCAAGTATCAAGGCAATACAGCTAGTAGTTTTCAAGAAGAAGTCTATATAGTCGCTACAAATTTGAAAATTGAAGATATCGCCATTTTAGAAACAACTACTTGAAATGCGGGTCGTGTGACAAAGTGGTGTTTGAATAGGTGTTGGTTTAGTTTTTTTCCCACGCATTGGCAATGTAAAACTATATAGGTGCATAGGAGAATTCCACTGAATTTGATCCCTTTTGTTGTCCTCATTTTCAGTTTGCAAGCTGGAAGAGGTTATTAGCACCTTGCGCTGAACGAAAAATAAAAGCGTCTCGCAAACAAACGGCATTGTAGGTGTAAATCAGGTAAATAGGTAATACCCCTTCTGTATAATGGTATGTTCTCTTTATTGTATCAATGACCTCCGTGTTCTAGTTACAGATGCGAGTCAGTGACCGCTTCTATCGTAAGGTTCAGTTAGTAAACATTAACATGTCTGTGACATAGCTGTCACAGTGTGTTTTGTAACTAAATGTGTTGTATTTACTAGTAGTTCAATGATGTCGCGGAGACAGTGATTTTTATTTTCACAGAATCCAGTGCTTTGTCAACAAAAGACAAATATTATTGAATTAGTATTTCACTTGTTGATACTGTATCAAACTGAATTTAATTAAAAAAAATCGGTGATAATGGGTGATTGGTGTACTTGAAAAGGAATCACAGATCTACCAACCGGAACAGGAATAATGTTGAAATATTCAAAATTAGATTTATTGTTCCAGATTTCTGACATTATTCATTAACGTTTTTATAATAGATTAAAATAATTTTACATTCTACGCTGATATTGTATGTTTTATGTTGAAATATATTCCAAGCCTGTCAAAAAACGACCATGTGGTACACAGAGAATTTGGACGAAATTGTTTTAACGCGAAGTGTTTTTTTTTTTTATTCCCAACCCCACACATGTTGTGGTTATGGGAAAATAAATGTGTTTATCAACACTAATTTGACACATGCGTGGTACAGCGACCATCGCCCTTTAATGCATTTAACCCTAATGCACATTTCTTACCAATCATATTGCTGTGGCAAATGTGTAGCACTAAAACAGTTGATTATCAAATGTTTCTCGTCTCTTTTGTTTTTTTCCAGAATCTACACTCGCTAATGTACACAACTAAATTCGGTGTCAAGCTGGCCATGAGAAACACCACAATCAGTCTATTTCTGTTCCTTCTATTTTGTGGATTTTCTGTATACGTGCTTTTGTTCACAAAATTGTATACAAAGCTGGACGTTAGACGCATCTTTATTGCGAGAGTGTTTGCAGATAGGTATATTTATTTTATTACCTTGTCCATATCATCGTAAATGAAGGTATAAGAGGAGAAAATATATATATAGAAAATATATAATTTTTTCAAACTTGCATATGATATTGCCAAGTTTGATTTTGTACGTGTTCCATGTGTATGGGCGTGTGTCTGTTTCACTGATATCTAAACAAACATTAATAATTGGATTTCGGTAAAACTTAGTACGTAGCTGCTCTGTACAAAGTTCAGATTTGAATACTTTTTGATTGAAATCCGTGCACATTAATAACCTAATTTGCATGATAATTTGACAATTTGTAGTTGTTTCATGACTGTTTCACTGATATCTAAATAACCATTTAATGGATTTCGATGATACATAGATGCTATGCGTAGACCTGATTAGTTTTGGGTGAAAATGCTCGCATATTAATTACCTAATTTGCATAATGATTAGTCAATTTTCCGCTCATATCTCAAATACTAACAATCATATTTCAATGAAACTTGGTACATAGATGTCATAAGACAATGCACAATGCTATGTTAAAAAAAAATGTTCATATTACCTAGTTGCATAGTAATTCATAATGTTTCGGCCTTCCATTGATATCTCATGTTCTAATCACATTCCAATGAAACTTTGTACATAAATGGTTTGTGACATTCGCAAACCGTATTAGTTTTACATTATTTTATATGCATATTATTTACCTGATATGCATAATAATTAGTTTTCAGGTTTTCCATCAGATGTAAAATAAAATTCATTAAACTTCAATAATTAGGATCACATTGTTTTTCCCTTGTGCATCTCAAATAGTGGACAAATATTAGTTGCCGAGCTTATTCTTTGAATAATCTAATTGATTTTCGACAACACATTTATCAAACTTCTGTAGTAATTGTTATTTATTTACGCTCATGAAAAAATACTTTATTAATTTAAATTAAAAATGTCAATATTATTTCTTAAAATGTGTTTGTTTTTCCTCCTTACAGGAAAAACATTACTAACAGTTTTCGCGCATAAGCCTGATTAGAATTTTCAAGAAAAATATCTCAATCGAAGCTATGGAACTGGATCAAAGAAAATGGAAAACGCTGAATATTTTGACATACCATCTACCACGGCAGCAGAATTGTGCAGTCGTTGGCAACAGTGGAATTCTACGTAACAGCTCGTGTGGCGAAGACATTGACTCCAACGATTTTGTTTTCCGCTGTAATATTCCAGATGTTAACAATTATGTCAAAGACGTTGGAACCAAAACAAACGTAAATATTGTATTCCAGACTACCATGCTTGAGCTATACAAACTGTCGTTAAAACAATCCACTAACGATGAGTTGTTGGAGCGGTTACGTTTTATTAATGACTCAATATTATGGTATCCAGAAAATTTTCAGAGTAAGACTGTAACTAACGTCACAGCAAAGGTTGCTCTGAGTTACCTGAACACTGAATTCAATCTGTCATTCCGGTTTGCTATCACAGCCGTTCCTCTATTCACTCACACTCTGAAACGGTAAATGTGCTCCTGGTTCCTTACATATTAGCATTTTACTGACAGACAAATAAAGGTCATTGTCTTGTACCATGACTGTCTTGAATTGACCAATGAGGCCATTGACTTCGTTTTATGTCGTATACTCGTGTTATGACAAAATGGGCACCCATAAACCATGGCATAAAATCAAATTTCCGACACGTTACAAGTTTTAACATATCAATTTTTACAGATATTGTATGCGACAATCACTGACAATACAACACAAACGAGAGTTGCTGAATAGTTCGAGTTACGGACATCGAGTTACAAGAACAGAGTTACAAAAATGACCACGCCCATATTCCAGAAACCACGCCGAAATTACAACTATATGTTCCATTAACAGATAACATAGATTCGCATTACAGGCAACACAGATTTATATTTTTGTTGAATGTTCAAATTTAGTAACTAGAATTTTAATTATCAGTTAATCGAACTTCGAATTACGGAAAACATACATCGTTAAACAAAACAATGTTTGTGCCCGTAACTCGAAGTTCGGTTAACTGTTAATTAAAGCTCCAGTTAATAAATGTGGACGTTCAACCAAAACAGAAATTGATGTTGCGAAGTTCTGCTGTTATTTGAAAATCGAGTTACAATTTGGGCATAGTTTCGCAAAAGTGGGCGTGTTTCTAAAATATGGGCGTGGCCAATTTTGTAACTATGTTTTTGTATCTCGATGTCCGTAACTCGAACAATTCAGCAAACGAAGGGCACACACTGATTACATAAAAACTTAAGTCAGCAGATGACATCTAAAATGTTTTTGTAAATAAACTTTGGTACGCTAATAGCTTATAGGCGATACTTTAGGGATTGTAAACAATCATATTTTGGCAGTCTTCATAGCAACAGTAGATCAAGATTACTTAAATGTTGTCACCTAAGTGGATCGCATGTGTGACCAGCCTGTCAAGTTTGGCAATATCAGTTCAGGAAATAAATACTGAAAATGTAATGCATACATGTGTACCGACAGACGGACAGACAGACAGACAGACAGACAGACAGGCGGGCGTAGTTATCATTGGCAATCCTATCTCTGAGAGAAATCGCCAATATATACCCCGTGTGCAGTATTGTTGTCTTGGAAATTCCCCATTCTGAGATAAAAGACCAGTAATAAAACAATATTTAACATAATACCCAATTAAAATACTTATTGAAAATGTAGAGAAAGGAGTTCAACGTGCATTTCATTAGCTTTCACACATACTAGTAATACCTTGTTCTATAGGCTTACGTTTGACCACGCAACCTCAATGCACAATAAGCACAATGAACCTGATAAAAATACCGTGCCCTCTATCGACAACGTTCTACTGCGACGTCAAAATTACGTAGATGGGTGCAAATAGTGTCATTCAGACAAAGAACTGGTTGTGTAGGCATTCGTCATATTATGAGAACAAATCTTTAAACGATAGTATCTGACTGGCGCCAACCAATTAAATCCATATGAAATGTGAAGGACATTCTTTGCATTACTATATCACAGAACGCTTCATAGCTAAGGAAAGTTTTGGTAGGAGTGTTTTGTCCATCATTTTGGTACTTTCGTAATATTAATGTTTAATTTTGTTTTCATTTGATGTGTTTGTAAAATTGTATATTGTGCAGACTAAATTGAATGTATTATTTCTTTCAGGTTACTCAAGGTGGCACGTCCCACAACGGGAATGAGAGCTATCATTGCAGCACTAAGTCTTTGTGGACATGTGAATGTTTATGGATTTTACCCATATGCTTTTGATCAGAACGGCAACAACGTATCATATCATTACTACGGACCAAGTAGGAAAGTGAACGACCTCAATACGCCACACAATTTTTCAACAGAATTTCAAACATTGCAAGCTTTGCACGAGAAGAACATTTTAAGATTAGTCACAGATAAATGCAATAAATGAATAATAATAATAATAATAATAATAATATTAATAATAATGACATCAAACTGGCCATCAGTTGGTCACAACGCAAGGTAACGTTGCGTACCATCACCGGAAGCAAATGTTACCCTATGTTTTTCTTGGTAATTTGTGTTAATTTCACATTTGAAGCGACGGTTTTCGTAAGAACACTCTTCTTAAATTCGTGATCGGAGATTTAATAGCGTGCAGATGACAGTGTCTAGACATTATTGTAATTCGTGTTGTTATTGCAGGATAAATGAGAGGTATTGCATCGATTAAACCTCCCCAACCATGTTAATTTATTCGGTTCATTAGCTGTATACAAGAACAAGACGAGACAGTCAATGTTTGCATAATGCACTGAACCCCATCATACCGGTGACAATCATCAACGGTTTTGCAAGAGGTCACAAGTCTTTTGCAGTTGATTCACGTTCAACCGGACTTTCGCTGTAACCCGGCTTTCGCTATTTACACACTCAACTAATATTTTATTTTATTTTATTTTATTTTATTTTATTTTATTTTATCAACTGATTTTCATTCCCCTCAAGAGTCAAAATGGTATGTGCCTCCATTTTACGTCACGACTGGAAAAAGTATTTTTTGCTTGACGTGTTCATTTGCCTTCAATTACGTTTCAGTGGCTGTCACAGTCGTATTCTGAGTCTTGCCGATAAAAGTTTGGTTCAAATCCACGTAGAAATCTTTAATTTCTTTGTCAACTAACATGCCGGAAATCAAATTAGCATAACAATGCGTTCGAAGGTTGTCGCCATTTTATTCGACCGCTTTCCACACCAGTGCCACACCACATACAACTAAAACATTTAAACCTTTGTTGGGAAATTCGCGTGTGCAATTTACAGTCCCTCAAGTTTGTTCTAAAAACTGTAGTCGCACCAGAGATAACCAGAACATTGATTCGTTTCAAAAACGTTCGTCGTTAAATTCACGTTTAAAAACGTCCTTGACCTTGGTGAATTCATGATAAGCGAACAATCATGGTAGATTGGCCCCGACTTTCTGTCGATCGGAAACACAAGGGTGATAAGACTCGATTTTCATAGACACAGGTCGACGTTTAGATCGGACGGTTATTTTTGTTTCAGGTTCGTTGTTGTTTTGAGTGAATATAGAACATGTTCAAGCCCAAAATTGTAGCAACAATGTTTACGTCGCTGTACGTTAAAACACTTGACAACATTCACTTACGGACCACTAAGATTTATGAGTCGATTGCTGACCGGGATAGCTGTATTTAGTGTTCATTTCTATGCAATATAAAATCATATCGATGCTGTGGGCGGCGAAGGCTGACAGATTGTTTTGGTGTTGTGGCCGGCTCTCATGGCACGGGCAACTGACATTAGCTGACTTTTTTCACTATTCTGACGTGTTCTGTATATAACACTGACAAGTAAGTAGGTTGGTACTAGCATGGAGCTAGTAAACAACCCGGGGCATAGTCAATATAGGAGTCTGAATCAGTTAGGCCCTGAAAATAGCGTCATCGCACAGTATTCCATTAATGAGCGCTTACAAATCCTCCCATAATTATTGACAAGTTGTTACTGGCTTATACTAAAATAAGCCGGTAGGCTGGTTGGCGATCGGCTCAAAAAACAAGCAACATGTTTTCGGTTGTTGCCACGGTAGGCACCGGGAACCGTATACAAAGTTCGCCAAAAAATAACACTCAGTCTAGGACGTAATCTGCTGTTAAATTTATTATTTCCAACCGTTTTGCAATAGTATTTACTAGATTGACGGCAGCATTCACAGTTCAAAGTTACGTTGATACAGTGTAACAATGTCGGCGTCGGTGATCTCTTACAGGTGTGCAGGCAACGTAGCCAAAATAAAAAGCATGATCATTTAAACACTGATATTACAAGACTGGTAATAGGTAATAATTTTGGGGCGAAAGTATTGTAACGACCTGCCTGTCAAGTATGAACAAAATCAGCCAAGCCAAAAAAATCACAGAAGAGTTAAAAAGCAATTCTTGGTGAACAGTGACTCCAAATTTGGGGTCAAATTACTCGGTAATGAAAAAAAGATATCAAAAATTAAAATGGTAACTTTGTGCCCACACTCAAGCTGGTTGGCGATCTGCTCTGCTCAAAAAGCAAGCAACATGTTTTCGGCTGTAAAAAATGAACATTCTAGCAAGGACAAATATTGATTACTGTTATATAAAGAAATATAATAAAATAATTAATATTTCATTTTTATATGTTTCTACATTAAAATATGTACAGATTATATCTAAATGAGGAGGGTATTGGCAAGCAAGTTTATACAATTATAAACAAATATTTTCGCAAATAACACTGACTGCGGAATACGTCTTTGAGAAGTATTACTGATGGAATATTTTATATTGTAATTTCTTTCAATTTGGATTAGTTGTATTGCAATGCATTAGTAATAATGTAAATATATATATATATATATATATTCTGTTATTTCATTGTTGAGTTATACAGTTTGTTACATACTACAATGTATCTATATTGGAAAACGGCTATGGGGATTATTAATTTCAATAAACAATAATCAGCCATACTTTGCATAATGATAATGTTCATTGGTCTTTGAAACTAGATGCATTATCAAAGCATGGGTCTTATTTTGGAACTCCGCAAAAGTCATGCATATTGATGAGATTATGTGACTGATCTAAAAAAAAATAATTTTCCTTGTAAGCGGTTTACATATTACATCCTACATGATGCCAAATCACCCATGAGAATCAAATGCAGACATTTTTAACTGATTTTGACGAAAATCAAAGATGGCGCCGAAACCGTATCACTGATTAGAATTATTTTTATTCTGTCTGAAGGAGTTCAGTGAAAAGATGCAAATTTAAAAACAATAGGAAAAATGTGGCATCAATATAAAATGATTCTCTTAAGAGAAATCCAATTTTATAGATGTTAAAATCTTTATGTGTACTACTGTAATAGATTTTGAAATTTCTTTAGCCATTTTTCAGAAAAAAATATTGCGGCAAAAGTAATGTGACCAAACACAGGACTTGACATTGTAAACTAGTTTCAGGTCCTCAACTAGTTTGATTTGAAACTAACTAAGTGACAAGGAATACAAAAGCGACAAGGAATACAATAAACAAGATATCTGTCAAACCAAGTGTCTGCTCACCATTTTGAAAGTTATTCACAGCAGTTTCCATTGGTTCACTCAGCATGCGAAGTACCAGGTTTCTAGCTCTAGCTAATGTCGCAACCAACTTGGTGAAAAATAGAAAAAGAATAAGAAGAAACAAAAGCGAACTATAATAATAATGGCCTAGCCTTTCAGGCTCGGTACTCTAATAAAGTTAAGCTGTATTTAGTCACTGAACTGTGGTGTGACCCCTTACAACACTCACAACATATGGTACTTTTGTATTTGTCTGTATTCATACATTTGTAATGGATATTGTACCACAGGGGTGAAAAACGTACCACATGTATGCTATGTAATACTTTAATTGGTTGTTAGGTACATAAAGTAACCCAATCTATAAGGTGTTTGAGCGTTTTATAAATGATATGTTAATGTGATCAATATCCAATGTAAAGTTTAGGATTCATTGTTAACCCTTCATGTTGAACGTGTTCACTATATCACATTTGAAAATTGCAAAGACGTTCAACTGAAAAGTTTCAATGAATTGCACGAGCAGCAGAAGGAAGAGAGCTGCTGAACAGATGCAACAACTTAATAAAGGGTAAGTTATAACTATTCACTGTCTCGTTGTCACTGACCCCTCACAACATTCAAGACACTCTTTGTATGTGTTTGTGCAGTGCTTTTTGCAGTTTTTCGAAAAGAAAGCATGGCAGCCAGTGTTGTGTGACTACAAAAATGCGTCGTATTTTTTACCATCTTGAAATACATGAATCGCCACTTGTACTAGTCAGACAAATTATTTTGTAAGGTGCATGTTGGATGATATGCACAGTGACCAAGTTGTTTTTGACCCCCACAAATCGGATACTGTGTAACATAGGTCATAGGTCACTGCAGCATTTGGAGTCATTACCTGGTATGTGGTTCTTATGATCAGCATTATTGCCATAACTAAAGCATTTAGGCTTTGAGTTTCTCTCTTTGACACTAATTTATAGTTTTGATATACTTATAGATTGTTTGTTGTCTCGAATTATCATCATGAATTAAGGACTCCACAGAATCTACTTATTATGCTTCATGTTTATATATGTGTATTGAAATTGACACTAATGACCAGCTCTCTATCTGAATATATGACAGGATATTAATATCATCAATTTTCCACAACTTTACAGCAATATCCCACTCTCTCCCATCTCATTATCAATGCTCGAGCCTGTAGTACATGTGAAACTCTTTTAAAAAGGCATTATCAATAATAAACACCATTGTTTTTTGATGAAAGATCTACGTGTCAACATTGAGTTATAAAAAAAAGAAATTCATAGCAGACGTTTGTTTCTCTTTTATGAAACAGAGAACAAGAATATAAATATCAATGACCCAGTATTTGTATGATCTTCGATATAACACTTATATTACATATACTGGCGTTAATGAATACTCAGGTGATCATTACTTCATGGCGACAATTATCATATACATTTCTTATCTCAAGTTCCAATATATTGCCATTATCAACTAATATAACTATAATTATGGGTTATATTTAATATTTGTTTGCTGTTTAATGGCGGAATATATTATGAGGGTTGACTGCATTGCAATATCAAGCATGAGCTGGCTGCTTTTTGTTACTTTTCAATTTGTCATGGATCTTGCCGGATTTCTGCAGATAAAGCGTGGTGGCCTTCGATGCAGAATAATTTCATTTCACTGGGAGAGTGTTAGCTTACACATGATTTCAAATCCATGCTTTTTTTCCATGCATGTCATGCAGGCAAGTACTTGTATTTATAATGTGTCGGTCCCACTCTATAATGTTTAGGGCTAGAATCGTTCAAATCAGTGCATTTGTTTATGTGAGTCAGCTGTCAATGTGAAGACGTTGATGTGATTCAGGATAATTATTGTACTTTATTTCATTAAAGCGTGTGAATGAATGCCTATTCATATGGGTAAATGTTGTACATTATTATTTAGCTGGGATTTGATCATTTTATTTCTCCTTTTCTCTTTCATGTTACCATGGTTACATGAACATTACACTAAATTTTTGTTTTATGAGAATCATCTATTGTCGTTGCCTGATTTGGTAACTTTGATTTATCCATTTACTTTTGAAGTAAAATTAGTCTGGCATTGATTTGTAGCCATTTCCAAATTAATCATGGGTTTTTCGACCGGCCTATTTCATGCCCTATTGTTTGCATAGATTGTCTCTGTCCAGTTAAGTATTATATTTGAAATTTGAATAATTTCTAAATTATTCATGCATTATGGTTGATGTGTAAAATGTGATTTCAAAATTGTTCAAAAAAATTGTGTCTGGGCTTGCGCCTGGTCATTTTTAACATCCAGTTATGCACATTGTATTCCACATTTTTGCTTAGTCAAACAAATCAAGCATTTTGCAAGACGTCAACAAATTGCACGCCACAATAATTACTAGATTGAGTATAGGCAATCCTACAATCCAACAGTGATATACACATTGACCAAGTTTTGCTATCTCTACTAACCAGGTGTTGTTTAACATTGCATTGTGTAACATTGTCATTGCAGCCTACACCATTTGCACTCATTTGTAGTTCTTATGATTTGTATTATTACCACATCTAAAGCATCTGACACTGTTTTGTAGTTGTGATAGAATTATAGGTGTTTTCTTTCTCGAATTATCATTTTTACGTGGTCTTTTTTTTATTTGCTCATTCAACAGTCCTAAATTTATTGATAAAATTCTAATGATTCATCTCGTTGAACTTGAAATTAACGAGACTACATAATCTACTCTCTCTGCGTCATGTTCAGATCTGTGTCGTGAATTTGACACTCATGGCCAGCTTTCTACCAGACAATATGACAAAAAAGTTGATTTCACTATCATCGGTTCTCCACAACTTTACAGCAATATCGACTGACACATCTGTGTGTTTTGTTTACATCCATGTTGCGCGAGTTTGAGCTGGCTAACACGTGTTTTACTGCCGAGCATTTTATTACATGCATGTGGTTTCAACAAATTAAAACAATATTTTGATCTTTGTAACCCTTTTTTTTGAAGAAATTTACCCAAACGCTAACATTGTCGTCTATGGAGTTCTAATTAGTGTTACGAGATCTGATTATATATTCTCCACACGTGCTGTATAAACCATTAGTTGTCACGGAGACGAACATGTGACTACCCCTTTCTTTGTGACATTATAATGAATGTATATCGTTGGTGAGCGATATCGAGGCAACGTTACGAGTCTAGTATAGAAAAGGTCGAGGAAAGTAGTACAATTTTCCACCTCCCTCCACATCGATAACCGACACCAACAACAACTTTCATGGAAAATGAAACCACGACATTCTGTGGGTAAAATGTCAAAATCGCGTCGCTCTTCAGACTTCCTGGTACAGAGACGATTGGGATTATAGAACGAGCATATGCCATGGCCAGTTAGCACACAGTTTCACGCCACATCCAACTGGACGCCATATTCCCATTTATGTCACGAGCCTGGTAAGAATGCAGTCTTTATTATTTTTGTTTTTCTCACTTTCTGAGTGTCTAGCTGACTGACAGTCGGACCCCCAATTGCCCTGAAGCTGGGCGGACCAGCAATAATATAAAGTCAATATTTGATTTGTATATAGTGCATTTCCATATTCTAATTTTTGTAATAAATTGCTCGTATATTGGTTTGAAAAAAAAATCTATTGACTATAATGTTTTCAAACCCTCTTGTTTTTAAATGGTCAATCCCTAACTTGCGAATTGCCTGGGCAATGATGATCTTTCACCTGATGACCGGGAGTCATGCAATTGCTCTTCTTGAAATATAATATACGAATGGATACAATGGAAGTCTGGTGAGAAAATAAAACGCATTAACGGTTGACTGCATGTGACCTCCATTTCTGTGTGGCAGGAATACTATTTCCATGCCTTGGAAAATCACTGTGTGAACCGTAGACGAAACATTGAAAATAGTTGGTCGTAATTACTCTCTGGAGGGTAACAAATGACAAATGTAGCCCAATTACGAAAAAATATGTGGAACCATATTCAACTTGAAGTCCACCTAGTGATCAACCCATCCACAAACTATTAATCAGTAAGACTATCACAGTGTAAGGCCTGCTTATTGCTATTGAGAGAACCACCCACATAACTCACACTGGACAGGCGTTTCCAAGGGGTTCTGTCACTGCTAGAAGGGGGTAGATAATACAATAGTACTCGAAATGAAATACAAATACACCAAAATATCAAGTTAAAGCCAGGAGCTTGAAATAATTACAAGAAACAAAGCACAGGAAAATACATGTA
Organism: Saccoglossus kowalevskii; assembly: GCF_978046115.1. NCBI lineage: Eukaryota > Metazoa > Hemichordata > Enteropneusta > Harrimaniidae > Saccoglossus > Saccoglossus kowalevskii. Next base: position 24,267,090 of record NC_140645.1, on the reverse strand, counting down.
CAATGAATAAAATAGGGGATTGCCTAGGGAAGTGTGCATTGGTTCCAGGATGTGGAAATGGATGACAGTCAATGGCTTCTGCTACACACAGCGTCGAAGATATTCAGGAGTCTTGCTTGCAGAGGAAAGCTGTTATTCTGGAAGGCACCGCTGATAGCAGGAGATCGCAGAGCAGTTCATACAAGTCTCACAGAATGATGATTGAAGCTTGTATCACTTGTCTCACAATGTCGCAGCAACAGCACACAGGGTACTCAGTTTAAATGGTGGACCCCCAACTTTCCTCAGTCAAGCCTATTTATAGGCATAAATGGCCCAGATTCAGGGACACCACCTGGGTTTCCACATGAGCCAATCGGAATGTGGTCTTGCTAGCAGCTGTCTCACGTAGGCAACTCAGTAGATCGTACACATCTTTTGTTATGTAAATCACAAGCACATCTGGTAGATTCCAATTGTCCTTCCAGAGTTGTAAACAAGTGTCAGTGACATGTCAATCACCAATATGACAGTTTTCACACAGCAATGCACATCGTTTCTTCCCATGATTTCATGCACAATTCTTTTTGCAGGGTTTGAGGCAATATGGCAAACACATAGAATAAGGATGCTGACAAAGACCACAAATGCATTAGTTAAATAATATTGAAAGGATAACTTTAATTGCACAAAATAAATTAAATATAATCTGTGAATAAATTTAAGATAATCTGCCTATTAGTGAAACATGGAACTATTAGATGCAAAACGTACAAAAAAATCGCAGAAAGAGTGATTTTATAACTGATTTAACCTCTAACTATAACGTCACTGAAATGTGCAATATGGTTGTGTCACACGTAGTATTTACGAGGCGAGATCAGTGCCAAAAACAGTTTTCTTAGCATTTTACTATTATGTTCACATTCTTTTTTCATTTTGTTTTTTTAATCATTTCACTAGTAGCTTCGCGGTGAGTGGCTTTCGCGGTAAGTGGGTTTCGTATCTGGTAGATTTCGCGAGGAGTAGGGCTTTGTCTTAGTAACTTGTCTTGTCATCCTTGTTGAGAATTAAAGTTTTATGTTTATTTAACAACTGGCACTATTCTGAGAATATCATCTTGGCAGGAGTTCCAAAATAAGACCCATGCTCTGATAATACCCCTAGTTTCAAAGACCAATACACATTATTATTATGATCTTATTGGTGTTGCAAAGAATAGTTGAATAATGTTTTTATCAAATTAATAATCCCCATAACCGTTTTTCAATAGTAGTACGTAACAAACTGTATAACTCAGTATCAACAATAAAATAAAGGAATGTATATATATATATATATATATATATATATATATATATATATATATATATATATATATATATATATATATATATATATATATATATATATATATATTTACATTATTACTAATGCATTGCAATACAACTAATTCAAACTGAAAGAAATTGCACTATAAAATATTTCATCAATAATACTTCTCAAAGGCGTATTTCACGGTCAGTGTTATTTACGAAAATATTTGTTGATAATTTTATAAACTTGCAATTCCCACCCCCAACTGATCTCTATAGCAGTAATGCTGAGCTGTTTTTGAAAAGTGATAACATTCCCCGTTTAGATGCAGAGGCAAAAAAGAAGTGTGAGGGAGAATTAACAATGTCAGAATGTTATTCAGCACTCCAATCATTGCCTAACAATAAAACACCAGGGAACGCTGGTCTCTCTGCTGATTTTTATAAGACATTTTGGCCAGTAATAGGAAGGTATTTGCTTAATAGTATTAATTATTCATATCATAAAGGTCTATTGGGGGTGTCACAAAGACAGGGTGTCATCACATTAATTGCCAAGAAAGGTAAAGATAAAACACATATCTCAAATTATCGGCCAATATCTTTAATAAATGTAGATGTTAAAATTGCATCCAAAGCTATTGCAAAGCGTATGCTTAATGTCTTGCCTTCCATAATTCATCCAGACCAATGTGCATTTGTAAAAGGCCGCTACATCGGGGATGCTATACGAACAGTTCTTGATCTTATGTGGTACTCTAAACAGAATGATATGTCAGGTGTTCTAGTGTCTCTAGATTTTCATAAGGCATTTGATTCGGTCGACCATAGGTTTATTATTGAAGCCTTAAAGAGTTTTAACTTTGTAGTCCAGTCATTCTAGCAAAAAAAGGGGGCCAACCCGTCACAAATTGCAACAGAAATAATTTTTTCACAGTACTTTTCAGAAAAGTATCTTGATTGACATACTAAAAGTCTAGGAAAATCTAGGCTTCCGGAATATACCTAATTTGCATATATTCAAAATGGCCGTTTTGCACATTTTTACAACAACTATTTGGACATATCTTTAATTCTAGATGAGGTATTATAAAAATTCGTGATGCTATGGTACTGTTTTGAGCCGGAAAAGGTACAAGAGTGCCGCGATAATATAATTATTTAATTAACTTCTCTTCCGGCTTCTCTTCTATGTGGCATAACTAATAAGTTTACAATACAATACAATTTTTAACAGAATCGTGCAGTACAGGAAAAATGTAAACAAATGATTTCCTGGGTAGACGGATGCTTCACCTGCATAAATCCAACATGGCCGTCACATCTAAAAGAAAAACTAGAGGAATGAAACACCTTGGTTGGATCTACAAATCTGCTATACTATATACAAAATAGACCATTTAAACATAAATTTTCAACTCTATAAACTGTATTTTTGATTTAACAAACTGTATTAAATAGTTATATCTCTGTCCAAAAGTTTATTGTTTGATTAATGTAATTGCTTTCTGCAGGTACATCTGAGACTGCAAAAGTTTGTGGAGCAGTTGCATCTCAGTATCCTTAAGAGAAATTCAGTTGCTGCCTCCTTGTCAGTCATTACAGGAATTACGATCGATTGTGGATTGCGTGCTGGGATATGCTTCCTGGCGAGAAACCTAATTCGTCTCTTTATCACGACTTGATTGTTCATAAAGGTGACACACCCGTCTGAGAAGGACAGGGCCCCTAGTTCAGCCCGGCGCCTACCTGAGGCGAGGGTGACTAGGAAGACTGTTTTCCACGTCAAAAGTAGTACTGATCGGAGAGGCTCAAAGGCTCAGACTGCTTAGAGCGGCCAACACAACTGATAAGTTCCAATTGGTTGGTTCCTTCGTTTGGGGTCTAGGCCTCCTAATAATTATTAGGTCTCCTAATAATAGGAAAACTGGCTAGTCTTGTCCCAAGAGACTCCCAATGGTGGGTGACAAGTACAAGTTCATTTCGTTCAAACGATGGACAAAAAGTCAGCTGTCTGGCCAACAAAGGATGACATGGATCTCCCTTTCACTACCCCAATCAGTGTACGCACGTAATTTCGAGGCGTGGGCTGTGTTAGTGGGATCCATGTTCGCCCTGGACGTTAGCAGCCCACTGAGTGAGTCAACTGAGAGCCTTGATGCATGTAAGTGGTACACCATAGGCCTCAAGGGCAGTGCGCCGTTCGATTGGGACAGCAGATCTGAAAGTACCCCTGGTGTTTCGACTAACATTCCCAACAGTAGTGAAAACCAGACCTTGCTTGGCCCACTGGGTGCCACCCACGTCAAAGTGTAGATGTGCTCATGTCAAAGTTTCTCCAGTACCCCGTGAATAGCGAGAAGGGGGGAAAGGCGGGTCTACAGGGGTCGACAAATTGTCCCTGGCCCAGGCTCCTGGAGTCGGCAGGAGTGTTGTGTACATCTGTAGCTTGTCGTTCCGGGGTGTGGTGAATAGGTCTAACCTTGGACCGTCCCACAACTGAAACAGTTTGGAGGTTATTTACCCATTGGGGTATCCACCACTCCGCATTCTGGAGATGGCGCCACCATGAGAGGGTGTCCGCTTGACTGTTTCTCACCCCTGGAAGGTTGTGTGCGGCAAGCTCCACATTGTATTCCATGTACCAAAGGAGATAGGACTGACACCGATGGGGGATCTGGTCCCCCCTTCCTGTAGCTATAGGAGACCATCGGTATGTTGTCTGTTCGAAGCAACTATGGGTAGAAAGTGAATTAGTGCTAGGTGCACTTCTTTCAGTTCAAGCCAGTTGATATGGCAGTCGTTAATCTAACACAGGGGCCATATTTTCCATTTAGCTTGTTTGTCGAATAGGTGTGCTCCCCAACTTGTGAGGGAGGCATCCGCTTCCAGAGTAATAACAATGGCGAGTGGGTTCAAGAGAACCCTCTGCCTGAGGTTGGCAATTGCCGACCACCAGCACTTGGTCCATGAGTGTTACTCACCTCTCCAGTTCCCGTAAGAGAGCCCGGTGTTGCAACAAAAGTGTGCTGTAACAGGCAGCTGCGTAACATGGCATGGGGAACTACTCGCTAACATCATTCCGTGATCCGCATTAGTTCTCGGAGGGACACAGAGGGAATGCTGACTAGGCATTCGGCTAGGTCGTTTAGGCAACAGACCTGCTGCGACCTTACCAAGCCCACCTCAGTGTCAAACTCCCTGGCCAGGAACACCAACTGTTGTGTTGGCTGAGGGTGTGACTTGCTCAATTTACAAGGAAGCACAACTGGACTAGAGAATCTGATATTAGCCTTACTGTTTGACTAACCACCCCTTGTTGGGTTGTGTAGCAGCCAGTCATCTACCATCTACCAGCCAGGTACATGTTGATGTGTACTGATGTGATGTGTACTGGCGCAGCAGTAGCACCACCTGTTTTCACATTCTGGTGAATATGTATGGAGCCATACAAAACCTGAAGGGGAGCACCCTGCACGTATGAAGCTCACCAGTAGAAAAAGAGCATGGAGAATAATATGGTGCTCGGCGTTTCCAGGAAGCTCATACTGATTTAGCCTGCTTAAGTCCAGAACAGGGCACAGCCACCTGTAGTCACAGTTGTAGTCTTTGGAACCACCAATACATGCGAGTAGAAGCCCAGACTTAACGCCAGGTCCCCTGTATAGCACCCTTTGAAGGCAAACTATCCACCTCCTGTCAGATTGCTCCCGCTTTGCGGGGGTCCCCTAGTAGTGCCTCGAATAGGGATCTGTTACGCTTTGCTGAACATATTCCCAACCCCCTTCTTGCTGGGGGCGGGTCGCCACTCTTCGCTCCCCCGGAAGAGGCAGGACACTTGCCTCCTGGCTACTTCTGGCCAGTGGATGCCGACTTTGGTCGTTAGGTTTTCTCAGCTTGGTGTCCTTACTACTTGCCTTTGGCAGAAGCCAAACTGGCTCGCGGGTCTCACCTGTACCAACTGGTCAGTGGAATCCCAAAGCTCCGAGATTGCTCCTTCCATCCTCAAAAGTGAAGATGGTGGGGGGAGGTCCAGCCTGCATAACCGAGGCGGTGGTGCGCCCAGTGAAAACAGTCAAAACATTCCGCTGTATAGAGGCAGCCCCTGCCACAAGAGCCAGATGACAGTGCAGGATATCCCCATTAGCCGTGTCGCACCAATGGTTGTGTCTGCAGGTCTAGGAGGCTGGTGCGTTCCGCCATTGAGACTTCAGAGTGCTGGCCGCGCAAAACAATTTGTGCCAGTGGGCTGGCCACAACTCGAAGGTTGAGGGTCGCCTCTCTGCTCTTAGTGCGTGGATAGTTTCCAACTAACCGGTCGAAATATTTCATGAACACGTCCCCCTTCCACCGAACCAACAAAATTTGTGGTACCGGGTCGAGGGAGGAACCAAAGGATTCGATCGGGCGTGAGATTTGACTCCAGACTCTGCTGTCTCTGGGTGGGATGGGTAGGGGTTGAACATCGGCTCACGGAGTCATTACGAGAAACATACTCCGAGGGGCCGCCCGCTGTTGCACATTGAATTGATACTATTTTGATGGCCATATTGGATTTATGCAAATGATTGTTATTCATCAAATGTTTCACAATCACATACATTCACACACTAAACCATATCGCAGCAACTTGAATATCTAAAAAAATCATCTAGAATTGAAGATATGTCCTAATAGTTCTATTTTCCATGTTGTAAAAATGCACGGCTATTTTGAATATATGCAAATTAGGTATATTTCGGAAGCCTAGAATTTCCTAGACTTTTAGTATGTCAATCTAGGCACCTCCCTGGAATGTATTGTAAAGAAATTATTTCTGTTGCAATTTGTCAACTATAAATTGACTGGACTATTGGTGAATCATTTATAAATTGGGTGAAAATGTTTTATAAAGATGTTACTGCTTGTGTCATGAACCATGGTATCTCAACTGATTATTTTGAAGTGGGTAGAGGAGTTCGACAAGGAGACCCCCTATCTCCGTATCTATTCATTGTAGCTATTGAATTGTTAGCAATTGCAATTAGAAACAATAAGTCTATTGAAGGTTTTATTATTTTTCAGAAATGTATTAAACTGGCAATGTATGCAGATGAAATTACATGTTTTATCAAACCAACATCAATTAAAGTTTTGTTTCAAATAACTAATAATTTTAAATGTTGTTCAGGTTTGAGGTTAAACCAAGATAACACAGAATTATTGTTGCTGGGTTATGGGCACAAGCCAAAGAAAAAACCTGAATTTGTTTTAAACTGGTCTAATGGTATAAAAATACTGGGCATTTATGTAACTATGATGAAAACAAGTTCTTTGAAGAAAAATTTCAAAAATAAATTAACAAAACTGAAACAAATATGTAATCTCTGGTCTCAAAGATCACTCTCAATTATTGGTAAGATTCAAATTTTGAAAACATTCGGCCTTTCACAGTTTCTTTTTATAGCAATAATGATTCATACACCAAAACTAGTTATCAAAGAGATAAAACAGATTATATTTAAGTTTATTTGGAACGGGAGAGACAAAGTTAAAAGGAATACATTGATCTCCAGTATTGAAAATGGGGGTCTTAATATGATTGAAGTTGACTCTTTCATAAAGGCACAAAAGAAAAATGGGTTAAAAAATTTATTTCTGGTGGTCTTGCTGGATGGCCAATGATTATGAATAGGGTTTTAAAGGGTTTTGGGAGTAATATTATTTTTTTGTGTAACATTGAGATTAAAGAGTTGATAAACAAGGTCCCACTTTTCTATTATGATATTTTACAAGATTGGTCAAAAATTACCCATATAATTCCTGAAACGGTACAGCAAATTGATAGCCAGATACTTTGGAATAATAATTTTTAAAGATTGCTAACCACTCAGTGTATTTCCGGGGATTGGCAAACAAAAATATTAATAGGATTGGGGATTTAATTGACACCAATGGAAACTTTTACAATTGGGTTTTTTGGAATACTAAAGGTATTTCTCAAGTAGAATTTTTCCAAATTCAGGGCATAATAGATGCTATTCCAAGGGAATGGACAAGTATAATTCATAGAAACAGACATACAAAGGTTGATTATGGTGAAAGGATTTATTGCAAGTCCTCCTATATAGATATTAATTCAACTACAAGTAAACAAATTTATAAATTGTTATGCAGAGATATTGTTGAGACTCCAACCATTGTCAGCCCATTTCAAGAACTGTATGGTGTATCCTCGGAAATGAGTAATGTGATTTTTTCACTTCTTTTTCAGACAACTATAGCTTCAGCCATGAGAGCTTTTCAGTTCAAATTTTACATAGATACCTACCTGTTAATGCAAAATTATTTGAATGGAACCTTGTAAATTCTTCTTTGTGTTCACTCTGCCAATTGTATAATGAAACAATTGAACATCTTTTAGTTGACTGTTCATATTTTATTATATAACCTGCACAACAGTAATCAACATTTTTCCTTGCTAGAATGATGTGTAACCTCATACGGGAATCCTGATAAAGTTCACAACTGGCGATTTAGCAATATTAGGGATTGTCAATTTCCTGTGAATTTGATTACCTAACGTTTTTAGATTCATGCGCTGCAAGATGCAGAGCACGTACCTAAGTGGCCTTCCCCCAGCAAATAATTAAGCCAAGGCGATTGTGATATCGAAATCGAGAAACTCTCCGATTTTACACAATCTGGGAAGTTCGAATTACTAAATGAAGTACAGGACGACGAAGCTGAAATATCCAAGAACCAACACATATCAAAAATCTCAAAAGTGAATATTCGTGGTGTATTTTAATTCTAATCGGATCGGAAGTGGGAATTTGAGTGTGGGCACAAAGTTTGAAATGTTGATATCTTTTTTCATTACCGAGAAATTTGGCCCCAAAGTTGGGGTAACTGTTCACTAGGAATGGCTTTTTAACTGAGTCGATTTGCTTCAAACTTGGCGGGCAAGTCACACCTTCATTGTAGAATTCTGGCCCACCGTTTCTATAGCAACAGCCAACAAATTTGTTTAATACATTCGCGCCAAATGTATCTAACCCTACATTTCTATGATTAAAAAGCACGGACATAGCTCACTCTACTCAGCTTGAGTGTGGACATAAATTTACTGTTTTTTATGTCTATTTTCGTTACAGAGAAAATTGACCTGAAAGTTGGGGTAACTTTTCACCAGCAACGGCTTTTAACTGCTATGTGATTCTTTTGGGCTTGGCTAGTTTTGTCCATAATTTACAGGCAAGTCGTACCGTTACTAATTGAAAAAAAACGTGGCCCACCGCTGCCATGGCAACAGCAAAAAAATTATATTTGTATACTTTCGCCCCAAATGTATTACCTCCTACCAGTCTTGTAATAGCAGTGGCCAAATGATCATGCTTTTTATTTTGGCTACTTTGCGCACTGGTAAGAGATCACCGGCGCCGACATTGTTACACTGTATCAACTGTCCCAACGCAACTTTGAACTTTGAAGTGCGTTATCTTCACGTTCATGTCCTACCACGACAACAGCCGAAAACATGCTGCTTGCTTTTTGAGCGGAGCGGGTCGCCAACCAGCCTACTAGCTTGTTTTTGTTATGTCTATTTTTATTAGGTTTTACAGCAAGTCTCAGAAGTATTGGGGCAACCAATTTGCAAACTCGCTAGCGAATTAGCTAACTGCTTGGGTTTTGACTAAACAGTTGTCTTTCGAATCTCGCTGGCGCCGTCTTGTGGTTACGCCCACTCTGGGCGAATCTGTATAACACCAGGGGACGGTCGTCATACTTTAGGAGCGAATCGGCCACAGTTGGATGACGATTTCGCTTTCAAATATACCAGGGAAAGTGTTCTATGTGTAATGAGGTCGATTTTTTTTTTTTTTTTTTTTTTGCGGTTGTCTAATGTTACCCCGACGGATCATTTAGATGTGAAAGTTTGTCATTTTCTTCCTGTTTTGTAGGAAACTGTTTATCAACGTGTCTCATTCAAGGGAATCTAGACGTGTACCTACTAGGCTAAGTGAAAGCATTCTATGTCCCCTAATGCACCTTAGACTCGCCCAGAGTGGACACGGCCAGGAGTCGGCGCCAGCGAGATTCGAAAACTAACTGTTTATTCAAAACCCAAGGGACACCCTAAAGTGCATTCCTGCGAAACAAATAAACAAACAAACAAAAAACAACAAACAACCAACCAACCAATCATTCAATCATTCAATCACTGCTTGATAAATTCAAGGTGGAACTATGGAAAATAACAGCACCATAAGAAAATCACAATACTAGTAAATATATCTAGCTTACTATTAAGGCTTGAAACTAAAAAGAATCATGTCATTCGTTGAAACTATATAATATCGAAATTTTACGGAAATAGTTCTGTAATTAAACTTAATCAAAATTCTACTTACACTGAGTTTGCATTTAGTCCCTTTGTGACGAACCCCATGTGCACAGCAATTGAGTTGTATGTACATAACAAGACATCTTCGACGTGATGGCCCTAGTTAAAGCTACTGTCTATTTTGTACAGTTCCTGCCAGAAACTCTGAACACATTGGTTCCATTTACTAAAGCTGACCCGGGCTTATACTAGAAAATATAGCCACATCTCTAGCGCCCCATACAAATATCAAAACGTCGCACATCACAAGACCCCAGCATGAGGTTGTCTATGAACAACCTTCCAGGACTGTGTTCTTGGTGAGACTAACTTGAATTTGCTTTCTGTGCTCAACACGAGGGACCAGAAACAAAAGAATTTACATAATAACAGAACGGGTGGACTTCTGTCAGATTTTTTTGTGTGGTAATATTTTAAAATCTCAATTTTTAGGAAATATGTTTACCATTTTTGGTAAAAAAAATTGTATTTTCGACTTCTTTTTTAAGGAAACTACCATTTAAATTGCTTTGATACTTGTATGTTATTACCTTAGGTGGACCTGTGTCAGATCTATTATTCGTGGTGATACAATCAATTCTCTATTTTTAGAAAATATTTTTGTAATTTAAAAAAAAAATGCTATTGTCGACTTTTTATTTAAAACAGCTCAATTATGTTAATTAATACTTTTTTTGTAACAAGTTGATAACAATTGCAATTGTCATAGCAACAACCATATACTCTACAAAGACTCTGAAGGGTACCATGCAAATTCATTTTTTTCCCTTCATTTACTTTTGAAATCCATTTTTTTATAATGCATGTATGTATATGTGGTTGTTAAATAGAAGTAACAATCATACCAATCCAATATCCAAATCATATGTCTAATGGGGGGAAAGTACAAGTTCATGAACAAAAAAAAAACGCTGTACAAGTCAGTGAAAGAATGACATATGGTCCCCAAGGCAAACAGCCATGAAGTGACGTCAGTTTTTAAGTATAACTAATCGAATGTGTTGGAGTGTAAATGTAAACGCCATAGTTTTAGTCAGTATTTTGTAAACGGATATACATATATATCAGTTCTTTTAACGTAAATTATGGCAATTTTTGGGTCAGAGCGCCCTCTAGTATTTGTGGGGAATCATGTTTATTTGGAATGCTCTGAATGGATGGAAGTTTAAGCCTAGCAAGGTGTGATAAAATTGCCCTGTTATGTTCAGATTCAAATAACACTGAACCACTAATTTGACAGGGAATTGATACTTATAATGCAGCAAGCTGTGTTAATTGCTGTTCTGGTAGAGTTTTTATATTTCCCTGTCAAATGCATTTATTGGTCAACTGAAAAATCAAAATAATGTTTCCCTGTAACTTATACTCTTCTTGATCAAGGCATTTTTAAAATCATGGGTGTTAACCCCCCGTAAAATATGACACGTGGTCTCCCATAAAATAATGGTTGCGTCCAATATTAAAATAAAGATGGCGGACTATAGCGTTGATTTATCTCGTTCTACTCTGGATTACTTGAAGCAAATGAAGATCCTAGAAAGTTAGTATTTATATGCCTGTGTGTTTTTCTTACTGTCTTTGATTTTCCCAAGATGTTTGTTGCTATTGACAACAATTCAATTCTTTGCAATGCTTCAGTTAATGTTTTTCTTCTCTACCTACCCAGCTCCTCGTCGGGCACTATGTAGCTGGTGTGGTATATTTAAGGTGGGTTTAACCCAGCAAATCAGCACAGAAAGTAGGGCAATTGCTCCAAGCAAATATTCTGTGTCCATGTGTATTTATATACATAGATGCAGTTCCATTTGCTCGAATCAAATTCACTGGCTACGTACATACTATGTTATTACCCAAGAAATTGGATTGCCACATTTCACAACACTTATTTCCAAGTGACACACCTTAGAACAAGTAGTGAAATCTTATATTGGCTGGAGCTTTTGTTTTTATAGAAATTGTCATGGTGAATGGCAAACTCGGTGATCAGACAGTAATAAGAATAGACACCGGCGTACTCCGCCCACGCCACTATGAATTTAATGGCTGTTTATAAGGCCATGTTTTTACTCCCAAATAAAATGCCCATACAATCATTATATCATATGATCATTCATATTTGCTTGTATCAACCAGCTCCACAAAAAAAGTGATAAGGACAATAACGTTTTTATCGTAAACTACGCTTACGAATCACGTAAATCACGCGATGTCTAAGTGCCGATGGTTTTACGGAATCTGCGGAAGCCTGGATGCACGGTCCATGTATGTAGCGTGTGGGCTATTATACATAGATTCATTAGATGTTTTTAGATGCCCTCAACTTGTCTGTGAATAGTACATAACACATTCATTATTTTTGTTTCACTTTCAGATTCAAAATGAAGTACCCATATAAGATTATTGTACTTATAGTTTTAGGCTGCATGCTATATATGCTATTTAATATTCGTAATAAAAACCATGCAGTGAACAAGAACAAAAGTACTGACCCATTGCTGGACATTCCCAGGTACAAATAATATTTGAATATCGATTACAGATTAAATATTTGATCAAGTTAAGAAACACTGATATTTTCGTACATACTGTCAAAAACATGGTTAATGGTGGTAGATTAACAAACTAACGATACCAATGTATGTGATATTAATTAATTCAGTAGAGGGTATGTTTGATTTACGTAATTCTTGTATCTATATGCTGTATTTAAACGCCCACCTTCAACCACAGGCAAGGATTGCTGGATGGCACTCTAAAAAAACCACATATACAGCCTCCATAAATGAATTACACTGTTTGCAGCTGCATACTGTATACGTTATTCTGGCACGTTAAGTTGTGTTACTATCAACTTGAATCTTGACCATTAATCACATACCTGTATCTGGTCTTCAACTATTTTCATTAGCAATACTCATTTAACAGAACAGTTGATATGGTCTTTACGCTGGTCAAGATGTCCATAAACAGAAAAAAAATGTGTAATAACTGGTTGTCATCTGTAATTTCAACTCTATTTGTAGGAGTGGCAAAGGTGAATTATTTACAAACAAGACTCAAGCAAAAATTGTCAATGAATCGAAATGGGAAATTTCAAGTATAGTGTGAGTAATACTGTACATCACTTCCAAAACATGCAAATTGTACAAAACATGCAATGATGTCTTCGTATAGTTCGTTGTATGGGTAACCGCAGTATTCCATTGTACACTTTCTCTTTTAGTTGGCCGTTTGTAAATATCACGAGGCCGAATACGAGGTTTGATGTACATTATGTTAAGCCTAAGTGTGCGTGTTGTACTGCAACGGTCTATGTTGCAATTAATAACTAATACCACAAAAAATGAGGCAAGATACTGCTTCGCCCTATTGATGCAGTTGAGTCAGATATCGTATAGGTTACTCGTACGCATATGCAAACTAAAAATATGGCGATTACTAAATGTACTTAGAGTTATCAAAGGACGCGTCCGGGATAAATAAATAAATACACGACCATGACAACGGGTCACAAGACCAAGATGCTGAAAGTAGTAACCTTTCAATCTTTAGTTGATGTGCGTACGCAAGTACAACTTACTTACATTGTACTAATTTATTCATTCATTCCTCGTTTTATGCATAATAGAAAGAATATCAGCAAAAGTCTACCAAACAAGTATATGATTAGGGTCTACCAAAAAGACAAGCCAGTTGACGAAATGGAGTTCATCCAAAGGCAGTCAAAAGTCGTAATGAATTCAACGATCGAATTACCCCCACAAAAAAGATGTGCAGTTATCGGTAACAGTGGTATTCTTTTGAACAGTGGATGTGGAGATGAAATCAATTCTCACAATTTTGTTATTCGTTGTAACATTCCAGCGATTAGTGAGTTTACTCGGGATGTTGGATACAAAACGAATATGATAATTGTGTATCAGACAGCGGCCCTTCAACTTTACAACTTTTCAACAAATGGCTCGATTCCTGAAGATTTCCGTCGGAGGTGCCAGGACCTGAATGATTCTATAATATGGTACCCTGGTGGTTTCTCAAGCAGAATAAGGAACGTTTGGAAAACCAATCTCAACTACCTGAGGTCAACGTTGCACATACCAGCGATGTTTGCTTACACCACATATACTGACTTAACTTCTATTGTTAAACGGTAATCCTTATATTCAAGTTTCATTTATTTTTTAAACATGTATTTTTTTTAATTATACCTTTGATATGTAAGGCAATTACGCAGTATATCTATGTTCCAGTGAGAAAATCTGAATAATGTGTTTACAAAATATTATATAAGTATATAGCGGATATCACATGTCTGTCGAGTGTTATGTCAGATGTAACAAATCAGGAGCAACATTTGTTTGCCGGCCACAATGATTTATGAAATTATCTGTGCTATGTCAAACGGTGCTCAAAAAAATCGTTAATAATAAGAAATTATTAACTGAAGCTGAGGGGTATATGGAGACGTGTCTCCCTAACGTGTCAATTATTCACCCAGGCGCAGCTGGGGTGAATAATTGTCACATCGGGAAGACAAATCTGTATATACCCTGAAACTCACTATTAATAATTGTTTTGTCATCTGGAATTTGGTAGTTTACTTGTCAAAATCGAGTGTTGATTTGTATGTCCGTGGTTTCAGCGACAAGCGCTGCAGTGCGGCGTCCCGGGATCAAACCTCAAATTGTACGCTTCATTTGTGTTACTATCAGGGGGAAATTCTTCTTCTCTGGGTTCTCCACACGTGTCAGGGGAAAATCTCGTCTTTTCTCTCTATCACGTCCCCTTGAGGTACGGGATCGGGAAAGTCACTTAAGCCTTACAGTCAAATAGACACACACAACGAAATACGTTTCAACTCTCGTCTTTAGTCTGTCAGTCGAGTACTCTATAAGACACAGCGCCCTGGGGAAAAGTCCCCCTAAGACTCTGTCCCTATACTGCCCCAAGACTGCCTTAGACTGCGTCTGTCGTGTTGTTCTCGCCAAGACCAACTAAAAACAACTTTATTCACTTTCAAAACCTTAACCAATTACAAAGCAGTAAAAAGACTCTAAGGCGTGGCCTTCACACATACAGTCAATCACACTAACTTAACTGGACACGTCATATCTTTTGATTAATCGTTCACTATATTAGTAACTGCGAATACCAACTGTCAGAAATAGTAGTCCGAATAGCGACTGTTATATCGTAATTAGTTTCAAATCACTGAGTCGAGTTCCATCCAGGACCTCGCATGAGCCTAAACGATAACAGACATAACACAGTCATTCGCTAGTAATCAGCTAAATAAGTCGATTAACAGATACGTGAAACAAATTCACCACACTACCAACGATTATAATAGACGCGATATTGTGAAATATCAATGTGGTTTTCTGCATTTCTATTGACAATAATGTTCTGATTGTCGTAGTAAACAAAATTGTGCTGGAACCTTCAACAATTTGCATTTCGATGTCCAAATTAAATCCAAATTCCAAATGTGCATACGCTATTACAGTGAAATACCGACGTGATGTGCATAAACTGATTGGTATATTGTAATTTATTTCATTCCACGTGATCGGCTCTCCCCAATCAGCTTGGCACACTGGATTGTGAGAGATGACAATGAGATTTATATATCCACACTGTGATTCTCAAAGTTTAATATTTATCATGATTATACCATGCATGTGATATAATACATATTAATTACTTATAATTGTAATTTGCATAATAGTGAATGATATTATCTTTAATTTTCAGGATACTTAATTTGCATAAATCGCCTACGAGCGGAATAAGGACTGTAGTCGCTGCACTCACTCTCTGTGACGAGCTTTCTGTGTATGGGTTTTTCCCGTTTGCAGAGGATACATACGGAAATAGAATAACACATCACTACTTTGGTGAAGACGCAAAAAGAACCATTGGTTTTAAAACTGGCCACGATTTCAATGATGAATTCAATTTGTTAACTAAATTACACGATAACAATATTGTGAATTTTGTTTACGACAAATGCAAATGATGTTGATGCAAAATGACATTTATGCAAATATATTGGGGTAATAATAATAATGATAATACGAGTGTAAGATTTGTCGTAAATCTTGAAGAATGTTTTATAGTATAGCGCCACCAACGACTAAAAGACACAACATACTGAAAAGGACGTTAATGTAAGACTTGCGTTCGAGCAGCTGGTCGAATTGTTTTTATTTGCTGTCACCCATGCTAACCTGATGTTTTTTGACAAGAAAACGATAACTGTAAGTTTTCAGACTATGATTGTATTGTTCATTCATTGATGGTCTTGATTATTTTATGTATAACAGCCAGATTGATTTTAAACATGTGATTCGGTGTAGAGGTAGCCCTGAGTACAGTCTTGTAGGTTGGCCTTATTCCGCTGATCATTCGGCCCTCATTCCCTGATCATTCTTCCGCTGATCATTTGGGGCGGAAGAAGGCCAACCTACGGACTGTACTCAGGGCGAGGGTAGTGTAGAGGCGGCCATTTTGACCGCTACGGTTTGCCTGTAACGGCATTTTTGTTATCAAGCATTTGAGTTTAAAGAACATTATCTCTGTGATCTAGATTATGATATGGTATTTTATGATGGAAGTGTTTGGTTATGAAATATTACTGTTAGATTTGTTGTTGAACGCGTATTTGAGTGAATTGCTGACCTCATGCTAATTTGTATATGATCTCATGAATATGTAGTACGCTGACGGTAGTCTGAATTTATATTAGTCCCCCTTCGGACGAAGTCCGAAAACGAGAACTTATAATTCGGTCTCCGTCCGCCCGTGCGTCCGTCCAGAGTCATATCGCAGAATCCCTTGGACCGATTCTGTTCATTCTTTGCATGTGCCTAGTACTTTATGTGGGACATATGCACATTCAGTGTTTTAGCGATTCGATTCAAAATGGCCGACTGGCAGACATCTTGTTTTTTGAAAATGTTGTATTTTGGACATGCTTTGTCAGTTGTCATTCAAACTTGGTACATAGATTATACATGTTAGGATACATGTCCATGACGATTTATTTCGCAATTGGATCAAAGATGGTCGACTGGCAGGCATCTTGTTTGTTTTTTATGCGGTATCTTGGACGTGCTTTGTCAGTTTTCATTTATATTTTGCACATGCATGTACTTTATACATGTTAGGATGCATGTCTATGACAATTTGTTTCAAAATCTGGTCAAGGATGGCCGATTGACAGCCATCTGACTGTTTGGCCTTACTACTATATTTCCACAATTTATGTACCATTTTCATTTGTATTTGGCACATACATCATACATATCAGTGTGTTTTATAATCAGATCAAAGATGGCCGAATAACGGCTGTTTTTATTTTTGGCCATATTACTACTACATGGAACACGTGTTTTGACGTAAATAAACAATCTGTTGTATACGCCACTTGGAACTCAAGTTTCAAGGACACGCTCGCGACAACCCCTCCGCTTTAATATGACGAGCACAATGAGAACTTTCAAAAATTTAATGGGGACTGTGTCATTTTCAATGACTTGTTGTATTTCATTCTGAATTGTTATTAAGATTTGTACTAGGGTTTTAAGTAGTCAGAACATTATTGTTGATTTCATGATTTGTATTTTGATTTTAATTGTTTTCTGTAGTGTATTTTTATTGTATGATTCTGCATAATATAAGGTTTTACGAAGATACCTCAAAGTATGCACGAAGAAAGTACAGCGACCAACGCGCAGTGGAGGTCGATGCAACAGCGTACTGTCTGAGTGCATATTTTGAGGTATTTTCGTAATAACCTTATTATTATACATCTTTTCCTACCAAGGATCCATCATAGGAATGCCGAAATCTAACAAGTTTAGAACAGAATCAGCAAACTTCTTCGTATGAAGTCCGGTCAAATCCTGGTGGCAGCCGTGCTTGTTTTTATTATTAGAGGACGCTTAGGCGCGTAATCATTCCATATTTGGAATTCGCATTTCCTAATATGGTAGGATGAAAATACTCCATAAAATACCGCAAAATTACGGCACGTTGTAACTTATGGCGTTACGGTGACAGATGTATAATAATGTAAATTATTATTTAGGTATTTACGATGTATATGATTGATTTCTGAGCTGCAACTGGCTAACCGGAATTGTGTTTATACCCGGCAAAGTAGTAAGTTTCATTGTTACGTATGTAGGATCTGATTTTGAGTGAAGTTTGTTTATAAATGAAAACTATAATTATTATGTAATTATTATTTAACTGAAGTATTGTTTATTGCGGAGGTTCATTGTCAGGATATATGAGCAATAGTGTGTCATGTATTTGTTATAAATTTGAAGTCAGTCATGTACATGTATGTTTATGATTCTATATTTATTTGTCATTTTAGAATTGAATGAAACATTTGGACAACAAATTCATCAAAACTTCAACCGTGGTATAAGCACATTATTGCTGTTCTGAATTGTGTAGTCCCAACCTTTTTCTACAATGAGGTTATTACGAGAATACCTCAAAAGTATGCATGAAGACAGTACAGTATCAACCGACGCGCGGCGTACTGTCTGAGTGCATACCTTGAGGTATTCTCGTAATAACCTTATTATTATACTTCTTTACCATGGGAATGCCGAAATCAGAAAATGTGACAAAATGTGTAGTGTTAAGGAGTAGATCAAAATAAAATTAATATAATAGTTATATTATTCAGCTACATAAGCATACTGGTTTGTTTCATAATAGAAAATTTGAATGGAAAAAGAATAGAAAACATTTGGCGGGATTATAAATAATATAGTTGTGGGTAGTTCTCATCAGCACATCGAATTTGCCATGATATGGACTTGTATAAAAATAGTCAGATATGAGATTTTTTTCTCAATTCATGAAACTTTGGGAAATTAGACTAAAGTGAAACTCATCACTGACTATATTGTTTGCAGAGAATGGACAAACACGTTCTCACTTAGCAAGATTCCAACGCCTGGCTGTTTCAATTCTGAAAGCATGTCATCCCAGTAAAGCATACACGACATTATTAATACAGTGTAAATATTGTTATTCGTCCAAGACAATTTCATTTTTTTATACAGATTTAGAATAACAATTCTGTTCGCCCTGCCAACATTTATAATTGATGTCATTCACCGTGACTACAAACATGCCAGGAAATATTCCTCACAACCCACACCCAGATTAATCCATGCTTCACAAAAACCACATGAAAAATAACACAATCTTCAACTTTTACGCCCTGCCAGGGTTTGTGATATTTGCTTTGCCGTGTCGAAAATTATAATATTGGTAAAAATAACAGTTTTGATTTATGTTAAGTATACAAAGCCGGTACAATTCTTACAAAACGACGAGACTTTAAACTATGTTAACCTAACTCACCTTTGACCGCAGAATTGGAAGCATTATAAGTTTAAGAGCATATTTACACAACTTTTACCTCACCGTTTTAGTACATTTCTCCAATTTGTTCTGTCGGCGTCAAAATACCATCGACTTCACATGTCACAAATATGTTGTAGTTTATCGCTCCAGTTAATGATGTAGATCAAAACAATTATTAACAACGGTGTTACAAACTGCAGTGCCACGCCGGCGTTTCTTGTTCACATATGTTCTACAACGCTGTTGTTTGACAGACGCCGGTGCGACATCGTCTTACTTCGCCTAATGAGAACAAAGCTAGGGGTCAGAACAGTGTACACGATGACGAGACAGAATGGAACACTTTTTTGGGGCAAAAAAGTCACGTGATTCACGTACAGTGAATGATAAGTATGACAAGTATTCACAGACAATTTGTAATACTAGTATTGAAAATTGACTTGTCGGTTAGGAACCATGTGCATTTAGTAGTATTTTTTATTGGACAGACTTTACCTACAGATGAGATCAAGGCCAGTAGACAAAATTGATCGGTTTTAGAACAGCACTAGTGATGAAAATTAAAGGGCGGTGGTTGTTCGAACATGCGCTATGCGGCGACCACCACCCTTTAAGGTAAAATAAGTTATTAGTAATAATGCATCCAGAAAAGAATAATCAGTACTATTTTTGTGATGACACATTTTGACTGGAACTCATAAGAGTTTAGCCCTTTTCTCAGGCTTGAAAACATTTTCGAAAACATTCTGGAACAGTCTTAATCCACTCTTCATAATAAATAGATGGAGCATAACACATTTTCAACTGACTAATAAATCGTCGCCATAAAGAACAGGTGATCAGCATTTTGTTTATCCAATGTACGATCTTTGAGTTATACCTTGCCCTTGGCAGAATGATACGTAGCAATTGGTCCAGTAGAAACACGAATTCGGGCAAGGTGTAAAATTTGTTTTTGATTGAAACTGGCTCTCATATAATGTTATTTTCAAAATAACATTTTATCCTGGTTTTATTCCAATATTCTCCTCAAAGCACGGCATATACAACTATGAAACTCCTCACGATATTTTACAGTCACGCAACAACATATTTCTGGACATTTATTTATTTTCCTGGCAACAAGATGAACAACCATTATGACCACTTCAACAGGTACATTTTCCAGACTTCGACTGAGTACTAACGTTGGTGGCGTGCTTGAGAATCGCAACAGAGGCAGTCAAGAGACAGCTCCCATGAACACCACCACCAACGTTACAAACGATTGTATTCGGTGTTCGTTCTTTCACTATGTCTACATGGGAACAATTCGCGTATTCGATTAGAGGCAAACCTAGGATATGTCATACCCTGTCTGTTTGTAGTGAATGTTGCGCGAACGCTAGCTGAGCGGTCTTAATTTGTAACCAAAAAGACCCCTGGTCGTGCTATTCACTAAAACAAACATAAATACAGGTGAATTTACATGTTCAGCCAATTTACTTATATTGTACTGTTTCATTGGCTAAAAATATTAATAATCACCATAAATTCCCAGCTGTGTGCATTTATTCAATAACAGCGAAATGTGTACAACCATTGACAAATTTATCAATCAATTCATCAGTGCCATGGAATCCAAACAAAGTTTTTAGACTAACATGAAACACTGTTTTTTAACTACTTTTTAATACTACCTTTTTATACCATATTGTTACCAAGGTTATTGATATTTAGTTGCTAATAACAATTTTGTTAAAATTAGTAATTAATTATAACTGTTCTTGTCTTATTTTTCATGTAAATAACATTAATACAATTTAATAAAAAAACTAATATAACAAAATGACATGAGAGATAACAAATGTATTAACAATTTCTAACGTGCCGTATGCAGCGCACTTTGCCGGTATGCAAAATGACGAAACAAATATGTGAGGCAGTAGATTTCAAATTAATTAATCAGTGGCAAATGACGACCGCACAACTTCAGTAACTGTTTCCTTACAACTTAATCTATTCGATATACTATTTTGGTAAATTTTCTAATAATCAATGGAAGATAAATTGTTCCATCTGGCAGTCGTATTTATTTTGCTTTTCCAGCGTAGTGTATGACTTTTCTGTGGTTTAACAATGTACCGTTTTCATAGATTTGACCATTATTTTTGCACTCCGAATATCAGATTTGATTGTTTTGTAACAATATACCAATTGCCTGATATTTAATTAATTCACGTATGTAAATCTACAAATGGCGTCAAAGAGCTCACTTCAAAACATAAGTGAGGAATTCTTTAAATATGTAGCCTTCAGCAAATGCGGGATAACATCCATTATCATATACCTCGTATTGGCCGGCCTCGTAACGCTATAGGAATCCCTGTACGCGAGCCGTGCAATAATTTTCCATAATACGCCCGGGCGCCGTTTACCTTGTGTGGTAAACGCGTCTATTTCCTGGAACTGCTACTCTGTTTACAAACAACGCGCGTAATTCATTTGAGTCTGCGCTTCGATAATGGCTGACGATATTATTCTGTTGAAGGAAAATATACCGAAAACACAAGTTGGACTCATAATTACCCTGACGAAAGCCGGCATTCCACCACAACCAATCTTAAATATAACTGGTCACAAAAACGTATCAAGTTTACAGCACTACGATACTCACATTCAGCTGGCATCGGTATCGCGAGATACACCCAGCGCCAGCGACACCGATGACAGTTGACTGTCTGACGATACTGTCTCTCAACGGAAGATCGTCGGCGCATTTCAGATATTCTTAGTTACGCCAGAATCTGGAACTGTAAACCAAACTGCTTCTTGTCAAGCAATTATTTCTCTTTCACCGACTACGGTACACCAACTTAGCTGGACTGTAGTGTTCATTTTTAAGAAAAAAAGTTTATAATGAGTTCGTATTTATTACCGTTAAATATTGTTATAAATTTATGTTCATTTGCTGTTTCATTAAAACGTAATTTGTGGATATATTTGGTGACATTCGTTTGTCTATAGACCCCTGTCACTGACGTCATACGGTACCGGTTTATTGTGTGAAAGATGTTGACGCGTTTGCGTCATTTAGAATCCTCCGTATAAATCCGCACCAGTAAAAAAGCCCGTATCAAAACCCGGATGAAATCGAATAGGTTTTCTTTTGGGCCAGACGAGCGAAAAATAACATAACTAAAGACTTTTTTTAGTCCCCGTTTGGAATAAGTCCGAAAACGGGGACTTATAATTCGGTCTCCGTCCGTGCGTCTGTGCGTCAGTGCGTCCGTCCAGAGTCATATCTCAGAATCCCTTGGACTGATTCTGTTCATTCTTTGCATGTGCCGACTGGCAGCCATCTTGTTTTTTTAAAATGTTGTATTTTGGACATGCTTTGACAGTTTTCATTCATAGATTAGACATGTTAGGACATTGACGCTGCAGTTCGGCGTCTTCTACACCGATCTGACGCATATCGCGCTAGGTGTGCCGGGAGTTTGTTCGAAATTTCGAACGTTTCGAAGTCAATCGTCGATTGACACGTATTTTACGGATATATTAAATCGTTTCAGAGACCTGTTTTTTAAATAATGATAAATGAAACTTAGAAAACTTGTAAGAACAAACTGGGCCCAAATCGCGCAAATTGCAATAAGTTTTCGCTGCTAGAGTCTGGTTCGGATGGAGTTCTACGCGTGATTTTATTGTGCTCAAGGACGTTCTATTTTCGAACTAGTTGAAACCGGAAATAACGCAACTATTTTCGAACTTCAAACACAAATTTGATTATCGTTATTATGTGTTAGTTTCTGTTGTTCCAAAGATTGAATTATGTATGACAATAATATTTCACTCTATAAACAATATTTCACTAAAATATGTGATTCAAAGGCAACCCAAATTGTAAAAAGCAATATCAAGTTCCGCGTATAAACACTGTTGTAAAGAGGCGTCGGAGCGGAATTTTAGCCAAAATCGGCTAGTAAGGCGTCATATGACACAGGTTTGTGCTGGAACAGCGCTTCCGGTGACGACACAACGCATGTTAGGATACATGCATTGACGCGAACTCCGCACAGTTCGATACGCGTTACTTATCATCACTGCACAAAGCAGATTTGCATAGAACTCATTTGCATATTCGAGTATGTTCGAACTACAAGACCTTGGCGGTTAACAAAGTTATGCGAAAGTTACTTGGTTACTTTAATCACTTTAATAAGACGTTTCACGCGCCCTGAATCCGAATAAAATGTTTAGTGATTAGAACAAAATATACAAGACTTGCTTTAGAAAACTGCAATAATTTCCTAGATGCCAAAGCATTATAATGTACAATAAATAAATAACTTTATAAATTTACTAGAACCTTTGTGTTCTATGACTGTTAGACGCGGAAAATCGAACCCGTTCAAGCCAGAAATAGTATTGAAATATTCACCAGAATACAAGATGAACGGAAATGTTAGGAAACCCCTTTCAGTGAAATTAGTCTTTAATGTTTCTTTCCCAACTATATTCGTTAACAGAACGTTTCTTTCCTCTAAATTTCAGTGTATCACGTGCGCCATTTCACCACTATAACGTTACCTCGCAAAACATAGTCTGCGATAAAATGGTTCGTATTTACGTTTTTACTGAAGTCTGACATTAATAAATAGTTCGGATGTCACATACGTTTTTTTCCACTTTTTGTAGTACGTTTTCAGATGTAACAGCTACAGGAAAATGGCCGTGCGTAGTGAGGTGATTGACCACAAAATTGAAGGCTGCCTGTGGCAGAGGCACTATTGCGTAAAGCGCAAAGGCCTCTGGGAAGGAGATTGGCATTGACGCTGCAGTTCGGCGTCTTCTACACCGATCTGACGCATATCGCGCTAGGTGTGCCGGGAGTTTGTTCGAAATTTCGAACGTTTCGAAGTCAATCGTCGATTGACACGTATTTTACGGATATATTAAATCGTTTCAGAGACCTGTTTACTAAATAATGATAAATGAAACTTGGAAAACTTCTAAGAACAAACTGGGCCCAAATTGCGCAAATTGCAATAAGTTTACGCTGCTAGAGTCTGGTTCGGATGGAGTTCTACGCGTGATTTTATTGTGCTCAAGGACGTTCTATTTTCGAACTAGTTGAAACCGGAAATAACGCAACTACTTTCGAACTTCAAACACAAATTTGATTATCGTTATTATGTGTTTGTTTCTGTTGTTTCAAAGATTGAATTATGTATGACAATAATATTTCACTTTATAAACAATATTTCACTAAAATATGTGATTCAAAGGCAACCCAAATTGTAAAAAGCAATATCAAGTTCCGCGTATAAACACTGTTGTAAAGAGGCGGCGGAGCGGAATTTTAGCCAAAATCGGCTAGTACGGCGTCATATGACACAGGTTTGTGCTGGAATAGCGCTTCCGGTGACGACACAACGAGGATACATGTCCATGACGATTTATTTCACAATTGGATTAAAGATGGCCGACTGACAGCCATCTTGTTTTTTGAAAATGTCGTATTTTGGACATGCTTTGTCAGTTTTCATTCAAATTTAGTACTTAGATCATACATGTTAGGATACATGTCCCTGACCATCTGTGAGTTCCTGAGTCTGTCCGTCCGTCCGTGTGTCCGTCCGTCCGTCCGTCTGTCCAGAGTCATATTTCAGAATCCTGTGGACCGATTCCGTTCATTCTTTACATTTGCCTAGTACCTTATGTGGGACATAAGCACATGCAGTGGCTTAGCGATTCGATTCAAAATGGCCGACTGGCAGCCATCTTGTTTTTTGAAAATGTTGTATTTTGGCATTGACGCTGCAGTTCGGCGTCTTCTACACTGATCTGACGCATATCGCGCAAGGTGTGCCGGGAGTTTGTTCGAAATTTCGAACGTTTCGAAGTCAATCGTCGATTGGCACGTATTTTACGGATATATTGAATCGTTTCAGAGACCTGTTTACTAAATAATGATAAATGAAACTTAGAAAACTTGTAAGAACAAACTGAGCCCAAATCGCGCAAATTGCAATAAGTTTACGCTGCTAGAGTCTGGTTCGGATGGAGTTCTATGCGTGATTTTATTGCGCTCAAGGACGTTCTATTTTCGAACTAGTTGAAACCGGAAATAACGCAACTACTTTCGAACTTCAAACACAAATTTGATTATCGTTATTATGTGTTATTTTCTGTTGTTTCAAAGATTGAATTATGTATGACAATAATATTTCACTCTATAAACAATATTTCACTAAAATATGTGATTCAAAGGCAACCCAAATTGTAAAAAGCAATATCAAGTTCCGCGTATAAACACTGTTGTAAAGAGGCGGCGGGGCGGAATTTTAGCCAAAATCGGCCAGTAAGGCGTCATATGACACAGGTTTGTGCTGGGACAGCGCTTCCGGTGACGACACAACGGTATTTTACATGCTTTGTCAGTTGTCATTCAAACTTGGTACATGGATTATACATGTTATGTTTCATAATCAGATCAAAGATGGCCGAATACGTGTTTTTATGTAAATAAACAATCTGTTGTATACGCCACTTTGAACTCAAGTTTCAAGAACACGCTCGCGACAACCCCCCCCCCCGCTTTAATATGATGACCACAAAGAGAACTTTCAAAAATTTAACGGGGACTGTGTCATTTTCAATGACTTGTTTCATATATAGTATATGATAAAAATCTTTATGGACTGGATACGGCTTTTGCTGCCCTCGATCGTACGGCTTACGCGCCCTCGCAAGTTCGGGCGCTTCAGCATAAAAGATCATAAAAGTATCTCTATTTTACTGTATATTAAATATATCTCCGATTTCAGGGAGAATGTTAACACTATATTTGTTGGCAGCTTTGTCTGCAAGGACAACAACACATTTGTCATGGAATGAGAACAAGCATTCAAGTGTTTCATGATCTCTGAATACAGGAATGGGTCTACAGTGAAAGTATGTTTTTAGGTTGTGAATGTGGTAACATATTTGCCCCCTAACAGCTTTGAGCCATTTTGCGAGTGTGTCTGGCTCAACATGCTCTCTTTTAGTATATTTATTAGCATAATCATCAATGGAGTACATAATGACTCCATTTAATGCATTTTCGAACTTTTCAAACCATTCAAAGAACTTTGCTGACAGTTTTTCTTCACAAACTTTTCACTACTTTTCAAGACAATTTCCCTTGTCTTACTAACTTTCCTAACTTTCCAAAGAAATGTTTTGTCTCCCGAAACCTATTTATTTATTTATTTATTTATTTATTTATTTATTTATTTATTTATTTATTTATTTATTTATTTATTTATTTATTTATTTATTTATTTATTTATTTATTTGTTTATTTGTTTATTTATTTATTTGCCATGGAAACAGGAAGTCTCGTTGACGTTTGTACAGTAATCGTGTACAGTAATCAGTTCGTAAGATGAGCTCATACACAACATATATGCAATTGCACTCCTAGTTTGAATTTAAATATATCTGTACGAATTGCTAAAGTAGACTGTGTAAACGTTTATTCCAATATCTCTAATATACCTTATTTGCAAATGGCCGCCGAGTTCTCCGTCGTTGAGAGCGAGAGAACCACGAGACTCCGTTTCAACAACCCAATAGTAGTGTTCCATTCGCTAACATTATCGCAAATACTGTTACCTTGTGGAATCAGTGGTACAGTGAACGTAATTGAGATGAAGAATGAAACACTATTTGGCGGGTAAAAATACATTCCGTGGTTCTCTCGCTCTAAATGAGATCTCGGCGACTGTTTGCAAAATAAAAAAGTCTTTTAAAAACTTACATTTAGCCAATTGATTTTTGTTACATGCAGCAAAGGTTTTAACTATTCAAACTTTCGTGAGAGAATTAGCAGTCAGCTGTCGCACACAAGTTAAAACAATGGGCTGGAGTTATGTCTTCGGCAAATTCAAAGATGGCCGCAATTACAGACATGAATTATATTACAAATAACTTTTAAACCGTTCGGCAGTATATTGGCCTAAAAGCATCTTCAAAAATCAAAATAATGTATTCTGACTATGATTCCCCCTCCCCGCGTGCAAACACATACATAAACATACACTCTTTACAACACGGAATGTAGGTTAATGACCTTTTACAGTACGAAAAGTATAGCAGGAAATGGATGTTTAGACGGTCCCTAGAGGGCGCTCCCGCATACCGCGGTGGTGTGTGTGTATTTATGTAATCATACTTGTAGCTATAGGTGAAATCCGCCAATTTCCCTCAGGTGTATTCGAGCATGTGGTTGGTGCAGATTTTCCAAGCTTTTTTGGTCCCGTTTATAATTATTTTTTTTAATATTATTGACTATCTACAATGAAGATAATTTGAACATGTTATTTATACAAATTTATTGTCTCTTGTAAGAAGAATTACATCGATACATGACAAAACGTAAAATTCTTACTTTCATTTCAATGTATTTAGATTATTTGCAATGTGTTTAACATTTTCTTTCATTTTTTGTATTGATTTTGTAATATAAATGGCATCACAATAAAACTAAATTTCATAAACTACTGACTGACTGTAGCAAGTATCAAGAATTATTTTGCATTGTTTAATCGCTCAACAGTTCTGTGCCTAAAATATATATAATTGTAGTAAGAACGATGAAATACACTTATCATCATTTGCGGGAGATAGCGGCAATTACGACCGGGCGACTGCTTAATATTCAGACATCTTGATTAGTGAAAACAGTTATCGTACGAATTCTGAATACGCATAAAGAAAATCTTACGACACTCATCTTGTCTAAATGACGAGGCACCCCAAATATATAATGAACGCAGACATTAGTCGGCGACGCACGTCGAGTGTCTAGTCCAAAAAAACGGGTACATTCCAAGGTGAATAAATCACGTAAGTGTCGCATGTACAGTGTAACAAGGTTATTGTCATAAAAGTAGAAATTTTGAATCGGGATCGAATGATATGATGTGTAAGCAAAAGTAATAATTTCTGTTCTGACTCGGCAGACCGCAACCCGCTCTACGGCGCAGTGGAAACTAACAACGATTAATTTCTAGCAACCGCGACGTTCTTCAGTGGCATAATTCCACAATTTTGAACATGTTATCACAAACTTTAATTTAAATTTTATTTAACGAATTTTACTTATCAGTGAAATTGCGAAAGTCTAAACTACCCGTCCGCGTAAGTTGCTACATTGTCATATTCTGTTTAGCGTTCTTAGTGCGTTCACGGAACTCACCATGGAAACACATTCCAACAAACCACAAATATGTATATCCTGAACGAAACTGAAACGTATCACCAAGAAATCTAAAACACAACGTACAAAGAACCGGTTTAATTATTAATTTACTGATACACCGATAACGCTATAGTTTGGTCTGCCTAGCTACTTAAAGGGCGGTAGTCGTCGCGCCACGCTTGCGCGAGATATATGGGTCTCATATAAAAAAGATGGCGACTTTGACTGTTCCGCAGATCAACGAGTACAAACTGAGGCGATGCCAAGCTTAATGGGATATTTTTAGGTGATTTGAAGGTATCGAAGGAGTCACCAGTGGTAATTAGTGCAAGTAGCGCCAATGGCAAACGTCATACTATTTGGATTGTGGGAAAATCAATGTTTATCAACACAAATGCCGCACATGCGCAGCGCGACGATCACCGCCCTTTAAACTGGTAATGTCAATAAACCTCAAGGGGAGGTACGGTGTTTAGTACAAAGGCGGCGGTGAGTGAATGAACACACATCTCGCGCATTGTGTCAAACATAGCATTAAATCATTAAAAATGTTCTGCAAAAGAAAAAACAAATGTTGCGAGTAATGAAGCCACACATTCATTTTGCATTTCATATATAAACACTAGATTTGAACACTATTTTAAATATTATTTATACCTGACCCGCTACGATCAGATGAACCAATGTCAAGCTTGCAATTTTTTGAATTTACAAATTAAATTGAAAGGTAAACTCGATCTTGGTTATTAATTGATTATGGGTTACCACATGTTTTCTCATTGACATAAGTGGATTAGCTGTGTGTATTTACCAGTCTGGATTCAGGTGCTGACAGTGAATTTACACGAATTACGGTCATCGCGATTTATTTCTTTAATTTCAAACGCAAAATATCTGCAACATTTCCTCTTAGCTGCCGTTGTCTCCTGCATTATCCAAACGACGCAACCGACATAAACAAATATTAAACTGTGCGTGCCGTAATATTAGACGAGGCTGTGAGGCGATGTTCCATTTCATTTCTTTCTTGTCAGTTGTTTAACTTCGCACCATAAATGTCGTATTTTCAGTTTTGATATGCGTTGCTGCACCCAGCAACAACTCAAGGCCTCACCATCACGACCAGGTTTGATAATAACACTGGTGGCACTAAACTGAAATTAACAGTGCTCATTTTCAAGGATTAACAGTCCCAAATGTGTAAAGGCAACGATAGGCAAGTGTCAGATGTAATACGGTGCAAATAGGTAGATGTTTTATTTACCACTACCAGTCACCGTGTACACCTGACTGCCAGTCCCGGTGCATAACTGACTGATATTCATTCACTGTGTACATCTGACTGTCAGTCCCCGTGCACAACTGACTGATATTCACCGTGCACATCTGACTGTCAGTCCCCGTGCATAACTGACTGATATTCACCGTGCACAGTCACTGTGCACATCTGACTAGCAGTCACCATGCCTAGCTGACTGATATTCACCGTGTACATCTGACTGTCAGTTCCCGTGCATAGCTGACTGATATTCACCGTGTACATATGACTGACAGTCACTGTGCATAGCTGACTGATATTCACCGTGTACATCTGACTGTCAGTCCCCGTGCACAACTGACTGATATTCACCGTGTACATCTGACTATCAGTCCCCGTGCATAGCTGACTGATATTCACCGTGTTCATCTGACTGTCAGTCCCCGTGCACAACTGACTGATATTCACCGTGTACATCTGACTGTCAGTCCCCGTGCATAACTGACTGATATTCACCGTGCACAGTCACTGTGCACATCTGACTAGCAGTCACCGTGCCTAGCTGACTGATATTCACCGTGTACATATGACTGACAGTCACTGTGCATAGCTGACTGATATTTACCGTGTACATCTGACTGTCAGTTCCCGTGCATAGCTGACTGATATTCACCGTGTACATCTGACTATCAGTCCCCGTGCATAACTGACTGATATTCACCGTGCACAGTCACTGTGCACATCTGACTAGCAGTCACCATGCCTAGCTGACTGATATTCACCGTGTACATATGACTGACAGTCACTGTGCATAGCTGACTGATATTTACCGTGTACATCTGACTGTCAGTTCCCGTGCATAGCTGACTGATATTCACCGTGTACATCTGACTATCAGTCCCCGTGCATAACTGACTGATATTCACCGTGTACATCTGCCTGACAGTCACTGTGCATAGCTGACTGATATTCACCGGGCACATCTGACTGACAGTCACCATGCCTAGCTGAACAATTAACATTGCCTCAATAAGTTTCAACTTCGCTTATGTATGCCTTAACAACTCCACTGCTCTAAAAATATCACTGTTTCAATGCCGTCAAACAAAATAGCGATATACAGAATGATAATGAAAGATGAGATACCATTATGTTCGTTGCCAATCAGATACGACGTTTATGAAAACTGAATACCGTGACAACAGCTGTCGCGACACTCTTCAATGGATGAATACATAAGCAAAGTGTGACGTCAAAAAAAAAAACAAGATTATTTCGAATATAATTTCCGTACGGCTATTGAGGGTGGGTGATGGAGGGTGCCAGTAGACATAAATGTATTTTGGAGGAATGAAGGCAGGCTATTTATTATCCATGAATATAATGCAGTAGGGGATGAGAAATATTACATGTTAAATTGTTATAACTGTGAAATCAAAAAAACATATAAATATATATATATATTGTTGCTGCCCTACACAACCATGTACCAAAATTGAAGGATTTTCGCACGGATGAATTATTTCTTAATTCTTAGCATTTTGGTAAAATTTATTTTTTTATATTTTTGAGATGTTTTAGTTCTGTAATTTTCATTGTCCCTGGAGTTTTTTGTTATTGTTATTATTCAGAGTTTCCTTGGTACGTTTCAATTACAAATGTGTCTATCTATCTTAACATTCAGGATACGAAATGACATTGAATAACGAATTGGAATCAGTTTAGTATTATGCGTGAATCATTTAAACGTCGCGCAGCTGGGCTCTGGCTAGTAGGACAACGTGGGAAGTGTTTAACAATATATTCGTGTTCAAAGACAATATAAAACAACACTTCAGTCAAAATTCCACACACAAAACTAAATTTTAATTAAGTGTAATTAAATATAATGCAAAAACAGAAATATAATTGATCGTATTTCCCTGCCGTTATCCGGCCACTTCAGATATCTTGATTACGTGGCTGGCGAAACAATGGACCCAGGGATGATGGAGAATGAAATCCTAGCCCGGGGAGTACATGTCGAGAGGTTATCTCGCTTTCAACGTGATTTTAGAAGTCGTTTGCGAAAAGGATATACTGCCTGCGTATATGGTCATTTTATTTATAATTGGGAAAAACCCAGCACTAATTTAGAATATACCCTTTTCCGTGCTTGCTGTACAAGAGAGCACATCGAAATTTCATCTTCAAGTGACACGACATCACGCAAACATGGACTCTCGTGCCTGTCACGTTCAACAGTGAGATTGTGATATGAATCAATCCCAGCCTCGTTCCAAAACATTACATGGTATGTGTCAGTCGTGTGGTGTACGTGTATACTGGCGAATCCAGTATTTGTTTATATTTGCTAAAAGCAGTGTTCTTAATAACGAATTCATTACCATTCTATAATGAACTCAAGACCAATTAACAAACGTACATATTTTTTTTTACAAAAAATAGACATATTACGTGATTTGCGATAAAAACATATAAAAAAACTCGTTTAACGTCTAAATTTAACTTGAGTATCAATGATTTATTCAATAAATAAAAATAACTAATGCCGCAAAATACTAGTAACTAATAAAAATGCCTAATGGCCTAATCATTGGGATATAGCAGTCATGCCCAGGCTGTGAAACATATATGAGGTTAAATGACATGTTATTTACATTGTGGATTGGTTGATGGTGGAGTTCCAAGTTTTTTAAAACCAAAAACTAAATCATTTGAGCTGCGTAAAAAAAAACTACCACAAGCAGCGGTTATCTAAACATTCCAAATGCGCCATTGTTACAATAAACAAATGGTTCCACGACCACTATTTGTTACATGGAGCAACAACTGTTGGGTTTTGCTTTTTGCTCGATACCGACGTCAACCGTTGTATCGGTAACAGCAATTGGTGCATCATCGCCATTAGTACACTCTAAATCTTGAAAGCACTTTCATGTTTCAATAAAACACACCATTTTAATTGAAAGCACACTGTTGTAATTAAAAACATGTGTATTCGATAATAAAACACCTGTATTTTCTTCCAAAACAGTAGTGTTTTAGTATTTTTGAAAAAGTGTTATGGGGAGTTATTAAAACACGTATTGATGAAAATTAAGCAATGTCATGTAAATACACAAAAAATACATTTTTTCTGAATAAAACACTGAGTGCTTTACAGAGACAAAAATGGGTCAATGAAGTGTTTATTGATATGACATTTATCGTGCATCCACCTTTGTGCGAGCTGCATTACCGAAATTGAGTGAAAAGTCTGGAGACTCTTAAATAAACATTATATGGTGTATATGGCAACAATGACCGAAGGTGACGTAATTCAACGCATAATGAGATGAGTCGTGACATTACCTTCAGAAAACAATTTTATGTCAAGCACAAGGTTGTGGAAAAAATAATTGTATGTACGTTTATATGGTCTTACCAACCTAAGTACAACTAGGAATCGAGACACGTGGTGAATTAAGTACTTCGTGGCCTATATGGATTTTGATGCTCCACATTTTGTGAACGGTAGTTTTAGATCCAATTTCCACTTTCACAAAGCAAAATCACCAACGATGTTTCATCCAAAAACACCAGACTATTAATGTGTTAAAGCTGGGGAGTCGTCACCTACGCACGCGTCAGATGGCAATAGCGTGTCACTGTTTACAAACAAGCATCTACCCATAAGCCTTTGCGTTGTCAGCGTGTGTTGTTATCGTCGCTTGGGACTCAATTCGAGTGCATGCGGAAGTGACGATACTCCCGCTTTAATGTATATTTGTGTTCATAAGAGTACCTAACCACTTTTCTTCAAAATTGTTTTATCTTGAAGCACTTCCAAAAACAAACACACGTGTAATGTTTCAACCTTAAACAACCGATTTTATAAGTGCTCATATACAGGACACTTTTGTATTATCAACTGTATGTAGCATATTTATTGAAATGTTTTGCGAGTGTATATACCAGGTACCTTTCAAGTTGAATAACCGATGGAATAAACGACAGTGTTCACGATGAACACTATTATATGTTGCGTATTCAAGTAACTGGTAACATTCCTGAAATGTTGCAAAAAGTACTAACTGTGTTTTTAAAGTGAGGACAAGCTTATAAACACTTCCTAAATGTGTTATGACAAAACAGTAAATGTTGTAAAATAACTCATATGCGATTTAAAAAACACTTAATGTGTTTAATTATAAAACACCTAAAATGTGTCATATTTTAAAACATCGACATTTACAGTATATAGTGTCAGTTGACACACCGCATAGCTCAGTTACAATTCCTCATCTCCGGGGCAGCGATCCACATTGGTTTTCTAGAGTTAGTATGTCATCATATGGCAATATTTATCAATGCAGTAACGACGTGTCGTGAAAATACTAGATGCGGATTTGTTATTCTAAAAGTTGCGTCAGTCAAACTATTTAAGAAAGCCAACGCATGACTGTACCTTCATGTAGCACAGGGCTGCTGTGTAAAATTGGTTCTGTACCCAAATCGGCACGACAAATCTGTTTCATTCATAATTATAAATAGCAGTTTAATTCATCCAGCCAGTCAACAAGTTGCACTATGACGTCAGTTGTTCAATGGCCAATAGAAACCTTTTCATTCAGTTATGATTTTGATGTTTATAAATATTTATAAAAATGAAAGGGACAGGTTTGTCGGAAGTATATGTTGAAATATTTAAACCGTTTTGATATCACTTGAAAATGTACCGTCTGGCGGAAATCGCGATTCCCGTACATGATGGGGCAAACGGATAATGGAATCACACTATATATAGTGTAAACAACCGTCGCGACCAGGCATCTAATCCTACCAAAACGACCAAAAATAAACTTCATGAATATATTGTAGGGGTCTTCAGCATCGTTTACAAACGTTAAAAACTGGGTTGAATAGTTATTCGACGAAAGAGGGTCACCCGATTGACATTGGCCAGGGTACTGTGACCACAGTCGCTTGTGACGAAATGTACATTTTACTGGCGCCATGTACGTGATATCGATTCCACTTAAGCCAAAAACCGGGATCGGTAAAATGTACACAAGTGCTGAGTGCTCGTTTGAGACTGACACGCGCAGTGAAATTGTTTTGATTTTGATTTTTTGTCGAAATGCTAGACGGGTTTTATATTTTCACTATACATTTTACGGTTGAAAAGCATAACATGTCACGAATTCAGAGTACCCATGACTACAGCCATTTCTGTAATTTTCACCCTTCACTGCATGTTCACTGGAAACGTTATTTTCAACTTTCTTTGGTACATCGCATGCAAGCACATTTATGTTACACAAAATGTATGTTCGACCGTTATCGGCTGGCGATCGTTAACTATTGTTCAATTAAGGACGAACCAGTAAGATTGGATTGTGAATACATCTGTAAACGTGGCGTTTGCCAAAAACGAATTGGTGGTTGTTTGATGAGGCAAGAAGCGACAAAACTATATTGTGCGCTTTTATTCATGTGACGTTACTAGCAAGGTATATATACAGATGTGAATTTCACTATCTCAGCAAATTATCGCCATTTCCTTCTCAACAAAGAATACTAGTCAAATATGCCGAACTTGTACACATTTGTGTTTCCAGTGCAAATATTTTCTATTTCACAGGCAACGTTCAAATGCGTTATTCAAACTTAATGACATGGGATATTCAAATTGCTTTCACAATACGTTCCTTAAACTGTGGCCAAAGCTTTCATTTTTTATCTTTTGAGCGTCAAAACCAACTTTTGTTACCAGGCAAAATAAACTTTCAACTGATGTTCACTATAAACATAACAAGTAAAAAACTGTTAGTCAAAACAAACAATTATCATTTTGGAGAAATGCAATAACAGCACAATTAACTATGATATAGCATGACGTCAATTGATCTGAACTACAAATGCATTTGAATAAAAGGTCCTATTCATACAGTTTGTTATTAAATCAGATAATAGGACTACGTTCGACCAACAATGCCATATGTCGCATCCAAAGACGTTTATCAACGAGAATATCACTTCAGACAAAGAATTTGATTTTTATCTCACTTGGCGAAGGCGATGACGTTAATCTAAATAATAATATAATATAATATTTTGATCTTCACGATGGTGAAGATCACGGTGATAAGATAGGATAAGCTAATATCCGAGTATTTGTCATGTTTTTACCAAAGTGTGTGATACTATCAATTAGAACTTGTATAAATATGCCTTGAAATAACGATATAGTCATCTTCTCGACTTGACATTGTGTGAGACAAGCTAAGGTAAGAGCGGATATCTTATTCTATACGACTGTTTATGCGTTTCGTCATTGTATTTATATATTATGTTTTCGTTTGCTATATTTTCATAGTTCGCTCTGCTAACACCACGGTAATGGACGTGCTTCCCATGTATGTAAGCAAGCGGCCATATTATGCAAACTATCATGAACGCATTTCTTGTCTATTTCCGCGGTCTGTTCATGTTATAGAGACAAGCAATTTTGTTTTCACCTCATATTGCCATTTGCCTATTTCAACATTTTTTACGCAATAGTTTTAAAACTTGATTGACTAGAAATTTTATTCAAAATTAACAAATGAAGGTGGATTGTGATACAGTCTGAATACCAGAATTTCCAGTGCGATCTGGAATTTGAGTGCTATATTTTTCACAATTTTATTTAGTTTTCCCGTTACATTTTGGTTAATTTTGGATGAAATGGACACAGTTTACTATTGTCTACTTTATCTTCGTTAACATATTTGAAAAATTATACATATTTATTTTACGAAAGGTGTCGATAAAAAGTAGTTTTCTTGAGAAATATCTATGGCATTCAAAATAGGGTGAAAGCCTCAAAAAATACATCTTTGAAATATTCGTATATCGGTGTCGGCAGGTTACAAATACATACAATTCTAACTATTCATTTTCATGTTATGTTACAGTAGCTGCACGCCGCCAGTTTTTTGGTAAATAAACCGATACTCAATAAATCAAAGTAAGTGATTTTAATGTGCTTATTAGATTCACATCACGATGTGTAATCGACGTCAATAGTTACAATAAAATATTTGGGAAACAATGTTGTTTTTGTCAGCATAGCGTTAGTCAAGATTGCACAAAGTTATATATAAAAACATAGCAGTGACGTGCGCAGACAATTTCGATCATTTTCAACAAAAAGTACGGTAACTTACTGTGGCTTTTCGGTTATTTTTTTGTGAATTTAAGGAAAGTTTATTGATATTCTAGCGTGGAACATTTCAAAAACTCGTTAAACTGAGTTATATATATTTTTGGTAGTAATAGAGAAGACTCGAACACCAAATGAATTGACATCGTTCAAGTGAAAAAAATACAACGTAAATCTTGCTATTTTCAAAAAATCACGGACAAAATCGATACTTTCGTCGACAAATTGGGAACATTGCTTCATCGAGCCTGTTCTCTAAAACGACGACGGAAATAGTTCTTTAAATACATGAAGTTATTACACTGAGGAAAATTAAGATGAACATATAAACTTGAACGTTCGTTAATTATTGATGTTGTTTTTAAATTACTGTGAAACATGTTTAAATAGCTACATGTCATTTTAACGAATTTGACGACATCTTGAATTAGCAAAATCACAGTTTAGCTAAATTAGCTAAAATAACTGGCTAGCTAAAAAGACATGTTTTAAAATATTTCGTATTTTGTTTGCTATTAACTAGCACTAGCATTCGAAATATATGGTTATCAAACAGAAAATCGTACCTCATTAATCACGTTAATGTATATATGAACGTAATGTTTGTGGCGTTTAATGAAGCCGTGTTATATCCAGTCTAGTTTTGCATACGATTATATACTACCCTGTGTTGGTGTGCTCAAAACGTTGGAATATTTTTTTATTTTCCCGTTGGTGAGATAATGGAATACATTTCTTAAATCCGCTTGTCAGATGGCTGGTTAAATACAATAGTTTCGAAGAAATTTAGTAGTAGTATTTGTTGGATTTTGCGATTTTCACAATAAAACAAGGAACGAATAGTATTTTGTTCAAAAATAAATACGTACCTTGCCCAATCGCAAGTTTCTACACAGTCATGTGTGATGTACCATGCTGCGAAGAGCAAGGTACGAGTCAAAACACGTACGTACATTGAACGACACGTTGTTGGTTACGTGTCATACCCCATATATATTTACTATGGATAGCGAGCGTAAACATTATTTTTAATTAACGGTACCGCGGATCAAAATCAAAGGCTAATCGCATCACCAAAATGTGTTAATTATAAAAGAATGAGTGGATTTTTTTAATTTAGCAAATTGTACGACTTGCAAACTCGTGAAATTATTGTGATGAGTATACCATCGCCAGTGAAATTAAGATAAAATATTCCAAACTTCCAAATCATCCATCCACATAACAGTCTGTCACGTGACAGTAGCTCAAATCCGACAAGCATCATGTACCTGATTTCAACCGCTTGTAAATATGCTTTTAAATCGTCAGTGCGTGAGCCTTGGGTAATATATATTGCGAGAAAGAGTTGGTCAACATTGTATTTTGTTTGTCAAGTCAAAAGTTTGTGCAGGATGTGTTTAGAAAAAACAGCAACGTAAAAACCAGCGTATATGAGAGTTTAGAAAACAAATTTACTTAATAATTTACAAATATTAGGCCCTCCGATTAGAATATGCTCAGAATATCTAGCGTTGGTTTAAATAGGTAATTTGTTATTCAAACAATAAATACGAAATGTGCGGCATGATAATCTTGACATACTGGTAACTCTTAAAACTATATGTGTTTGTATTTTCCCCTCCTCCAGATGAAAGTTGCAATGATGGTTCTCCTCTTGGTTGGACTGATGATGGTGGCGCTGCCACAGGAAGCAGATGCATGCACTGCAAGTCAGTGTGCGACATGTGCCAACTTTATCTCTGGTTTTGACGAATCCGACTGTGGTAGAGGTGGTGCAGCCTGTGCGACCTGCGCAGAAAACATGGCGAACTTCTTTTAGTGTTGACAAGCAAGATAAAATGAGAGTATATGATTACCTCGTTTTAGAATTGTAAACAACAACGGTGTCATGGCCATGACATAACACAGCACACTGTCTATACGTAGAGACATTTATTATAGTCATCTACATATCCATAATACATATACATATATATTCATTAAATGTCAATAAACATTGAAGCATCAAATAATGTGTTGTGTACATTATTTCTCACCTCTCGCATAAAGGGTGATATTAAAGCGTATGAAATCGATGCAGGTGGGTGATACAAACATGCCTAAACATACTCAATTTTGAATGCATAGCTAGATTTGTAAGATTGTATTACTACCTTATACTAAAATATGTTTGGATGTTTGGAGTACTAACAAATTCCCACTTCCGGTCCGATTAGACTTAAAATACACCACGAATATTCACTTTTGAGATTTTTGATATGTGTTGGTTCTTGGATATTTTAGCTTCGTCGTCCTGTACTTCATTTAGTAATTCAAACTTCCCAGATTGTGTAAAAACGGAGAGTTTCCTGATTTCAATATCGAAAACGCCTTGGCTTGATTATTTGCTGGGGGACGGCCACTTTGGTACGCGCTCTGTAACTTGCAGCACATGAACATAAAAACGTTAGGTAATCAAATTCACAGGAAGTTGACAATCCCTAATATTGCTAAATCGCCAGTTGTGAACTTTATCAGGATTCCCGTATGAAGTTACACATCATTCTAGCATGGAAAAATATTAATTACTTTTGTGCACTTCCGGTCCAGTTAGACTTAAAATACACCGCGAATATTCACTTTTGAGATTTTTGGTATGTGTTGGTTCTTGGATATTTCAGCTTCGTCGCCCTGTACTTCATTTAGTAATTCAAACTTCCCAGATTGTGTAAACACGGAGAGTTTCTTGATTTCGATATCGAAACCGCCTTGACTTAATTAGTTGCTGGGGGACGGCCGCTTAGGTACGTGTTCTGTAATTTGCAGCGCATAAACCTAAAAATGTTAGGTAATCAAATTCACAGGAAGTTGACAATCCATATATTGCTAAATCGCCAGTTGTGAAATTATCAGAATTCCTGTATGAAGTTACACATCATTCTAGCAAGGAAAAATACTG
The DNA here is from genome assembly GCF_978046115.1 of Saccoglossus kowalevskii. NCBI lineage: Eukaryota > Metazoa > Hemichordata > Enteropneusta > Harrimaniidae > Saccoglossus > Saccoglossus kowalevskii. The sequence goes on along the minus strand of NC_140645.1, from coordinate 24,227,393 downwards.
ATTACTTTTGTGCAGGTTATATAATAAAATAGGAAATAATTAATATTTCATTTTTATTTATTAAAATATGTACACATTATATCCAATTGGGGTAGGTATTGCCAAGCAAGTTTATAAACCTATAAACAAATATTTCTTAAATAACACTGACCGCAAAATACGCCTTTGAGAAGTATTACTGATGGAATATTTTATATTGTAATTTCTTTTAATTTGAATTAGTTGCATTGCAATGCATTAGTAATAATGTAAATATATATATACATTCCTTTATTTCATTGTTGAGACTGGGTTATACAGTTTGTTACGTACTACAACTTATCTATATTGGAAACGGTTATGGGAATTATTAATTTTAATAAACAATATTCAACTATCCTTTGCAACATCAATAAGATCATAATGGTAATGTTTATTGGTCTTCGAAACTAGAGGCATTATCAGAGCATGGGTCTTATTTTGTAACTCCTTCCAGGATGGTATTCCCAGGATAGCACCAGTTGTTAAAGAAACAGAAAACTTTAATTCTCAACAAGGATGAAAGGACCAGTTACTGAGACAAAGCCCTACTCCACGCGAAACCCACCAGATACGAAACCCACTTATCGCGAAAGCCACTCGCCGCGAATCTACTAGTATATATAGTAAAAAAAGTAATTTGGTAAAAAAAACCGATGACGGAATCTCCATATTATGTACTGTGTATAACTTTTTTCAAAACGATAATAGATTTGAATCTGTAACTGTAGCAGCCAATTTAAGGTAGCGAGAAGGTTTTGTGACGTTTTTAAATAAAACATTCTCTGTCTGTTGTCTCGTTCAGAACAGTAATTTAGGTTATATATATCAAAAGACTAAGTATAGAGGTGCAAGTTCGCACAAACTGGACAGACATTGTTTACATAATTATCACGTGACATCAAAAATGGCGAACCTTGTAATAATGACTAAGTACGCGATTGTGAGAGCACACTGCGGAATTTCCTGGTGAAATTTAAGTTATGCATTGTCCGTAATCAAGTCCATTGAAATGCGTCTCCGATAATCAAAAGACCTATTATTCCGATTTCTATGCAGGTTTGTTTTTTTGTCCCCAAATTATTTCATACTTGGCACCTTTAACAGACTATTATTCTGTGACAAAGCATTTTCTTTAAAAACCCAGACATATTTCGCACCATCATTATCTTTTGAACGATAACTGCGAGTTTGAATGTCCTAGTCCGAACGCACTTGATTTGGCGGCGGTCCCAATGAGTCGTTCTCGATCAAAACTTCAACTCGAGAAAAACGCGAAAAACAGTTTTGGTTAATAGAACACTGTAGATTTGCTGCATTATTATAAATATACACTAAAAATGGCCAAACATATTAACCACTGATATCATAGAACTCATAAAGAGTGTCAGATAATGAATAATTTCAAGCTCGAGCGCGAAAAATGAAGAAAACTGCTGGCATTTGAGTCCGTACTCCAGGAACGTTCGGGTTTTCCATTGTTATGCAAACGAACAACGAGGGATAATCCTCTGACAAACATTACTGTCCCACTGTACACGCTGACAGTTTACAAACAAGCTAATCCTTCAAGTGTCTCAGATAAGACATCTAATAAAACGGTTTTCATGGTGAAACAAAATGGCCGATGTTTGAAAAAATATTGCTGTGTCAGAGTGCGACACTGAGTGGCAGATTTTTCTTTGCCTCGTCTGTCAACGCTTTCTTTCTTTTCTTCGCCATTGCGTTAGAAAAAAAAATTATTAGTAAAATAGAATATTGACTTGGAAAATAAAACGATTTAAAAGAAAGTTGTGAAAAGTTACAGTACTCCTTTCGCACAACCTCCCGCCCGCTTTCGCTTTCCAATCACCTTTTTCTCTCGCTTTTGCGACCGCTTGTTGAATTCGACCGAACAATTTCCGCTTTATTTTCGATCGCGCAAACCCCGAAATATCACCGCCCACCTGCTCGCTCGCGCGCATTTAAAATTTGGACTAACAGAATAATTTCCGAGGTTCACATTGTCTTATAATTGTCTTTCTGGTTTTTATAGATGTTGAACAGCTGACAAAAGTTCAAATACTTTTTGTTTTAACTATATATAATTATATGCACGCAACCTGACCCTTTGACCTCGATTTGGCTTGGACTGAATATTTTATTTTAAACAATATTCTGACGTGAAATACAAAATGTATTTCAACACAAGTACGACAGGGTTGTCTGGGGTTTCGTTCCTGATTGTTGAGTCTTCGCAATGTGTTTTGTATAATTATTGTTGTTTTCCCCCGATGCTGAAGGACCGTAAAGCTAAATGGCAGTTACATGCATGGGCTGAGTGAAAGAAAATATTTCTAAGCCTAAAATAAAACCTAATATTACACCTCTTTGTGTATTTGTTAATTTTACATATGTTTGTCATGACAGTATGTTTGTAAATATCTAGAAAAATCTCGTCTTTCGTTGATAATTTCGATTGTTTGTTTGGAATGTCGATCCCCGTTGGTTTCTCTATACCGAGTTTAGGAAGGGCGTCGATCAACACCGTGACAATTAGCCGAGAGAAGACAAACATTGACCGTAATTCATGGAGATCATGTCCGTAATTTGTGGACTGAAACCCCAAATAATTAATCAAGTATTATTATTTTAATATATATTTTATTTTACATAGCAAAACTAAACCATGCCCAAAACAGAGCTAGAGTTGTTCGCGGTGAAACAACCGCATTGAAGACGATGTAACTTCAGCTAGCCATTTCTTACCTTGAAATAAAAAAAATAAAAATTCGAAGAGCATCGGGGCAAATATTAATAATCATCCTTATCAATCGCTTGCTTTATTTTATTCGAATCCATGAAATTCACGATTTTTTTTACATTTGTTGGCAACTTCCGCGCTAAAAATGATTGAAAATGTGGGTGTGGTTATTTTGCAAAGTCCTGTTGATAATACGGACAAATATGGTTCTGTGACCCAGTTCGTGCTCCGATCAGGTGACTCCCAGCCAATCAATGATGTTGTAACAAAGCATATCTGACGCTAATTTAAGGGTCGTCGTACAATCCAATCACCGGCGTCGATTCACATAGTTGTTTGTGCTGTGACAGGCTTCAAAATTATTCGCTGAAAAACATATATTTTGACAAACTGATGGAATTTGACCTTAGTTCAAAAAGAAAATACTAGACTAAGATACATTAGAGCTCACGCGAATCAGTTTTCTCTGCAAGTTGTGAAATAAAGTAAACCAGAGTAGCGTCGATGATTTTCAGCCCTGAAGGACTTTGAATTGTTCATCGACTGGCCACCAAATAGTTATGGCTATAACTAAATTTGACACGTTTTTCATTTAAGCCCAATAAATTATTCATACATGTCAAGCTCTGTTCGATTTTTTCAGGGCATGTGGCCGTTTTTAGTCGAAAATATTTTTTGTGGGAACACTTTTGCGGTACGTATACGGTATAGACCGAGCTCATTCAATGATCGTGACTTAATTTTAAAAATTGAATGTCAAATTTTACCAGACGTGGACCGATGTGGATTCGATATCGTTATTTTTGGAATTAATCACTAACATTTCCTCGTTTCTCTGCTCTGTCAAAAGGAGTTACCTAGGCTTTTTTCACGTAACTGTCTCATTAAAATAAAAATAAAAATATTACATCTAGAACAAGCACCCAAAACACGTAACAAGAAGTCCCAGTTCAGTTGCTTTCACGATACAAGTGTAATACAGCTATTAGATTTGAAGTGTCGTTCAGAATGTAATAATAGTTAATACTAGTTGTATGTTCACACTTTACTATCAAAACCACCATTTCGACCACCCATGTGCCAGTTTTCAGTGTTTGGGCGAGCGGTCAATGTTTTCAATGAGCGAGCGAGCGAAAAAAAACGCGATTAAAATGCGGTCGGTTTCCGGTCGGACAAGACCGCGTGGTCGGAAATTAAGCGATAAACGGTCGATGTAAAAGCGGAAAGTTCGGCGAAATGAGTACTGTATGACCATGTTTCTCCGACGAAGTCTCGACTGACAATAATGCTGACAATGGACGTTAGATAAACACACATTGTTTGCAACTGGAAGCTTATCACCCGTTATATCAGAATCGTCAACAACAGAGTATACAGATAAGATGTTATCATTTAATTCCTTCCAAAGATAAACACTATGCAAATACCCACGAAACGGCAGTTGTAGTCTTTTCTGCTAGTGTTTTAAAACACTAATTTGAGCAACGTTATTTCGCAATTTCGATCTTTTGTAAACCTGGGGTGATGTATCAAGGTCTAAAGTAACCGTTTTATCAATTTTTGAAAAATCAAGAAAAAAGTGAAAATTTCCCTTCTCGCTACCTTAATTATAAGCATCAGTAAAATTCTTTCTAAGTGAATAGTTTTTTTCAGTTGGCCTGGGACATTCAAATCAAAGACGTCGTCAAAATGGTGTGAACATTTCAGAATAAGCAAAAAAAAAAATGTGAGAGTAAATTACGTGTCAATCATCTGACCAGCCGGAAAACAGGAATGGAGAGAATGTTTTATGAAAATGACGCTTATCGTTCACAACAATGGCTATCACATCACGACTAAATGCCAAAATTCACCACACCCCGACACTTGCCGGCGTTCAAACGTCACTTAAAAAAATTAAATAAATGTTTTTACAATTTGAGGGAAACGGGTGAAAAATCGTCCACTAAGTTACAGCCTTGCGTGCAAACGGTCATGGCTTCGTGTTATCAACGCCACTGAGGAAAGGGATTAATATATTACGTAAATATGGTGAGATAATCATGCAGTTATACAAACATAGCGATCAACAACGTGTGACGCTGAGTCCAACATTTTTCTCAAACTTTAACGATACAGATGACATTATATGACGCACTGTTTTCGCAATCCGCAGTGAATCGTGCCGTGTTCAACACTATTCTATGTTCAGTCAGACGACCCGAAATGGGTCGGAGCAGGCTCTATAAAAAGCGAAGCAAAACGCTTTTTGTTGCCCGTAATGTATTGTGTTTTACAGAATATTTTAGTAATATTTTGCTACACAATGGCTATTCACAGTCTTTACTACTCAATCGCTCAAACGCCAGAAACACAAATTATCAAAGACAAATTCGAAATGAAGTCGCATTGGAAGGAAACCGAGGAGGTGTCATTCAACTGCTGACCAGAGGGCCAATAAAAATTCGACGAACCCTGATTTTAAACACAATATTATTATATAAACGCATTATATGTCACCGACCATACAAGTAAGACACAATTCAGACAAAAGGACAAACTCAAAATTACATTTAATTAGATGAAAAGCAAACACTTACTGGCATTGCGTATTGACCTCATTAGCAATTGACCCCGAAATCTCATTGCGACCGAGAGAACCACGCGAAGAGGACATGTGACATAGTCTCCATTGCCATATTTGGTCATTTTAATAATTGTGTCATTGTATTTATATCAGAAATTCGTGATAGTAATTTAGAATGACAATTTTAGCGCTCAACTGTAAAGCGAACATGTAAAACCAAAACAAAATTTAACTTCCAATCACAAGTCATCACACAAACACATCACTTGGTAGACTCAGTTTCAGTCACTCTGAATATTGAGTATATAGAAGTAGATAAAGTAGATATCCTATGCACAATTCCCCATTCCCGTTTTACTCGCGGGTATTTAGATTAACATATCTACAATGTAACTTATCTTCCAAGACAAACAAAATCGCCTAACTCAGTGAAAGTATATTGTTTACCAATCCAAGTTAATTTTGGAGGGCCGCTTAAATTCATATTTTGCAGCAGATTTCTCATTTCTTCATTCGATGATGTACACATCGGCCAGAATGTGGTTTTTCAGAAATGTGCGAAATAAAAATTCCAGTATATTGTAACAGTATTATGTCGATTGTGTCAGTTAAAAGTTTGCATCGTATTTTAAAACTTCATTCTCTACTCACTGATTGTCCCAACTTAACGTAAACCATATGAAAAGAAATGTTTTTTTGTTTTCAATAAGGTAACTCAACAAACTTTTCCCGCTCCAAAATATACATTGAGTCAAATAGGGATGGTGTATGTGTCGACGTGGTTTATTTTGTTATGAACGAATACTGTATTTAAGTATATTGTTATTCGCAATGCTCTTAATGAAAATTAACTTCTTTGCACTAATATTGAACTCAAGCTTAATTAGTTTCTATACATTTACCCGGTAAACGCAAAAATTGTGTGATTGCACGCGATTCACCACACAAATTCGCATTAATGCAAAAACATATTATATAATATAAGATTATTCAAGGCCGATATCTATCAAAGAATATGTGTATGCAGTTTAGTGACAAAATGTGCTTGTTCAGACTTCAGACTATTTATCATCGGTGATTGTTTAGTATTTAAAAATAACGGATACAATAAAACAACGTTTGAATTTTACTATAAAAATTGTTCTTCTAATTTCACAGAGTGAACAGTTGACCATTGGAATATAATACTTTATACATGTGTTACTAGTTGAGGTTGTAATGATGTTAGGGGAAAGCATGTTTGAGAAGTGAATAGAACGCGGTCTCATTGTCATGCACGTGCAACTCAATGTTATTATATCCAAATATGCTCGGTTTGTCGAACCACAAGACAGGAGTGCAATTCATATATTTGTTGTTGTCAAAAAAAATTAGTTTCATGAATTCAAAATTTGCAATATGTCAGAGTACAGAAATCATAATTTTTGTGTAATGTTTTCCCTGAACTGTGGTTCATGACTGTGTAATTAGGGATAAATCTGCGTTAAGGAAAACAGCTGTTACACAAATGTGTTTTCCTCGACCTTCTCAATAAATGGTCATTATTTATCAAAGACTATACCTGACAACAAAATGATGAAACCGTTAACCGTTTATTGTTCTGTTTTATTTCTATTTTCCCAATAACTTTGATATAGACATGCAGGCAACATAAAACAGTGATACAACATCCTTTCCCCGTCATTAGAATGACTAAAGTACTGTGAACAAAAAAAACAAATTAATTCCAATTCTGAAAAATGCACCAAAAGTGCATTAAAGTTCCGAATTCTCATGATCGATTGCTCAACTGATCTGAACTATCGATGTATTTGGATTTAGATTCCTCGTTATACAGTTTGTTTTCTGCCACCCAATAATCAAATGCCAGATTCTACATTGTTATATTAATGATATAAAATTTATTAACATTTAAAAATGGGGCAATTCTCAAGGGTGAAACTTATCATTCAGGTGATCTAAATGATAACTGACTTTGATAATGTACATTGTAATATTTCGACCACACAGTGTCCACGGTCACGGTGATTCGAAAAGTGTCGAGTGATTTTGGCGCTCAAACGGCGACATCCAATAAAACGGAAGAACAAGTTGCATATCATTTTGGCGGGAAATAATGACAATCTAAAGCATAGGAAGCCTAGATAAATGTAGTACTCCAAAACATTCCTGTATCGTCTTGCAGGTTTTAAACTCAGTAGCATCAGAAATCTGGATTTGATTTGAATTTTTTGTTATAAAACAGTTAAGTTCACTGGTATTGATTACGGAACAATGTAGTATATATGTAGTATATGACATATAATATAATTATCTAAACGCATTATATATGTCACCGACCATACAAGTAAGACACAATTCAAACAAAAGGACAAACTCAAAATTACAGTTACTTAGATGGAAAGCAAACATTTACTGGCATTGCGTATTGACCTCATTCGCAAATGACCTCGAAATCTCATTGAGACCGTAGATTAATATATCTAAAATGTAACTGACGTTCCAAGACAAACAAACAAACAAACTCGCTGAACCCAGTGAATGTACATTGTTTACAAATCAAAGTTAATTTTTGAGGATCGCTTAAATTTATATTATGCAGCAGATTTCGCATTACTCATTCACATTATTTATATTTGGACATATTGGAAAAGAGGTGGTTCTTCAGAATTGCGACATAGGAATAAAATTCCAGTATTATGTAACTAGAGACAATATTATGTCGATATGTCACTCCGAAATGTCACATTAAGTAAAATAGGAGGCATGGTGTAGTTTTCGATGCGGTTTCAAATTTTATGAGCAAATACTGTATTAAATATATCGGTAAACGAAAATTAACTTTTGTGTACCAATAATGAACGAAAGTACAATTAGTGCTCTATATATGTACCTGATAAATGCAAATATATGAGTGCTTGCCACGCGATTCACCAAACACATTCGTATTCGTGCAAAAAACGTATATTAGGATATTAAAAACCAAATATCAAAAACAATTTTTTTGAAGTGTAATGACAAAATATACTTATTCACACTTTAAATTGTGGATAGAACGCGGTCGCATTATCATGGACATGCTACTCAATATTATTATAACCAAATATTAGCCAGTTTGTGGAAGAACTAGTCAGGTTTTATATTTGTATTTATACATTTTATTGTTAAAAAGTTAGGTTTCAAGATTAAAAATCTGCGCGTGATGGACATTATGACAGAGAATTCATAATTACACAAATCGTACTTTGTGTAATGTTTTCCATTCACTGTGTTTCATGGTCGTGTACACAAAAAACGTAATTTGCAATTTTGTCTAATGAATCGCATGCAAGCACACAGCTATTACTATACACTGTGTTTTCGTCGCTTACCTCAATTAATGATCATTGTTTTATCGTGAAAAGACTAAACCTGACAACAAAATGCTGAACCTTAACCACATTTTTGCCGTTTAATGTGAATTCTTATTTCACAGTCGACTTTTAAAAATAATGAACGGTGACGTTATCATAACTAATGTATCTATTCACACGTGAAATACGGAATGACATAGAAGTGGAATCGTTTCAATAACATTGCTGGCCTATGTGCGCCAAACCCAGCTTTTATTTCCTTTGTAACAATTGCTTTTCTATTTTCCCAATAATTTTTAAACTATATCTATTTGATCCACTTCTAATTAAGAATGTCTAAAAACGTCAAAACAAACGTACAACTGTTGTTCACAAAAACTGTGAATCAAAGCAAATCAACTCCAGTTTTGAAAGATGCATCAAAAGCATGTAAAACATCCGCATTCACGTAATCGATTTATTAACTGGTCTGAATTACAGATGCATTTGGATTTGGCGTCCTACTCATACAGCTTCTTTTCTGCCACCCAGTATTCCAATGTCATGCTCTACATTGTTATGTTAATGGTATACAATTAATTAACTATAATTTGGAAAGGAACTATTCTCAGGGGTGAAACTTATCATTCAGGTGATCTAAATAATAACTGACTTGGATAATGTACATTGTAATATTTCGACCACACAGTGACCACGGTCACGGTTATAAGATAGGATAAACTAATATCCGAGTATTTGTCATGTTTTTACCAAAGTGTGTGATACTATCAATTCGAACTTGTATAAATATGCCTTGAAATAACGATATAGTCATCTTCGCGACTTGACATTGTGTGAGACAAGCTAAGGTAAGAGCAGATATTTAATTCTATACGTCAGTTTATGCGTTTCGCCATTACATTTTTTCATTTGCTATATTCCCATAGCTCGCTCAGCAAACAACGCAGGGACGGGCCGCTTTCCATGCATGTAAGCGCGTTGGTATTTTTCTTGTGCTATTTGATAGTATTATATTCTCACTTTGAACGTCAAATTTAACTGCATATAAATCTCAAATATAAATCTGCAATTTGTTGCAATATTTTTCAAAATAAAATGAGTATGAACATTTGGAAATTGTATCCAAATTCAACAAATACATTACGATATTTTTGTTAATTCTGAGTAAAATCGTCTACAAATCTTTAACATTATTGACAAAATACAAAACAAATTTGTAAATTTTCATATTACAAAAAGTGTCGAGTGATTTTGGCCCTCAATGGGCTACATCTAAACAAATGGAAGATAAATTTGCACATAATTTTGTCTGGAAATAATGACATTCTAAAGCTTAGAAAGTCTCCAAAATGCAAACCTTCGAAACATTTGTGTATCGTCTTTGGAGTTTTACAAATAAATGTGTTACATTACATTACATTACCATATAAACATTATGCTAACTATTATTTTGCACTCTATTTTACAGTAGCTGCACGTCAACGGTTTCTCAGCAAATAAACCTTCACTTAACAAAGTAAGTCGTTTCAATATTAGAGTCACATCACGATATACACTTGACGCCATTGGTTGTACTTTTTGCAAAGATATGTCTTTTTTGCCTTTCGATGAATCACGATGTGTACAATTAGGCTGCCAAATTTTATTGTTTTTTTTTACTGTAACAATATTGTGCACTTTGAAACTCTATCGTAATACTTCAGTCGCTATTCTAGTCTGTATTTACTTAACTGCACATAATGTATAACATACGGACACGTGAAACCATCCCAATTCAATTTCCAGAAAATTTAACTTTACGCACCAGGCATTTTGTGGTGCGTACTGTGCATCAAAGCTTTAAAGGGCGGTAGTCGTCGCGCCACTCACGCGCGTGATATGTAGGTCTCATATAAACGGAGATGTTGCGTAAATCAACGAGTACAAACTAATACATCGCCAAGCTTCAATTAGATATTTTCTATGTGAGTGGAAGGTATCGAAGCAGTCACCGGCAGTAATTAGTGCAAGTCGCGCCCAGGTTAAACCTCTTACTTATGATTTCAATTAAAATAGCGCATTGGATTGAGGGAAAACCAATATTTATCAACACAAATGTTGCGCATGTGCAGGGCGACGACCACCGCCCTTTAAGGCTTTAGTGTTGCAAAAAAAAGCAATTCCCGAAATAAATCAACAAATACAAATTGTGTTGTATGTTAATCTTGACATACTGGGTACTCTAAACACTTTGTGTGTTTGTATTTTCTCTCCTCCAGATGAAAGTTGCAATGATCGCTCTCCTCTTGGTTGGACTGATGATGGTGGCGCTGCCACAGGAAGCAGATGCATGCACTGCAAGTCAATGTGCGACATGTGCCAACTTTATCTCTGGTTTTGACGAATCTGACTGTGGTAGAGGTGGTGCAGCCTGTGCGACCTGCGCAGAAAACATGGCGAACTTCTTTTAGTGTTGACCAGAAAGATGAAATGAGAGTGTATGACCTGAGATTACCCAGTTTTAGAGTTGTAAACAACAACGGTGTCATGGCCATGAGATAATACAGCACACTGTCTATACGTAGAGACATTTATTATAGTAATCTACATATCCATATTACATAAATATATATTCATTAGATGTCAATAAACATTGAAGCATCAAATACTATGTTGTGTACATTAATCTTTATTATGTGCCTTATGTATCTTCACAGGGTCAAAGTGTGTGTCAAGTCGAGTGAGAGCGTAGTTTAATGATTCCGTTCTCATGCTATGGGTCACGAACAATTAAATATATGTTTATTCAGGATACTTTTGATAACAATAATCTGGGAGTCGTCACAAAACCCGGGTCATTTGATTAACACAAGAATGTCATGGTATACTATGTCCACACTATAGTATTCAGTAGCTGGCAAATACGTCAATTGGGGCGTGAGATGTTGAATGTCAATAACTTACGTCATACAGTTGGGCCAGAATAATCAACGAATAATGTGTATAGGTGTTGAGTGTTTAATAATATATTCGGGTTCAATTTTTAAAAAATGACAATCATGTAATGGCGTCTGGTCAAGTACAGGTGCACCTATGACTGATTTCTCACGGAGGCAAGCCAATGGGTCGTTTGGAGGTCGTTAAATCAAGGTTATAGCTAAAATCTTGGAAACGTTACGAACACCCTGGCATTGAATACGTAATAGAGAACCCCCGACTACGAGAAGTTCCTGGCTTAGAATCGTAGAGAGGAAAAAATAGTGGTACTTTAAATTATTCATGAGCAAAAGACGATGTGTACACTATATATTTAGTATTCATGTAAATTAACATATGTTAATCGCCGTACAATGTCATTGTCAAACTGTCTTTCAGTTTCATATTTGTTTGTTTATTTGTGGTATAATTGAATAACCCTCACTCAAAATTGTGTGTTATGGGATATAACGCCTCAGTGTTGGTTAAACTTTATATCCGATAAAGCCAAACTTAGCTACTTAAAAACCGGGAGCCCAAATGAAATGAGACAATTTCATTTTTTTTAAAGAATTGATTTGAAAGCACACACAGAGTCATGGGATGAAACTAAAACCAAATTAAAGGAATTTATAACATTGAATCTTGATATGGATAGTAATAAGCAAATCAAGTACGAGACGGCGCGCCGACTGGTAAACTCGAACCTACTGTCTAGACCAATTGTTTCAAAATTAAAGAGTATAAACAAATAGACAAGGTTTTAGAATCTGTTTACAAACTAAGAGACCCTGATTATAAAATCGCTATGGACCTACCAACGAAAGTACGATAGAAAAGATGGAAACCTTTGGCAAATTATTGATGAAAGCGCCTACAGTGGGCAAAACAGCGCATTCTAAATACGACAAACTAAAAATAGATGGTGAATTGTATGATGAATATAATAAAGTCGCCAGATTTTTTACACACCAAGTGATCATAGGATGAATGCCAAGGCTCGGGATTCTTTCGGACTCGAATTAACAATAATGACAACGACAATAACGAACATAATTCAGGTTTGCTCCTATTCAACTTTTTATTCTGGAACATGAATGGTCTATTTTCAAAGGTTAGCAATTAAGGCTTTTGTCGAGGCTCGATTGCCACACAACCATGACATTTCACATTTCATTTCGTTGCATGTGAATAGAAAACAAATTCAGTAGGTTAGAAACGATGATTGTATCTCAACGTTCTACAAGCATTAAAAGGATTTACATATTCAAAGACTTGGCAGCGCATCTAACGATATACATCGGATGTTAATTACGTAAAAATGTTGTATTATGTGTTCTCCAATTTGATTGGCTATCACTCGCCAGCTTGTTTCTATGTTTATGCAAATGAGAAAGTCTTGGGAATTTTGGATGATGAGCTAAGTATTTAAGCATGTATACAGATGCTGCAGTGGTTTGCATAAATAAGAAGACACAAATGTCTAATATCTAATGAAATTTCGTTACTACGTCGAACTAAAAAAGAAAAAATACGTATGAGCGTAACAATATCAATAAGCTAAAACTGGCGGCATTAAGCAAAAGTTCCAAGAATGTTTAGTCATTAGTTAAAACAAACATATGTGGTCCCTCCGACAATATTTCCACCTATGACTGGCAAGAATATTTTAACACAATTACGACGAAAAATCTAGATACTACATATTAAGTTGATTTTTACGAATTAATGAAACCATTTGTGGACACTGCAGATATGAATGGCCCAAACAAATTCCCTGCGATTATTCATGAAACATTACAATAATGATTGACGAGATTAAAGCCACCATTAAAAGAAATTGGTAAGACTACAGGACCAGATTGCCTTCCTGGTGATAACATTGTTATTATGAGTACCACTGTCAACAAATACCTGTCATCGAATTCGAAAAACTTTCGACGGAGTAGACCATTATACATTATTTGTAATATTAGTCCAGCTAGAAATGCGAGGCAAATTAATCAAGTCTCTCCACGCAACGTAGAAAACTATATCGGCTTGTGTTAACACGTTGTATTTTTTCTGCTTTTTCTTAGGAAGACTTCTCAGAAAGCTTCTCAGTCTTTCTTAAGCTTGGGTTTATGTAGGACTTTTATGACTTTATTAGTTTTTATATGCAGATGGTATTGTTTATTTAACAGTACTACTATTGACATATACAAGTTGTTAAATAGATTTGTGTTCAACTTGGAAAGTGTCTGTGAATATAGCGCAAGCTAAAAATATTGTATTTAGGAGGAGGTTTTGGAAAGTACGGAGCGCTGGGTATTTGAAGGCAGATCCAGTGATATGGTATCATTTTATAACTATTACTTTTTCATCAGTTGATGTTTGGCATTAAGCTCAACAACAAAATTAGTAACCAGGTCAGTAAATGTATCTTTAGTTTAAAATCACATTTTATGCATACAATGCATTAGTGACGATTTATATTATTTTTTTTTTTTTTTATTTTTATTTTTGTGTGTGTTTTGTTTTGTTTTGTTTTGTTACACTTTAATTAAACTTGTGTAAATACAGGGTAATGTACTGTGTATTGTCAGACATACAATACGTCAACTTTCCTTGAAGATTGTATTGGCTAATCATGTGTGTCTGATTATGTTGATATGAATGTGAACACGTGTCTGTTGTCATTATTTACAACATTTACAAATCAAATATATTACAGATGCACTAAATAATAACATATATAACTACATTCAAGCGTACCGAGGATTTAAAGCAGATCACTAACCTCAGACAGGCTCAAGGTAGATTAAAAAACAAGATTTTAGTATTCGAGCTTGAAATTGCAATTTCATCCCCCGTGGTGTAGTATCTAGTATCCAGATACTGGGACAATCGTTAAAAAATATCTCACACGAACAAAGAGTTAGATCTCGAGCAGTGTTGTGAAAGTCCACCTGAAAAACATTGGCGAAAAAATGACTGTTATAAACACAGGAATTGTTATGAGTCTGTCAGTTGTACCAGTGGCTCTACTCAGCAATAGAATTTGTGGCCGTGTCATAGGGTTAACACATTGTATATTGTAACTGCATAGTGCTTTATTTTGTTTACGTATAATTTTCCAAAGCTGGGTTTCACTGACGATTGGTGAATCTCAGTTTGCTGAAATATACGTTACAAAAGGTAACATGCATTTTAGCGAGAAAATATTGTACTCAACATCATTCATATATTGTGAACATATTCGAAAGAACGCCCCGGGAATTACTAGTATTATTTTACACTCCCCTGTCAATGTATTTCACAATCTAATTGATCTTGCATTATTTAACTCGCATTATTGATTGGTTTATTTTATTTGTGTTCTCATTATTTATATTTTTCTGGTCCAAGTTTTTTGTTAACTGTGCATGGATACATCAATTTCAGCTGCTATAAAAATATGATTCATTTAGTCGGAACGGAGATAGGGGCGGCGAGGAAAACTAAGTACCCTCTACTGACTTGTCAGGGCAGTGCAAGTATTTTTACTTTTTTATACATGACATGAATGATGTTGTGGAATACACATTATTAAATACCATGCTGATGGTACCGTTGGTAATGTTCCAGACGCTAATGCAAACATTGCTGTTGCCTATGCGCAGTATGACTTAAACATTGTAGTGAACTGGGTTGCGGAAAATGAACAAACTGCATGATTATACAAACTTCGAGGAAATGTTTTAATTACGTTACGCGACTCACTGCCATTGGCCAGCCAATAAGCATTTTAATAAATAAGTCTCGTAAGCACTATCGGGCGCCACAGTTGACGATAAACTAAGCCTTCGTGTAGAATCTATATATTCTTCATGAACTTACTGCAAATACGTTAGTACTGCAAGGTATCACCTCTGAAATAACATTTCAATAATGTTATATAAGGTAATTGTGACATTGGCCTTGAGCAGCTAATCCTTCAATTACCAAAGTGTGGTGAGAGAATCGCCCTTACAATGCCAGTATGCCACACATTCTGTTGAAATATTAAAGAAATCCAAACAGTTCACAATTTTGAGACGTATGTTTGTTAAATAATATAATAGCAGAGTACGACAGAACTCAAAAAACAAATCATTTCAACGCAATAGCGCCAAATGTTTTATGTCACGATACTTCCCTCAATAATGTATCTGCGTTTACAAAATCAAACACTGGCATATTTGCTTGCGCTTATTATACATACACAATTACTATTTCAATATACAATTCACGCAGTCGAGATCGGTCATCGTAGCGTCACTTGTATTGTCTTATTCCTAACTAAATAGCATGTGCCCAGTTTGTTTTCAGACATTGCATCGAATTGGAAAGCAATGTAAAACAGTTAGTAAATCGGTAATACAAACATGAAATCAGTTTCTCAGTGTCGTATAAATATGCTATTAAAATTATCTTTGCCTTACGCGGCCATAGACCCGGACAGTTTTGGTAAGTGCAGGCGAGTTTCTTCTAGATTTTAAAACGAGCTGTTACAATTGCATAATTCCGCTCATGGTTGCGAGAAACGTATACACGGTCAGAAGATGACATCTGATTATACTATCGACCAGCACATCAGGTATATGACAATGTATTAATCATCGGTTGTGAACAGTTCTGGACACGTGATGACGTCAAATGATTCTGTTAATATAGATATACATCAAATATTTTTTTTTTCATTAATCTAGTTATTAAATCAGTTATAACACGGCATCATATACCTGCCATATGTCGCCTGGCATGTCCTTGAAATCCAAAGCACAGTCAAATTTTGACAAAGCGAAGATTCGATATCTCTGTCCACGTGTACATTGTCAGCAACAATAACGACCGACTTCCGCTAGCCCATTCCTTCCGTAAACTTATCTGCCATCAGTATTCCAACTATATCAAAGATAAGAATTTTTAATTTCCTCTCTTTTTGTTATTAATTTCGAAAAAAAACCGATAATATGCGAGTGAAATTGTATAAATATAGCATCACCTAACCACACCGTCATCTTCACTGCCAACTCTTTCCAAGCTAAGGTGAGTAATTCCATTGCAATTTGTTTAACTTTTCTCGTTGACATATTGTTAGCACATAGCAACGCCCAGTGCTCCTACTAGCATAGTCATGGGCTCGTGATTTTGTGCAATTTTCTTACGCGTTTCCAGAGGCTATGATAGAATTTATATCTTTCGCTTGCATATTATACTGACTAATGCTTCTCCCTTTTTATGTTACAGTAGCTGCACGCCACCAATTTCTCGGTAAATAAACAAACACTCAACAAATCAAAGTAAGTTTTTCTTATGTTCTTATTAGAGTCACATTACAATGTGTTATCGACGCCATTAGTCGTACTGTAAAATAATTTATTTTCACTGATTTTTGGACAAGTTTAATGTAAAATATATATAAGGTATATTCGCTGGATTTTATTTTCACTGAAACATTTTTTCAGCGAAAATTAATTTCAAGTAAAAAAAATATATTCCACAGTATGTGTCACACTGAAATACGCCGGGTTCAATGAGACCGCATATTTTCATTTGTTTCCACTGTCGCTATATACTACTGAATTATCTAAATTATTGTGAAAACCGATGTATTTGTGTACAAGTAATGTGTATTACACGGCTAGATCTGTTGACCAATCAGAATCCGGGATTTGCAATGGGTTCGCTCTTTAGGAACAAAAGAATTGCACAAATACAGACAAACAATTATACAAAACTATGCAACTTTCTTACAACAAAGATAAATCACACACAAAAATCGTGACAGTGATGAATATCGTACATTTGAAAAAACAAACAAAATTGTTCAAAACACACGTTTTTTGTGTTTTCATTGACGAACTAGGCTTTTAGTGCCTGTGGGTTTGGGGCAGGAAAACGGGTTAGAGAGTGCGGGGCAGAAATATCAAAACCAATCTCATAATTTAGCTTATAATCCGGCGTCACACTGCAAATATTAATTGCCTTTGCTGAATTACTACTAGAAGGAGATGACTGACAACAAGTATTAAAAGTATTATAAATCAACGTGTTCAGCGTAATTTGAAAGTTCTTATTATTATGATTTTTCTCTGGCCCATTTTTTTATCAATTAGGTAACCGCTTAGTTGATAGTGTTCAGCAATAAGCCGCGTGGAGTTGAAGTAACTGCTAAATTCGCCTGATTAATGTATACAATAATAACATCAACGGATATATAAACGACGATCACGATCATTGGCAAATTGCAAATATACCTTGACAGTGCGTAACATGTTTTAGAACAAATTCACGATAACAAAATAGACGCGACAATTAACATCATTGTGTCATTGATCGGTTTCATATTAGCATATCAATGACGTCAGACGATAACTTATAAATAGCCGTTTAAAAAAATCGTATTAAACAGTTACAATTGCGCGCGCACCATTCTGACCAATAGCTCATCATAGAAATCAGACAAGCATTATGTAGCTGTTTCCATTTGCTAGTACATTGAGCCACTCGTTGTTACAATTCGTTTGACAAGTCAAGAACGATGTACAAAATGTATTTGGAGCAAAATATAGCGCACATTGTTGGAATAAAATAGGTATTCTGAACACGAAAACGTTCAAATGTAAAAAAAAAAGTAGAGAAATTTACGTGATAATTTACAGATGTTAGAGCCAGAATATTTGGCTTAGGTATATTGTTATTCGAATAATAAACACGAATTGTTTGACATTGTAATCCTAATACAAATTAACTCATAGCGTTTGTATTTTCTCTCCTTCAGATGAAAGTTGCAATGATGGCTCTCCTCTTGGTTGGACTGATGATGGTGGCGCTGCCACAGGAAGCAGATGCATGCACTGCAAGTCAATGTGCGACATGTGCCAACTTTATCTCTGGTTTTGACGAATCCGACTGTGGTAGAGGTGGTGCAGCCTGTACGACCTGCGCAGAAAACATGGCGAACTTCTTTTAGTGTTGACCAGCAAGATGAAATGAGAGTATATGACCTGAGATTAACCAGTTTTAGAATTGTAAACAACACCACTGTCATGGCCATGACATAACACAGCACACTGTCTATACGTAGAGACATTTATTATAGTCATTTACATATCCATATGACAGAAATATATATGATTAGATGTCAATAAACATTCAAGCATCAAATACTGTGTTGTGTACATTATTCTTCATCATGTGTCTTACCTTGACGCCTCGTATAAAGGGTGGTATTAAAGCGGGGGAGTCGTCACCTACGCATGCGTCAGGTGGCCATAGCGTGTCATTGTTTACAAGCGTCTACCCACCAGCCATTGCGTTCTTGGCGTGTGTTGTTATCGTCGCTTGGGACTCAATTCCCGCGCGTGCGCAGGTGAAGACCCCCCCCCGCTTTAATAAAGTTCTTGGTGTGTGGGGCCACTCAAACGAACTGTGTGTTCCCATACGAATGAGCTAACAATTTTTTCCTGAAATGGAAATAGTGTACCTGAATTGAGCCAATTGACTTTTTTTTGTGCAAATCAAGTGAAAAAGGTATATAAATTAGGTAAAACAGTCAATGATATTCCAAAATCGGGCCACGCCCCCCCTCTCCCGTCACCTTCGAGTTTTTTCGGCATTACGAGTGTTGTCGAAATGGCGCCATCAACGGGACCATAAAGCAGGAGATAGCTAGCAGACAGGATTGTTTTAGCATTTTCCATACGCACGCGTTTAGTAAACCAGCATATACAACGAACTACCACGATCGTTATCATGGAGAAACGCTGCGTTGTTGACGGGTGTAGCAACACACACGGTGATCGCGTAAGTTTGTATGCGTTCCCAAAAAATTCGAATTTACGACATCAGAGGACCAAAGCCGTCAAGAACACCAGGAAATATTGGAAATATTCTCTTTATTACGTTATCTGCAGTGCCATTTTACGCTCGAATCATTTGCTGATCCACTATCTGGATTAATTATGAATTATTTGGGTTTCGGGAATAAAAAACGGCGCAAACTGAAACCGGTGCCAACAGTATTGAATGTTCAAACTCAGTGCCTGTGCCTGAATCGCCACGGTCATTTTGGGGAGGTACATAATGTTGTTTATAAATAAATTTTGCACACAAAAAAAGTTAATTGTCCCAATTCAGTTACACTATAAAGCATGTGTATATGTGTATATGTGTATACCGTGACTGATATGCTATTTGGATATTACCTTAGCTTTGTGCTATTATTTAAAGCGGGGGAGTCGTCACCTGCGCATGCGTCAGATGGCCATAGCGTGTCATTGTTTACAAGCAAGCGTCTACCCGTGAGCCTTTGCGTTTTTAGTGTGTGTCGTTATCGTCGCTTGGGACTCAATTCCCACGCGTGCGCAGGTGACGACCCCCCCCCCCCGCTGTAAGTTTTTGATAACAAAACGATACGTTTTAGAGAAAACTTGAATTCATTAATGTTATTTCGTATACCAATGACAAGATATTGACGATACATCCTCGCTCACCCCAATGTTTGCATTTACAAGCAACTGGATAGAATAATGTACGCGTAGTATACTATTGCCAGTACTGGTTTCTTAAAGCGTTAAAGTGGGAGGGTCGTCATCTGCGCAGTCGCGGGAGTCCAAAACGACGATAACAACACACGCTAAAAACGCAAAGGCTCATGGGTAGACGCTTGTTTGTAAACAATGAAACACTATGGCCATCTGGCGCATGCGCAGGTGACGAGTGCCCCGCTTTAACCATCAAACAAAGTCAATCGCCTGATTGTTTGCAAAATTAAACTACTACTATAAACAGCTACATTATGTTTTTTCGTGATGACAACCCAGAATTATTAAGAGGAATTATGCAACAATGAAATGAACAGTGGGGGTTCTGGCGTTATGACACTCACTTTCTCCTTCACTTAAAGTATAGTTGTAGGTTTGTGGGCGTTTTTTTTCTTACCCAGGCAATCCTGTATGAAGACTGCTAAATTTTCGGAACTATGTCAGTGATGGAACGTACTCAAAAAAGGATTTTAAAATATAGGGAACCGAGACACGCGTATGTCATTAGAAGTCCCGAGAGTTTATTTACGTTGCACTTTGAATGGTAATTCACTGTCCATGACATATGCAAATGAGTTGCTGGCCTAAGAACGGTGCTGCGGTGCGCATGGAAGGTAGGAGGTGGGTGACTTCCTCTCATGGCTTGTCAGGCTTATGTCACCCTTATGTCACAAACAAGCTGATGTTGCTATAAAACTCATTAAACATGTTATTACCTATTTTAAATCATCTTATACTTTACATGCTAACTTCCAAGCACAATGTAAATGTTCTTCTCTTAAGCACTATTAGTACTGTACCTAGTAGTAGTTGTGTCTTTTTTATGTGATTTAGTTACTTCTTTTTGTTATACTTTTATTACAATTAGCTAAAATTGAGATGTAATTTCACAATACGGCGTAATAAAGTTATTATTATTATTATTATAATCGGTACCTGACTTTTCAGTGTCAAAAAATAACAACCTGAAACGAAAAGGTTGTTTTTAAACATCGCGGAAAAATCATGCACTCTGCGATGCCATCTTGGCTACCTTGATCGGAAATCCCCTTGTCGCCCAGCATGCACCGGTCATGATGTCACAATATGCGTTGTATGGCCGTGGTTGTCGACCTCTGGTACTTAGACACTCTATGAATACAAAGTCTCTCTCTGCCGACCTCTCAATGGTGATGTTTTGCGTAAATTCATCCAGCGAACCGGTAAGTTGTGATGCTGTACCGTAATTCCCGAGGTTCGCTTGACAAAACTGGATAACTGACCTAATGTATCATGTGCTTCATTATAGCACACACTTCACTATAAAAATAAACTATACAACTTAATCTTGGAAAAAACGAGAGTGGCATAATCGGTTCGTGAATTTACTTTCTTGTAGCTTTAGTTAACGTGGGGAAAATTTTCACTGACTTTCGATGGTTTTACAAATTATTACACAATAGCTCAATATGTCCTGAAAATAGTGAACATTTAACAATTTAAAGGGCGGTGGACATCGTACCGCGCATGCGTAATATTTGTGTTGATAAATATTAGTTTTCCCACAAAAACAAATTTTGACCCGGCGCAACGTACATGTTGTTGAACTCTTCCAATTACCAAATACATTACCTAGTTAAAGCTTGGTAACGTGCCAGTTTGTACTCGTTGGTCTGCGTAGCAGTCAAAATCGTCATCTTTGTTCATCTTTGAGACCGTATATCGCGCATGCGTGGCGCGACGACCCCGCCCTTTAATATATATCGCCTCATGACACATAGCCTGCATTAGGGTAAAATCATGTTCATTACATTGGTGGCAGCAGGCAGCAGTTAAGATATGGACAAGTAGCAAATTCAAACGCTGAATTTTATAAATTTAAGTGGAAGTGAAATATGCAGCAGCTTGGGACTACTGCAATATACGGATCATGCTGTTGACGATAACGAAACAAGATCCGAGAATGGAGAAGAAATTTAGCGACAGTGACCTGAATGTAAATGCAGAGGCATCATACACTGAATAGAATGGAATAGAATATTTTATTATCACTTTAAAGAAAATTTGACATTCCTTTGTTGGTACGTACATGATAGTAATGAATAGAATACAGCTTAAAATGTCAGCAGAAAATTATGGTATCATCACCATATTTGATGTTAAGTTTTTCCGTGTTGTATCCATTTTTGACAAATATCATGGACATCAC
This sequence comes from Saccoglossus kowalevskii, assembly GCF_978046115.1. Lineage (NCBI taxonomy): Eukaryota > Metazoa > Hemichordata > Enteropneusta > Harrimaniidae > Saccoglossus > Saccoglossus kowalevskii. The sequence continues at coordinate 24,205,021 of NC_140645.1, read as the reverse complement.
GATTATGTCATCTACATTGAGCAGACTTGGTAATTCACCAAGTAGATCATTGATGTAAATGTTCAAAAGGGTGGGACTCAACGGACATCCTTGTTTTACTACATTTTGTAGTTCAAATGCAGATGTTATTTGATTTCCTAATTTCAGGATACTTTTCTTGTTTTTGATACATGTCTTTGATGATATTGTACATATTTCCTTTCACATTGTTTTGTTGCAGTTTATATAATTAACCTGTATTCCATATGGTATCAAAACATTTTCTCAGATCAATAAAACAACAGTAGTGTTTTTTATTGAGTGACTGGTATTTCGTGATCACAGTATGGAGTGTAAGTATGTGATCTGCTGTTCTATGTTTCTTACAAAAACCACTTTGATGTGGATGGATAATCTCTTTGTCTTTTAGATACAATGTATAAGGCAAAAGAATGTTACCGCACCAAGACATACATGCAGGAAGAAATTGACACATGAATGAATACGACAGATCAGAGACTAGTTCTATTGATTCAGTGCGATAAACATGTACTTGACACCGGGACACAGATACAATCAATGAGTTGGTCAAAGTCGCTGCCCAATTCATGCTAACTATGTTACAATGTGACGATGGATTCATGAGACCAACCTTGAAGCATGAGAATGCCATCAAAGTCAAATGTGCATTTTGCAGTCATGGACTACTAACTACACGGGAACCAAACATTGTTCCTGAGACATTGAATGGCATTTCGATAAGGCACACTTTGAGCTGTGCAATTTGGTAACAAATAAATAAATGAATACGCATCAAACAATGATGTAGAACATTCACGCAAATGGTGGAGCAAGGGATGCCGAACTTGAATAAATTAAAATAAAGAGTATGCTTATTAATGAGGCTATACGATTACCTAATTATACCCAACTTATGCCGAAGAGAATATTACATTCTGGCTCACATATGCTGCTATTTTCCATTCTCTCCATTCTCTCCATTGCCTCTTATCAAGGACAAATTAACGCGGGTTTATGGGGATTTCTTTTCTTTTTCATCAAATACCCAAAGATTGTTTTGTGCAAAACTTTGGCTATTATTTGACAAAATATGAGAATATTCGGTAATATAACCTGTTGTTCAGCCACTACTCTTACTTCCGTAAACCATTGGTATTTATGCTAATTGTAATCTGGCTCCAGTAATTACAAGGAAAGTACTCCTTCTTTGTCATCATTTACTATGAAAGTACTTCATTTCTCAAAACGAGTTTGTTAACCACATTTGTGATATTTTCATAATACTGTCATGAATTTGTTTTCGCGTATCTGTTGACCGACTTAATTAGCTGATTATTAGCGAATTGCTGTGTTATGTCTGTCATCGTTTAGGTCTATTTGAAGTTTTGGACGGAACTTGGCTCAGTGATTTGGAACTAATTACGAAATAGTCGTCGCCATTCTGACAGTTTATATTCATAGTTATTAATGTAGTGAACGATTAATCAAAAGATATGACGTATTCAGTACTTAGTGTGATTGGCTATATGATTGAAGGTTACGCCCTAGAGTCTTTTTACTGCTTTGTAATTGGTTAGAGTTTTGAAAATGAATAAAGAGAGTTTGAGTTGGTCTTGGCGAATACTCCACGACTGACGCAGTCGAGTCCCGGAGAGTCGAGTCCTGGAAAGTCGAGTCCAGTCCAGGGGCGAGCCTTGAGGCAGTCCAGTCTTGGGCTAGTCTTGGGTCAGCCTTGTGAGATTCTTGGAGACTTTTCCCCAGGGCGCTGTGTCTTACAGAGTGCTCGACAGATCGACTAAGACGAGAGTTGAAACGTATTTCGTTGTGTGTGTCTTATTTGACTGTAAAGTTAAAGTGACTTTTCCGACCCCGTACCTCAAGGGGACGAGATAGAGAGACGAGACGAGTTTCCCCCTGACAAGTGTGGAGAACCCCGAAAGTAGAAGAATATCCCCCTGATAATACATAACTTTATATAGTATTCGTTGTTCAAGTTCAATATATGTAACCCCCATAGTACTTTGGGAAACCCTGACATTCCCTTTGTACATACAAATATATAGTAATATGGTAACATGGCTTAAAACAATATACATGTATAACGTCAAATCCATTGTACAATATTATATGACAACCAGCCTTGTACGTACACGTCATCAAATATCTGGCAGATAAATTATTTTAAAGCGTGGTATCTCACTTAATTAAGAGTGACTCGAATTAATTAAAAGGTACTAACCAAATGTATGCAACCCAAGGTGTGTTAAGTAGGTTGATGCATGTTGTCCAATTGTGTATTAACTTAATGCATGGCATAAACTGTGCGTAAGGAGACCAATGAAATGGAGACATTTTTTAGTACGGTGCTTATATAGATTTCTGTCTATATTAAGTCCTAAATATTTTACGATTTGCTGCAGTGGAGCGCCATTTATTGTACAAATTTGTGTATTGTTATTTTTATTCTAAACAAAAGAGACTAACATGTAATTGGTTTTGTTAGTATGATTATTCGCATTACACCAGAAATTAATATATTAATCGATATTGTGCATATAAATGATTTAGTAAATGAGTGGAAAAAGAGTGGAATCATTAGCAAAGAACTTGAATTTAAAGAATGTTGAGGAGGTTGGTAAGTCTTTTATGTAAATTAGGTAGAACAGAGGCCCTAAAATGGAACCACGTGGGCATGATATTTGATAGGTATTAGTTGAGGTTTGCAAGTTATTTGTTGTGACATATAGTTCCCGAACCATTGAAGTTGTGTGCCACGAATGTTGTAGTTTTTATCCAGTAGTATGGGGTGGTATTTGTATCAAATGGCGTTGAGGAGTATAAACATGGTACAAGAATAATGTTCCCTTTATCAATGTCATTAAATAGACCATAGATTATGTCAATTAGAGCTAGTTTGGTGATATAGTTTTTACGAAAGACATATTAGTTTTTTGTTTTAAATTTGTTCAAATATGATCTGCTTGCTTACTATATTTTTTTCAATAATCTTTCTAATGATAGGGAGAATAGAGGTTGGTCAATAGTTATCCGGAAAGCCTTTTTTGTAGATTGGAATTACTTTAGCAGTTTCGAGCCGATCGGAGGAAACACCTACCGCCAGTGTCGAGTTTGTGATGTAACTGTGTTTTCTTTTCTATATGGTGCAACGTTTTTATATAAGACGAGCATGAATATGATTATGATCGCTGGCTTTACATTAAAGCGGGGGAATCGTCAAGTGCACATACGTCAGATGGCCATAGAGTGTCACTGTTTACACAAACAAGCGTCTACCCATGAGCCTTTACGTTTTAGCGTGTGTTGTTATCTATCGCTATAAATTAAAGTTGAATATCCTGTGACTTAACATAGAAATGTTTGCGGAGCTTAGATTTAGTAAAGGGGTGAGTACGGTACAGTTATATTAATATAAAACCAAACCTTCCCCCTTTACTAAACCTAAGCTACGCAAACTTGAATTAAAGCGGGGGAGTCGTCACCTGCGTATGCGTCAGATGGCCATAGCGTGTCAATGTTTACAAACAAAAGTTTACCTATGAGCCTTTGCGTTTTTAGCATGTGTTTTTTATCATCGCTTGGGACTCCGCGCGTACAATTACACACACACAAACAAACAAAACAAGTGAAAAAAGCCACATTGACCTGAACTTTTTGATTTCTAATCGTGATTTCAGTTTTTATAAATTTTGCTACATTGGTGCAAACGAGTAGGTTCTTACTGGAAATTAATTCACCTATGCCTCTGGTGATTTACTATTGAGATCGTGGATGTGTGAATTGGTATTTATTCCATATGATAAGATTCTTTTGTGGCGGCCAACTTCAATATTAAGAGTTTGGTCACTCACGAAATTAGGAGAGACAGACTCGTAAATCTGTTTTCTAGTTTGTTTAAGATCGGCTCCCAAGATGAAATTTTGTTCTATATATATGTTCTGAGTTTGTTTCTTCATTAGACGAGGTTCTACTGTCATCGAGAACCCCAGTCTTCTAGTGCGAAATAAAAGACTGTTTTGGGTCAGTGTGGTTTTAGGTAATTTGAGATAGATTCATTTTATCCGATTAATGAATTGGATGGCTTTGCTTGGTGTCACTCAGCAAAGAAGTTACTCTCAGATACCGTTTGGTTCTAATTTGATAGTAGTTACCGTGCCGTTTATTCGTCAATGGAGGTAAAGAGGTTTGGCTACACGTCTTACGTGTACGCGAAACATCACGCATTTTTCACGCATTTTTGTGGCGATGTCATCGATTTCGGAGAACTTTTTTGGGGGGGGGGGATTCACCCAAACGTTAATATTGTCCTAAATGTTATGAGCCCGGATTTAATGTCACACGAGACAAAATACTAGGAAGAACACAGGTTATGTTAAGAGTTTATTATAAAAGATTGTAATGGAACAAAATAGCGGTTTTTAGCCCCGAATGAGGTCAATGAGCATTACGCCATGCGATCAATTTATTTTCGATTCGGACAATCGAATGAGTAGTGATGTATTTAAACAGAAACAGCGCAAATTGTAGATATATTTAAAGCGGGGGAGTCGTCACCTGTGAATGCGTCAGACGGTCATAGCGTGCCGTTGTTTACAAACAAGCGTCTACCCATGAGCCTTTTCGTTTTTAGCATGCGTTGTTGTCGTCGGTTGGGACTCAATTCCCGTGCGTGCGCAGGTGACGATCCTTCCGCTTTAATAGACCGGTCGGTTATCGTCATGCTTACTCAAATTTATGTAAACAAACAGCGTGTTTTACACGCGTAATATACGTCCCTATCGGTCCCATATCGAACAGGACGTGACGCGACGACCACCGCCACCGGCAGGGACAATTCATCGGATTCACAACATATCAACAAAAAATCACAGCAAAGTAACACAGTACAGGTTGGAAATGTTTTATTGTCTGTTCACGTTGACCTCATCTGATCTCTGTACTGAAAAATGTAATAATAATAAACAAATGTTTACTCTGATATTTAAAAAAAGTTTTAGTATTCATGTTAAATCATTATTTAAAGCGGGAGTGTCGTCACCTGCGCATGCGTCAGATGGCCATAGCGTGTCATTGTTTACAAACAAGCGTCTACCCATGAGCCTTTGCGTTTTTAGCGTGTGTTGTTATCGTCGCTTGGGACTCAATTCCCACGCGTGCGCAGGTGACGACCCTCCGCTTTAAAGATTATTGTTTCTAAAAATTGCAAAATTAAGGTAGAAGCCTAGTCATAATTTTTGACAAAATTGGTCATAAATTGCATGACAATGTTCATTAGTTTATTATGTACAATAATGAAGCTAATGTCCCATGGTACAATGAAATAGCATTATTTTGTGTTTTACAGTTATGCTTTTTGAGAAACGTGTCCTAATATTTCTTGAAAATTGCTATTTTTAGAACAATTCCATAGAACACAATGTTAAAGTAAAATTGTATTTTTTGACACCCAGATTTTTTAAATAATTCAGAACAATATATGATTTTTTCAGCCTATGTCACCAGGCTAGATTTTGAGATATTGCATAATATCTCTGCCATAGGAACCTGTGGTAAAAGTGTTATAATAGTGTCAAAATGGCGACTTTCCACTAAAATACAACCATCAATTTTTCGAAAAAAAGGCTGGTGACCTCCAACTTTTTTTTAGGTCAATATCCTTATATTGCCTTAGAGTACAATTTATTGCAAAATGAATAAATTCTGGGTTTTTAATTCATGAGTTTTCTTTCTGCATTTTAGTTATTATTTTGCAAAAAAGTAGTAGCTGGAAACAAAATCAGTGTCTCCAGTTATTTTTTTGCAGTACTCTCTAACAATTATTGTAGAATCTACAGCAACCTATCTTTAAAATCCCCCTTCCTTCGACCTAGAAAGACCTTCCATCGCTATCGAGGCAAAAATGGGTCACACATACAAAATAATGTTACTCGGCTGAAGCTAGCCACAGTCCCTCTATAGAGTGACTGTGAGCTAGCAGACACTCCCAGTAGACAGTGGAAGCTAGCAGACACACTAGCAGCCAGTTTCCGTGATGCACGTCAGTGTTCGCGGCGCATCCAACGAGCGACGAACGCAATGTCGTCAACTCTTACAAAGATTATAGCAAAAATAATAACAACAGAAACAAGTTAGGAAATAAAATTGCTACATGTACAGCCAGTTTAAAGATGGTTAAGGCGGCCAAATTGCAGAAAGCCTTTGTGTAACAGTTACCGTAAATCGCATTGAGAACTTACAACACACGGAAGTGTAAATGTCGCACTGATGCATAGAATTGTGGGTAAATTTATGGGTCAAGGGTGAAGGATCAACTGTATTCCCCAGTCTCTCAGCTTATTTCATGGAATATAATGCATGTGTTTGGGTCACGTAAATGTTACTAAGAATCATATACAGCGACACAATGGGACAAATTGATAATCAAATTTGAATCTGTTCAAGAATTTTTTGTTGTGGACCTCACTGGAGAAATTACTCAACAAACACACGTCCCACGTTTTAGGATGTTGTAGTTGGGAGTCACCAATATTTACCCTCTTCGCCCATTATTTTACACAGCATCTTATCCGAGACTGACAATGACGTTATTTCACTTTGGAAACTGTTTTGCGCTTGCCTATGTGCCATATTTGATCACATATAAGTGTTCCGGACTGTGAGTATTCTGTACTTTTTTGTTTAAAATATTTCGACATGCCATTTAATTATTGAAACTTCGAAGTACAAGCATTGTACGTGTTATGGCTTGGTATAACGTCGGCAAATCAATCTTACATTCCCTGGCTTACGGGAGATTATGAGAGTTCCATGTTTTGTTTGAAAAATAATATGGGTAACCGTTAACTCCCACCACGAAAATGAATGAATACGACGCTGATGACGTCATTGGCCAGAAACATTTGTGCCCGCATCCATCAGCGGTGGTCAGTCAGTTCGCCCCAATGCACATTCGCCCCAGACCAGTTCGCCCCAAAGTCGGTTCGCCCCAAGTTTACTGGTGTTCGTTTTCGCGGTTATGCGTGCAAGGAAATGTGGTTTTGAAATATTTTAAAAATTATACTTAAGTAAAAACCACATCGAAGGAGGCTGATCGCCGCGATTGTAGCATATCGCCCGAAGAGTCGAACCGGTGTCGTGCCATATGCGTCGTGATAGCGATACTTTGCCTTTTTTTGCCATGCGCTGTGATAGCGATTTTTTGCCCCTTTTTCGATTGACTTATCTCCCCTGGCTTGCCTTACAAACATGAATGAACCAACCAATCAATCGGTGTTGTGTGGTTTCGGCGTTCCAGTTTTAACGCACGGATTAAAAATACGGTGCCGCCGTCTTGAACGTTCCATTCAAAAGGGGGTGGTGTGTGTCACAAGGACTGTGGTCACGCTAAAGGGATCACGAGACTTGTTATAATTATATATACAACGTAGTTATATTAACATTATACACGTATTATATTTGTTTAGTTTTCAGAAGTGAAGAATAGTTATCAAGGGTTTATGAATGCAAGAACACAGTATTCATTTTGAAAAAATAAAACGTAGTAGTATTCTGTGTGTTTGTTCTCTGCCATTGTTGGCTCTACATTGCGTGATAGTAGTACACCATGCACACACCATCAAAAAGGTGTGACCGCGACACCTTTTCAGTACCGAATAACACCTATTAAACTGGGCGTCTAGAAGACCCAGTAACGTGGAGCTTTGTGACATGAAGTTGTGGTACAGCAACAACCAATTTATTTGTAGTCCATTGTATATGTGTTTTACATTCATTTTGTGACGTACACCGTTATTCAAGTCCAGGGGAAATGTTGAAAATCATATTTGATTCTCAAAAATAAACATTACTCTGCAGTTTGTGCGCATACCTAGTATATCGCGAAACAATTGACCACACCCACTGTTACATTAAGAACTTCGATGTTATGTACTATCGTAAATTTAAAGAACTTCGATGTTATGTATTTTATAGTCGTTACCTGTTCGTTATTTTAAGAACTTCGATGTTATGTATTTTATAGTCGCTCCCTGTTCGTTATTTTAAGAACTTTGATGTTATGTATTTTATAATCGTTACATTATCGTAAATTTTAGAACTTCGATGTTATGTATTTTATAGTCGTTACCTGTTCGTTATTTTAAGAACTTCGATGTTATGTATTTTATAATCGTTACATTATCGTACATTTAAGAACTTTGATGTTATGTATTTTATAGTTGTTACCTGTTCGTTAATTTAAAGAACTTCGATGTTATGTATTTTATAATCGTTGCATTATCGTAAATTTAAAGAACTTCGATGTTATGTATTTTATTGTCGTTACCTGTTCGTTATTGTAAGAACTTCGATGTTATGTATTTTATAATCGTTACATTATCGTACACTTAAGAACTTCGATGATATGTATTCTCGTACTTTCGAACAACCAATAAAGTTAGAACGTAAAAGCACTGTTTGATAGGAACATCATGAAGCTCACTGGTTTCAGATATAATATACTAGCCAAGCCGACACAACCCCTATTGCTCAATAGAATAATCCAAGATGGCGATGTTTGAGAAACGGTTCGTTGAAGATCGATTCGACCTTTCGATAAACTATTCAAAGCTCGTCCAGTTTACGGATCTCATCGAAGCCTGAACGGAAAGATTGCTGGCTGCTTTGACCTGTGAACGCCAATTATAAAATCTATCGGGTCGGAGAGTGTCGTACGGACTAATAGGTCAAACGAGTCTGCGATCATAGCACACGGCACAGCACGGGTTCGGGCGATATGCTACAATCATGAATCGCGGCGATCAGCGTCCTTCGATGTGGCTTTACTTTAGTATAATTTTTAAAATATTTCAAAACCACATTTCCTTGCACGCATAACCGCGAAAACGAACACCAGTAAACTTGGGGCGAACCGACTTTGGGGCGAACTGACTGTGGGGCGAACTGACTATGGGGCGAACTGGTCTGGGGCGAATGTGCATTGGGGCGAACTGACTGTGAATCCCATCAGCAACTGACAACACTGTAGCTCTGATTCACTATATACATGTACTACCGGGTATATAGATTTGTAATTTGTCTGGCCGAGTTAGCTAGTGTATGTATGGCTTAGTCTTGCAGAGAAATCAGTGTAGACTAGATGCAGTAATAATCTATAGTGAATAATGCTAATTACCTAGCAGTTAACCAGGCCATTCTTGAATGTACTCGGAATGGCAGGATTCCAGGCTAAAATCTGTGGGACGATTGCAAAATCATAAAGGTATACAATACAATCCTTATGCAAGTTGCCAAACACCAGGCCAAACTTGTTCAAGCCGAAAATGGGTATTTTTGTATTAGTTTAGCCGCAACATTCTACAGTCACTAGGTTCGAAAATATGTTTGTTACATTCTCAAAGACGGAAATTCGTCCTGATCCTCAAACATTGCCAGGACCAGAAATAGACAATGGAAAATGTCTTTTCAGCGAAAATTAATTCCAGCTAAAATAAAGCATTTTACAGTATATCAGTCTGTTTCTGTGTGAGAATGGAGGGGTTGATTTCAGTTCTGATGAGCTATCGATCATTTACGCAGTGAAATCAACCCCCCTATACATACAACGTCTTTTCACCTGAGTGTGCAGATTTCTAAAGTAATGACACATCTTGAGACTTGTGTATTGAGTTTATTATGACCAGTCTATATATGGAGAACGTGTGTACATTTTGTGATTATTTTGACACATATACAAGTTAGGATACCAGTGATAAATGTATGAGTAGAACTATATTATTTTTTGTTTTACAGGTCAGAGTATAGTGCATTTTGGAAATGTGTTCAAGCAGGATTCGCCTATCTTTTTACACAGCTCTGCAAGGTACTAGATTTTCATATTCAACTGACAGTGAAAACAAATGTTATGACATACAACCCTTGTGATATGGCGACGTATTTACAAGTGATCTTCATGACTTGTTTAAATACTACGATCGCATAGGGTTGTTGTGTAATAACATCTTTATCATAAGTGTAAATGGTTTCACGATCTGTGATGTGCTGTGGAACACTACAGATGATTTTTGGTGCAGATTTTATTATTAGTCTTTATTCAGACAAAGCCCGAAAACCCAGAACTTATGTGTCAGTCTGCATGTGTGTATGCATGCATGCATCCACAGCTGTATTTCAGACATGTCTTTTGTTATAAAAATACACTAAAATCAGGTATTTTGACATCTTTGGAACCAGATCTCAGACATGTGTAATCGTAATTTTTTAAACTCATTGAATGTCTGGATTCTTAACCACAGGGACAGTGCTATGCATTGCAAGTGTACTGTTATAACGACAGACATGCAAACTCTTAGTCAAAGTTCATAAAACTTTTCATAGTTGATTGGAGTAATCGTGATATTGCACATATTCAATTTAAAACTAACAATTCAATTTTGTTGATCATGACCTTTAGTGGATTAATTTCGTAATAATTTTGAAAATTGTGAAGGTAGTAGGATAATCTTTTTGCTAGAAAAATGATAAAAACATATCAAACCTAAAACCTATACATTTGTAGAAAGGATTTTAGCAAACCAAAATTGTTTAAAATTGAAAGTGAAGGAAACAGCAATTTTACAGTCTGTCAGTATTTACAGTTTGTGCTGTGATTGTTTACAGTACTTTGTGATATTACATATAAATGATCTGGCAAACCTAGCAAAAGTTGTCTGATTGTTCTTGAAATGGCTCACAGTGTTGTAGTATTGCAACAGTTTTACAGTGTGGTCAGAAGCTGACAATTATATATATGGATTTTCGTAATTATTTTTTTTACTTTGTTTTCAGATGCTTGTGTTAGCTACATTCTTTCCTGCCTCAGATCCAATCAGTGGTAGCTTAGACATCCTGGGAGTGAGTACCAATTAGAATACATCTGGGAATTTATATAAGTGCTATTAATACGGTACATTTGTCACATGGTTTCAATCATAGTTACTTGCAAGCAATATGGCTGAGAAAATTAATATGCAAGTTTTTGTTTTGCAGGAATTTATGAAGGCGACAATAGACATAGCTGACTTAGTAGGGCTATATTTTGTAATGACGAGTATAGCTGGAAAAGGTGAAATTAAGTTTATGGTTGCTGGAATGGGATGGGCTACAGCAGAGTTGGTCATGACCAGATTTCTACCATTGTGGTTTGGTGCACGGGGCGTTGAGTTTGACTGGAAATATATTCAGATGAGCTTTGATTCAAATATCAGTTTGGTAAGTCTACCTCAGCGTACCTAGGGGAAGCGGCATTTAAAATAAATTTGTGTACATTATGTTAATATAATTTATTTCTTGTTGTCAGCTTCAACTATGAATTATTCATTTCAACTAGAAACCTGCAGACAGGGACATTCCCTCATTTGAAATGCTTTGCATTTCCCATCAAACACCTTCGGCGTGAATATCTAAGATACAAAATTACATTAGGCCCGAGGACTGTCGACAGTCTAAAGTAACCCTAAACTTCAAGTTAGCCACTTTTGAGCAAAATGTGATGCCTGGTCTTACAAGTGACATAAAGATTTTAAAAATTTGATGAAGCATTCCCTCCTCCCTCTCGCTTTAATATTTAGTCCCCGTTCGGACGCAGTCCGAAAACGGGGACTTATGTTTTGCCCTGTGTGCGTCCGTGCGTCCGTGATCACCTGTATCTCGAACATGCATGGATCGATTAAGTTCAAACTTCACTCATACATCACACATTATATGGGACATATGCACATGCATTTTTTTCATGATCCGATTAACGATAGCCGAATAGCGGCCATTTTAAGGCCGAAAATGCATCAAAATCGCACATTTTCACCATTCCGGACCCGGATCTCAGTTATGCATAGACGGATTTTGTTCAAATTTGGTACATACATTAAACATAATAGGACCTTGATGCACGTCATTTTTTTTTTTGGATCGGGTTCGAAATGGCCGACTGGCGGCCATTTTGTTTTAAAGAATTCAGTTCTGGATCCGTATCTGAGACATACTTGGATTGATCGATTTCAAACTTCACACACACAAGGTACATCATGTCACAAATATGTATGTGCATTTGTTTCATGATCTCATTAACGATAGCCAAATGGGGGCCGCTTTAAGGCCGAAAATGCATTGAAATCGCACATTTTCACCATTCCGGACCCGGATCTCAGTTATGCATGGACGGATTTCATTCAAATTTGGTACATACATTAAACATAATAGGACCTTGATGCATGTCATTTTTTTTTTCGGATCAAGTTCGAAATAGCCGACTGGCGGCCATTTTGTTTTAAAGAATTCAGTTCTGGATCTGTATCCGAGACATGTCTGGATTGATCAAGTTCAAACTTCACACACACAAGGTACATCATGTCACAAATATGTATGTGCATTTGTTTCATGATCTCATTAACGATAGCCGAATAGCGGCCATTTTAAGGCCGAAAATGCATCAAAATCGCACATTTTCACCATTCCGGACCCGGATCTCAGTTATGCATGGACGGATTTTGTTCAAATTTGGTACATACATTAAACATAATAGGACCTTGATGCACGTCATTTTTTTTTTTGGATCGGGTTCGAAATGGCCGACTGGTGGCCATTTTGTTTTAAAGAATTCAGTTCTGGATTTGTATCTGAGACATGCTTGGATTGATCGAGTTCAAACTTCACACACACAAGGTACATCATGTCACAAATATGTATGTGCATTTGTTTCATGATCTCATTAACGATAGCCAAATGGGGGCCGCTTTAAGGCCGAAAATGCATTGAAATCGCACATTTTCACCATTCCGGACCCGTATCTCAGTTATGCATGGATGGATTTTGTTCAAATTTGGTACATACATTAAACATAATAGGACCTTGATGCACGTCTTTTTTTTTTCGGAGCAACTTCGAAATGGCCGACTGGCGGCCATTTTGTTAAAGAATTCAGTTCTGGATCCGTATCCAAGACATGTCTGGATTGATCAAGTTCAAACTTCACACACACATGGTACATCATGTCACAAATAGATATGTGCATTTGTTTCATGATCTGCTTAACAATAGCGGAATGATGGCCATTTTAAGGCCGAAAATGCATCAAAATCACATATTTTCACAATTGCAGAACCGGATCTCAGTCATGCATGGATGGATTTTGTTCAGATTTAGCACAATGTGTTGTACATATGCAGGTGCATTTCGGTCATGATCTGCTTTGAATGTATATGTCACTCAAATATGAACGGAACGGGGACGTGTCATTGACAATGACTTGTTTAATTGTTGTTGTTTGCAACTGAGCCCTACAAAACACACCAAATATGTCAGGTAAAGAAATTCTTATTGGTTTGCTATTTATTTTCAGGTACAACACATCACAACAGCTACGTTAGTGTGGTTATGGGGTAGAAATGATTTACACAAATCTTTACAACCTGTGGTAGTGACGTTATTAGGACTCAGTTGTTACAGACCTCTCATTGTGGAGTAAGTACATGTATATTGTCAAATCATTTATTTTTAAACATTTAATTTCACTATTTCGATGTTTTGGGCATATTTACTTGGTTTTCTATTCATGAGTTTGGCAGGGAAGCAATTAGTGCAATTATGGTTACCTTGAATACAAACGCGTACATCATGTGTCATGCATTGCATCATGGGAAAAAGGCAACTTAGTAGACATTTGCATAACACGATTTGATAATAAAGGCGCATATTACTGTAAAATGACTAATTTTCACTGGGTTTAAATTTCGCTGATTTACCATTTCAGGCATATTCAGTGGGTTTTAAATTCACGGTTTTATCATTTAGATAATGTGTTCTATGCTGAATTTTACATATTCACTGGGTTTTAATTTAGCGCATTTTCCAGTCAGTGAAATAAGCAAAATTAAAACCCAGTGAATAATTAACTCTTTTACAGTAAGTTATCCTGTTGCAAAGGAACAGAAAAATAAATGATCATTATCAGAGCTGGTATAAAACAGAATGCTGAATAAAAAAAAAAATTCTCCCGCAGTTTATACAGGGATGAGAAAATAGTTCCCATTTCGGATTTTCAGCTAAATGAGGGTATGTTTTGGGGTCTAATATATTGGTTAACCAATATTCCATAAATTTTGGAACATTTGCTTGATAAGTACAATACCTAGAAAATAAATGTATTTGGTTGAAAAGCAAAACTCCGGTGCCACGCATGTCCACTGAATTGTTAATTATTAAAAGAATATTTTCACCCAAAGTTTGTAAAGTGATCTGATCATATAGTTTTGGTGCTATTCTGGAAAATCAAATTTGGCTACACTACCTGTAAACACATAATTTGAGAAAGTGGTGAAAACACAAAACATTACATAACTAAAAAATGTTCTGGATCATTCACTTGAAATTTGGCACATTGATGTACATTAATCTTGATTATTAATTATGTTGTAGGGATTTTGAGTCAAAAGTATACCGTAAAAACTCGCCTACTCTAAAAATTCGAACACCTAGTTGTTTGGTGGGTTTTCGTAATTTATTGACCTTCAAAATTCTGACCTCAACAGAGATTGCTCACTTATTTTTACTCCAAAAATTTGTTTGGAGACGCGACATTCTATGTTGACACAGGAAAGTGTGTGTAATCTTGTTTGACATTTAATTTGCAATGCAACTGTATACAACCCAACTTTTATATTTGTTGAATTTTGACTGGCCAAAAATTTATCATTACAGTATTTTGTATTTTAAAAACCTGACCATTTTTCCAAACAAATTATTTAAAAGTGGTCGAATTTTTAGAGTTTTCACGGTGATCACAAAAATCAAGACCAGTCAGCTTGTTGACTACTGAAGAGAAAGGGTATTCACGAAACAAAAAACAAGACGATATTTTGTTAATGGTAACGTCTGAAGCCGCAAACAAAAATGTGATTTTTGTTATTTACCAAAATTCAAATCCCTCAACTATAGAGAGATATTTTTCAAGGTAATGTTTCAATACTGTAAAATACTTTATTTTCGCTGGAATTAATTTTCGCTGAAAAGACTTTTTGGGTGTTTTGTATGGAATTTATTTTCACTGATTTCTGACGAGTTGAATGTAAAATATAAGAAATATATTCGCTAGATTTTATTTTCACTGAATCATTCCTTCAGTGAAAATAGCAAAAATTAATTCCAAGCAAAAATAAAATATTCTACAGTATATGATTTTCTATTGATTCAATGTCATGCCAGGGAATGCGCATAATTAGTTGCATCACGAAAATTCTCTGCGCATCAGTGATGTAGCATATTAGAGGGTGGACTGGTAGGTTCCCTTGCCCACCTCCCTGCACACCCATGACTCTACAATTAACCATGTAATTTTTCCTTGCTTCTACAGGATTCTCATCCATGCTATTGGGTTGGGTTCATGGACATTACTTCTGGCTAAAGCACTGTTCACTGGATGCATTGGAATTGTAGGACTTCAGATTTACATCGGACTCGCACATGCTGTAAACGCAAACAACTGAAGAGAGATGACAAATATTATAGTGGCATAGATAGAAGATGAAATCATTTGAAGGGGGGGTATATTCCTGCAGTCGTCAGAACCATCACCTCTGTGGAGCAAACCATTCTACTATATAGGGGTGTCCTCAACACCTAGAAATGTGACTGTATAGTTGTAAAAGTGTTTCTGAAAAAATGGGCAAGTGTGGTCTCTTGAATATTGACTCACAGAAGAAGAAGCTATTGACTTTGCAGTTATGTGTGGTATTTGAGAACTTGTTTGTGGTCAATAAAAAATGTACATCAGAGTGAGACGGTATTTGTTACAAATAAAATAAAAGAAAAAATAACCTGTTTCTAAATTATAGCTTAGACACCCCCACCATAATAATGGTTTGACCCTTGTATGTCATCCATAGTAGTGTTTTCTGTACCAGTGAAGTTTGTCTGTGAAGTTTGTGATGTCATGTTTATGTGACTAGATCAATTACAATTACTCTGGTATTCACATTTTTTTCAAAAATTCATGTATTGTGCATAATTCTTGAGATTTTACTTGTTTTTGTGCAAGTGTTTCTGATTGACTGATTTACCAAAATATCTAGCCAATCACAGCAGTTTCTTTTCTTTTTTTATGTACTTGTACTATTCTTGTAGACTTAATTCCTTCCATTGTAAAAATTGCTGATCGGAAAATGTCTGTTTTTGTAGTTTTTGACTCCCATGTGCGAAGCACAAAATGGGAGTCTTTGCAGTTAGTGTGTGTGTCTGTATGTGTGTGTGTATGGGTGTGTGTGTATATGTGTGTCCGTCTGTTCCACTGATATCTCAAGAACCATACATCAGTTTTTGATGAAACTTGGTGCATAGATGCTCTGGGCCAATGCGCAGATTTGATTAGGTTTTGGTAAAATTCCATGCATATTAATTACCTAATTTGCATGATAATAAGCTAATTTTTAGCTGTTCCATTGATATCTAAAGAACCACTCATTGGATTTTGATGAAACTTGGTATATAGATGCTCTGAACTTGTGCGCAGATATGATTAGTTTTTGGTAAAACTCCGTGCATATTAATTACTTAATTTGCATGATAAATAGCAAATTTTTAGCTGTTCCATGACTGTTCCACTGATATCTAAACAACCACTCATTGGATTTTGATGAAACTTGGTACATAGCTGCTCTGAACTAATGCTAGGTTTTGATTAGTTTTTGGTAAAAATTACCTAATTACTAATTACCTAATTTGCATTATGATTAGTGAATTTTCGGTTTTTCAACTGATCAAGTACTAATCATCACATTTCAATGAAACTTGGTACATAGATGTCATAGGACACTGCACAGACCTGATAGTTTTTAGGGTAATATCAGTGCATATTAATTACCTAATTTGCATAATTAATTAATTTTCAGCTTTTGATGTTTCAAGTAGTAAGCATTACATTTCAATGAAACTTGGTACATAGATACTCAAGGACTATGCAGAGATTCATTTTTTGGGATAAATATTTGTGCATATTAATCACCTAATTTGCATAATTAGTTATTTTTCAGCTTTTCCACAGATATCTCAAGTACTAATCAGCACATTTCAATGAAACTTGGTACATAGATCCTTTAGGACTATCCAGAGACCTGATTAGTTTTAGGGTAAATAATTGTGCATATTAATTACCTAAT
Source organism: Saccoglossus kowalevskii (assembly GCF_978046115.1). Classification (NCBI taxonomy): domain Eukaryota; kingdom Metazoa; phylum Hemichordata; class Enteropneusta; family Harrimaniidae; genus Saccoglossus; species Saccoglossus kowalevskii. Next base: position 24,187,820 of record NC_140645.1, on the reverse strand, counting down.
TTGCATAATTAAACACTTTTAAGCTATCACACTGATTTCTAAAGTACTAATTATTCCATTTCAATGAAACTTGGTACAAAGATGCTCTAGGACAATGTACAAACCTGATTAGTTTGGGGTTAAATTCTGTTTATATTAATTCCCTAATTAGCATAATAATTCATAATTTTTTTGCTTCCAATCACATTTCAATAAAACTTGGTACATAGATGGTCTGTTACATTGCGCAGACCTCATTAGTTTTACACTCAAATCTGTTCATATTAATTATCTGATTTGCATTATTAGTTTTCAGCTTTTCCATCACTATCTCAATCAAGTACAAGTAATTTTGAATTATATTTAATGTGTCTCCAATACTCTCAGCACATGGGAGTTCTTTCTAAGCTTTCTTTGATTTATTTTTAAAATATTTTGACAAACCAGAAAGAATTGTGAGTGAACTCTTTTTGAACTGATGTGCACGATGGCCAGATATGTTTTTTTATTATTCTAACATCACAATTTTTCATTCTGTGCATATTTCACACAGGAAACTAAGCTGCATGTTCCGAAATGTGAAATGAAATACTGTAGAATACTTTATTTTAGCTAGAATTAATTTTCGCTGAAAAGGCTTTTTGAGTGTTTTGTTTGGTATTTATTTTCACTGATTTTTGACAAGTTGAATGTGAAATATAGAAAATAAATTCCAAGCAAAAATAAAGTATTCTACAGTAGTTCAATGTATTGTCACTGCTCCATAAATTGTAGGAAGTAAATTAAATATACATGTATGTAATTATTTATTACGTTTCTGTCAAACTTGCTACGCTACTCTACAATACAAAATCAGGTTAAATGACATAAACGCACTTTTACGAAGATAATACTTTATCATATGCAGTATCAGTGATGTAAAGTCGTGTATTAAAAATTATTTCTTTTGTGAAATCTGCATGAACCATGATCAATCGTACTGCGAAGACTGCTGATAGAACTAGCCCACAATTTTGTAAAAATGTTGCCAATGTGTTTCCATATAAATACATTGTCTTAAAATAAATATTGTTTAATTGCAGGTGGTAAACTGGCTGCAAAGTATGTGCAAGGAACATTTTTCCTGCATGCAAATGAGTAACTATTCTAATGTTAGTTTCTGCTGGTAAAACACCTGGAAATGCATACATGCATGTGTTAAGCAGCAGGCTTGGAACTTGTAAAAATTACTACAGTTGTTTAATAAATATGATATCATGGGTCCCGAATTTTGATATTCTCTTTATTAGCTCCGCTGTCGATTTCGTTGAGCGGAGCTTATCATATGAGTGATTGTCTGTCGGTGTCCGCATCAACTTTTTAGCTCTGCTGTTGACTTTGTCGACGGAGCTTATCATATGAGTGATTGTCCGTCGTCCGTGTCAATGTTTTACTTTTTCGACTTCTTCTTGAAAACTGCAAGCCTGAATGCTTTGATACTTGGTGTATATGTACCTTGGTTGGACCTCTCTTAGATTTGTTCTTTTCGTGGTGATATCTTCAATTCTCTAATTTTGATGAATATTTTTGCCATTTTTGGTAAAAGTGATATTTTCGACTTCTTGCTTTCATGTGTTACATGTAGTTAACTCTCTCAGATTTGTTCATTTTCTAATGATATCTGCAGTTCTTTTATTGAAAAGTGCATTGCTAACAGCGGAGCTATCTCAGTCGAGAGGCTGCTTATTTAAATAAACATTGCAGACTGACTTTATTTTCCACCTAAATTTTCCAAAACAATTTTTATACCAAGGTGGCGTAATTACTTTTTTTTGATGTCTGCATCAAAACAATTTTTTAAAACCCCACAAAATCTGCCACAAGCCCTCAAATTTTCAAAATGATCAAACCCTGGAATAACAAATAACTTTGATAGATATAAGTATGACATGCTGTTCACAAATTGAAATTTGACTCGTGAATCTGCATTTTGCTATTTAAACAAAATAGATCGAGGTGCACTCCCATGTTTTAAAAGAGGCAAGACAAATCCCCCTATTTATTTTGTCAGAAATTTGGGCAGGTGAACTAACAAATGACACAAATAACCTAGAGCATATTTGTAATAATTATTATCGTTTTATTCTTGGTGTTAGTAAATTTACACCATCAGCTGGTATAAGGGGTGAACTAGGTAGATTACCAGTAAGAATAAATGCAATGGTTTCAAAGGTTAAATACTGGTACAGAATAAATTTGCTTCCTGAAAATCACATATTGAAATGTGCATTAAAGGAAATACAAAATAATTCTACCTGGATTACTCAAATAAAAACAATTTTTGGAGAAAAAAACTTGTCTAAAATAAAAGAAACTTACAAGATCAACAATATTAATCAACTAACCAATGTTGTAAGAACAAAGCTATCAATTGAATTTATTCAATCATGGAGAAAACAATTAAATAAAAAAGAGGGGAACAAACTTAGAACATATAGTATATTTAAACAAAAATTTGAATTAGAAAACTATCTAAATGAAATGAAAAACTTCAGCCAACGTAGAGTGTTAGCAAAGTTCAGGCTCAGTGACCACAACCTTGAAATTGAATTGGGAAGAAAGAGTAAACCAAAAACCCCAGAAAATGAAAGAACTTGCAAAAAATGCAATTCAGATCAAATTGAAGATGAAATGAAATGCATTTCATCTTAGATTGCAATTTCTATGAAGTAGAGAAGTATTTTAAAATAAAAATTAATGACTTGTCCAGAATGGAAAGCTTTGTGAAAATAATGGGAAATAATATGGCTTTGTCATATTATTTAAAAAATACAATTTTCTAAAAGTTAAATATGTAACTGTAGTCTGGGAGAACCTTGCTGCTGTTTAATCAATTTTTCAGAGATTTTCTAATTTGTATTTCTTTATTTTGTTGAATTTCAGTGTATTTTAATTTTTGTGTTTTAGTGTGTCTTATTTTATTTGTCTTTTGTAATCATTTTTTACCTTACTAAACCCACAGATGGTTAAGTTGTGTAATAAAGTTATTATTATTATATTAAAATTTGATCTATTAAAGGGTGGTGGTCGTTAAACTTTGCTTTGGTGGTATGTTTGATATTGAGCTAAAAGTATAAAATTTAATTTGAATATTTTTTTTCGAAATACATATATATTAAGTGAAGGAGTGAAAAAAAATATATACAATGTACATTTAATTTGTTTTGAAATTTCTTTTTTTCTGTCAACTGCAACTAACTGGCTTTGCTGGTTCTCTGTGCAAGCGTTTCACGCAAAGGACTCTGGGAACCATCCCAGAGTTCTTAGCGCAGGCAGGCTAACACAGGCTAACAGGCTCTGCCACACATGACTTTTCACGCTGTCATTTGCCATATACATGTATCAATACGCAGGTATTGTTCGGTTATTCAAGACGGCAGGCCATGCCCAGTTGGCAAGAAAACTATTAAATCTGTCTCTTCCCTTGCTGCAGTTTAGCAGCTCTTATTGGCCGCTTAAGCTATTTTGATATTACGTTGCGGCCATAGAGCTGCAGATCGCGTCCATTGAGAACCGCACAGTTCGCCGCCCCGGGATCCCGGGGCGCACGCTATTTTTGATGTTATCGAACGATTTCAATGAAATTTAAAACGAATAAAAGTTATCCTTGCAAACACAAACATCTTAGGTATCTACTGACCGAAAATGAAGGACTATTTCTTCTTGAAAAGTATATATTTCTGTGTATAATTAGACCGAACGTAATTTAATCGATTGAACGACGGATTTCAAGATGACCTCTGTCATGTGACCTGATCACATGACAATGACGAAACATGCGCAGTTGACATTTTAACTGAAAATTGAGAATGGCAGGTTCTTGCATTCATTGTGGAGATGAGTTCCAGAAGAAAGTTAAAGGGTATCGCAGGCAATCCATTGCATCTAGACTTAAAACCTCGGAAACTGTTGACAATGCATTAGTGAATGTTCTAAAGCTGAAACCCATTACCCCGTTGGCTTGTTGTCTCTTTCCGCATAATATTGAGGAGCATTGGTGGTAAAATATACATCATACTTTTGCCATACCCTGTTGGTAATATGGCCAATGTGTGTATATTATTTAAAATACAAGTAGTACCTTCTACTTGTTGAGCTTTTAGGTCAAATTTAAAAATATCTTTCAGATTCTGGTCAAAAGACTCAACAATTTTGTCCTTTGTGAATTGTCTGCTGTCTGCTCCTGTCACTTGTAACACTCTTTGGCAAGTTACAAGATTATTTTTAGATTTTTCACAATATATAAATAAAACTGCTTGAAAAAAATATTTTTGATAATACATGTACTTTATTTGATTTTTTCAAAAAAAGATGAGTCACTTAATGGTGAAATGAAATTAAAATTATAAAAAGCCGTCTGCCGATGTTTCGTCACATGAAGCGCTGTCCCAGACAGGCGCCGATGGCCGTCTGCTGTAGTCACGTGATTACACTCGTCACTAAAAGAGCCAAGTCACGTGATAGAGGTCGGCTTCAAAATGGCGGCGTTCAATCGGAGGTTTCACTTCGGCACAGTTTTAACGTAAAATAGTCTCATTTACACGGGCAAATTTGCTTAAAGCTTGCTGTAATCAGTAACAGATATATTTGTGAGAACATATTTGTCTATTTTTTCCTGTAAGTCGAGGTAATTTTATTACAATCACAATTTTAATGATAAATTATTCTCTCAGTTCAAACAAAACACAACAACAGTTTTGGCGGATAATTAATTTCGTTTTATTCACTAACGAAACAATGAGTTTTGCTGATCATGTTCGCCAGCCAACAAGACAAAAAGGCAGAATCACAAAACTGAAAATAACATCAAGATGCAATAATAACTAACAAAACTAGCAAGTAAATCATCAATCGATGCACGCGAAAAAAAACTAATAAAGAAAAGCAAAATAACGATTCGAGAAAAAGCAAATACAATTTTAAAAAAATAAAAATAAAATAAAACATTCACTTGCGAAAAAGCCCACCTCGGACAACAAGCAATGAAAAGGGTGGGTGGGTGGGGAAATCGAAAAGTTCACAGTTGACTTGAAAGCAACAAAGGACGCAACTAACTAACAATACAAAATTGCGCATGCGTGAAACAAACAATTTGCATAAATACAACAAGACAATTGCGCATGCGCGCAGTGCAAATAATAAAAATTCACGGGAATAATTAACCATTTTGAAATACAAAATTACACAATTATTCTCTCAGTTCAAACAAAACACAACAACAGTTTTGGCGGATAATTAATTTCGTTTTATTCACTAACGAAACAATGAGTTTTGCTGATCATGTTCGCCAGCCAACAAGACAAAAAGGCCAAAATAATAAAAAAAAAAAAAACGCCAAAACTGAAAATCAAAGAGTCAGTGAGAGATTCCCTTCCTCAATTGCAGTGCGTATGCAGGCAGCAGTACGGAGACGATGGCCGAACGACGATTCCATATACAATAAGTACGCTTGAGAAGACCAATCTCCTTGAGCTTTGACTGCATCCGGCTCAGCCCCTGATTGGAAGGCAAATGACGCACCGCCACGGCGAAAACTGTGTCCGGAATATGAGGCTGGATCAAGGCCAATCGCCTTCAGTAACAAAGACAGATGATTAGCGAAAGCTTGATGCGTTAGTGGATGAAGAGTGCCAGGCGTAGTCGGAATGAGAAAGGCAGGTGCATCGCGTGGAGCAGGCATCATCAAGACCATGCGTTTATATGCTGCCACTGGGCACAGCGAAGAGCCAGAGATTGCCAGCACAGGCACGTGCAACACCTTATCGCCAAACTGGATAGTTTTGGACCAGGTGACCCTGACCACAAGACCAATGTCATTGAGACGAATTTTCCCACGAGTGAGATGCATGCTGGCATTAAAGTCTGATGCAGAGCGTGGAACCACATTAGACTTCCTAAAGAAAGTGAAAAAGCACAGCAGGAATGCTGCCCAAAGCGTAACGTGAAGCGGGCGACGAAGATCAAGCAGACTGTGAATACGTAGTAAGATTTCTGGGGTGATTGGCAGCTTCCGCCGAACCAGATGTGGGGACAAACGTTGAATCCCGCGCAGCACTAGCTTCAATTCAAAGTTGCTGAGTGATGGGGGTTCCAAGCCCATAAACAGATGCAATAGACGAACACCGTTGAGATAATTGCGAATAGAAGCGGTCGATGCGAATGAGCGAGAGAGAAACTGCGTATACCGAATAAGTGTCTGAGGAGCTGCTGGGAGAGGTATCACCACGAAGAATCGACAAAACAGGAGAAAAGCTCGCCACTGTGACATAATGTTACGAAGATAACCAGTTGAAAATGCAGACTGCAAGGATCGCTTGGCTTGAACGTCCAAAGACACAAGAGAATCAACTGGACCTGCACAGGAATAGAAAACAAATAGATATTACCATGGTGCGGTGAATTTAAAGTTATCAATTGACACTGCCGCCTCAGACAACCCAAATGTGGACTGCAACTTCGCAACCCGTGCCTGGAATTCCGGCGAGAGGTGTGACCGACTTGGAGCATCAGCCAGATTCGTGGCACCAGCAACATGGATTGCTCGGAGGTCAAATTCATAACGTGCTTGGATGAATGCGATTTCCCGAAGACAGCTCAAGGCAAAGGAAGAATGGCAGCGGTGATTGTTGATAAGCGCGACTGTAGTTGTATTGTCTGAGGCAATCTGGATGCGGAGTCCAGTCCAGCGTGTAGCCCAGAGCTTCAGAGCGATGACCACTGCAAGAAGTTCCAGACAGTTGATGGATAGATCCATATCGATGATATGCATGGGAAATGGTGTGCGATAAAACTGGTTAACTGTAATGCCGCCGCAGCCTGTGAGACAAGCATCTGTGCATAAAACAGTATCTGGTGCAGACCAGGGTTGGTTGAGGATCATCGATATGCCATTATACTTGGACAGAAATGTCTGCCACCAAAGCAAATCACGGCGAAATTCATCATTGACAGCAATTCGCGAATGTTTGTCCGGAATAGAACGTAAAGTCTCTAACATCCGTGAGATGAAAAGTCTGCCTGGACGAACGCAATTTGAAACATACGAAAGCAAACCAATCAGGCTCTGAAGGTCGGAACGTGAGCAAGTTGTGCGATTATTCCATAGAGATAACTCCTGATCGACCTTCACCAGCTTATCCTCTGGCACAGAAATGGTCATATCAACTGTGTCAAAACAAGAACCTAGGAACACCAAACGAGTAGATGGGGAAACTGCCTTGGCAACCGACTCGTTTAGACCTAGCTCCTGCAAAACTGCGCCAAGTGTCTCAAATGCAGCGCGAGCATTGCAAGGGTGTGCAGCCCCTCCAAAATCATCAATGTAATTAATAATGTCAAACCCGCGAGACTGGACAATATGGCGGACTGCATTAGTAGCACGCTGACACATCAGAGCAGCTGTGCGAAGTCCGAATGGTGGGGCAATATCGAAGTAATATTTGCTGTCCCAGGTGTAGCCAAGTAAACTGTAATCAGATGGGTCCACGCGGAGTTGACGGTAGGCCCGACTAAGATCTCGCTTGAAGAGCAAGCAACCAGGACCCAGTAAACGGATTTGATCAGTCATTGAATCGACGGTGGGGTAATGCAACTTAAACTCCTGCCCCAAATACTCATGGCTGGGAATGCCGTCATTCACTGAGTAGCCCTCAGGAAAACTGAGATCCATAACAATGCGACGAGTGTTGGCATCCTTCTTGTCTACAGTCATTAAAGGTGAAGTAGTGAGGGGTGTTGAGAATGGAGGTGCATCAAACGGACCAATTGCTGCGCCGAAGGAGCGTTCTGTAGCCAAATAGCGTTCCACATGGTCTGGGAAAGAAATAGCAGAGTTGTGGTTTGCCGCGTGTGATGTTGGTAAATAATCACGCGAATAACTGATCGGCCAGCCGAATTCAAGGAAATCACAAATATCATCAGTGTAATCTTGAAGCAAGATACGCCAGTTGTGCATGTTGAGAGACGAAGGGACAGGAATGCGAGCACCCAGATAATTGTATGTACCTGTTGCCTTGATGTGGTTATGTAAATCCACGAAGTAAGCAGGTGGATGGCAGTCAGCCATGGATGTGGTGCCGTTAATGCAAGTAATATCTGTGCCCTTGTAGTCATTAATGCTTGAACCTGTACTAAACTGATTGCTGCCTGTGACATGCGTGGTATCACCGTAAATGTTATCGTTGACCGTAACAGCATCGAAATGTGTATTGTCAGTAGAAATACCACCCATGTGGCTGCCACCTGAGACATTAATGGTATCAATGCCTCTGTAATCGCTGACCGCAGTAGGTGCAGAATCAGGCTGAGAATTAATAATGTCCGTAGTATTTGCACCAATGTGAATGTTATCTGGCACATTACTGGTGTTGATGAATTCGTAATCGCTGACTGCTGTGGGCGAAGAATCAGTATGTGGAATAGAATAAATGTCAGTTGTATTTGCACCCATGTGACTGCTACCCGAGATATTTCCAGTGTCAATGCATTTGTAATTGCTGACCGCGGTGGGTGGAGAAGCAGAATGAGAATTAATAATGTTAGAGGTACCGCTGTGATTGCTACCCGAGAGATTAACGGTGTTGATGCATTTGTAATTGCTGACCGGTGTAGGTGGTGAATCATTATGTTGAATAAAAACGTCAGTAGTATTTGCACCCATGTGACTGCTACTTGAGACATTTCCAGTATTGATGCATTTGTAATTGCTGACTGCAGTGGGTGGAGACACCAAATGTGACTTAACGGTATTGATGCATTTGTAATTGCTGACCGCAGGAGGTGATGAGGAGCAGGCATCACTAATGTCAATTTTACCAGTGGCACCAGACTTGCATGTTGTTTTATCCAGTCACGCCGAAGTTGACATGTCCTTTCCTTTTTTAATTTTTGAATCTGTCCCAGGCTTCTGTTTGCAATGTAACTCGCTGTGTGCATTAAAGCGATTCCTGTATGTGAAGCAGTAGTTGATGTGACGATATTTGCAGGGGTCAAACGAGCATGACCCAGTTTCATTGAATGCAGTGCAAACGGAAATGTTATTGTTACTCGAACTTGTAGCAGCAGATCCTTTGTTCCTAGCAACAGGCTGTGACTTCAACTTATCCGGTGAAAAATCAAAGAAAACCTCTTTGACATCGGCGAAAGAATCTAACCACGAACGCCTGTGCGACTCAACCAAGCGTATCACAGCTGCATGGTAGCTACGTACAACTTGCCATTTGTATTGCGGCAATTTAACGAAAATGTCATGCAAGAGCTGAAGTCTCCCATTGCGCTCTGTTACAGACAAACTCGGGTTCTGTAACAACAACGTGTATCCTTGCAAGAATTGTTCCAGTGTCAAGTCATCATATTTTAATTCGTTTGAAGTGTAGAAACTTGCAATGTAATGCTCCGGTGAATTAGTAAATTGGCGATCCTTTGTCTTCATGGCCGTGGCGTGGGGTATTGTTCTACCAAAATGATCAAAACGCCACTCACCAGCATTGTGTTGTTCATCGCCAACTGTCCTGTCTACGCCGACCATCGATGCGAGAGGGGCGAGTTCCTCTTCGACTTCCTCCCTAAGGTGGGTCATTTTCCGCAAATCGCCGAGACTGACATTACCGGACGCACTGTGACTGTGTTGCCGTGGGTGATGGTGTATACCGGTGGCAGTGAACTCAACAGACGCCGAGTGATCGAATTCGCGTTCGAGTTTCGCCACTTCAGCTTCTAGACGAGTTTTCTCTAGTCTGGCTTCGAGCAATTTCTTCTTTTGATGTAATGCCTGGAGATCTGATGTCAAGGAAACGAAATCGTCAGCGATGTGTGACTTTGAGTCCGAAGAAATATCGTTGTGTTGTCGTGGTGAAACAGACAAAGGAAACTGATCGGCGTCATCATCAGAAACTGGTCTACCATCGCAGTGTTTCCCTGGTTTACCCCAAAAGTGGTCTTTAACGGGTTGTCGGCATCCAGCGCAATTGTGTTTCCTTTTACCAGACGACATTGTGTAAATGCGAAGCGTAACAAAAGTTCGTAATTGAAAACGAAATCGAAATCGAAAAGTTCACAGTTGACTTGAAAGCAACAAAGGACGCAACTAACTAACAATACAAAATTGCGCATGCGTGAAACAAACAATTTGCATAAATACAACAAGACAATTGCGCATGCGCGCAGTGCAAATAATAAAAATTCACGGGAATAATTAACCATTTTGAAATACAAAATTACACCATAACTGGCATATTTAAAAATCTGTGCATTTCTTTAGGGAAGGGAACTGCAGCTCTCTGGTCGCCCCGCAACGTATACCACGACCAAGAGAGCTGCATAAACTGCAGCAATCTCTTCCCAAACACTTTCTATAACTTCCATCTGCTTTGTCAGAATTGTACTCATTCAGAATACGTTTTAAAGTTCCCGCGAACTCCGCCATATTCAAATATAGTTCGGGTTTGACCCTACCAATTACCCTTGATTTGCATAAATGCATAATCAGAGGCAGAAGTGATTTACAGAAGCGCCATCTTGCGTGGAGAGTGAAACTGACAAACCCATGGGACGTGTGTTTGTTGAGACACTACTCCAATGCGGTAATCATAAATAACGCATTATTTGGGTAGCTTTAACTTTATATTCATTTCATTGCATTGTTCTATTGTATATGAGTGATAGAAAAGTACTAAGTGTCAGAAACATGTATTTTATTTCGTTAAAAACCGCCTCTGACTGTGGAATACAGTCGAATTTTCACCTTTGACCCATAAATTTACCCACAATTCTATGAACAAGTGCGACATTTTACACTTCCGTGTTCGAAGAAATTGTATTTGGTAAGTACCACAAAGGTAATTGCTAATTTACGGTAACTGTTACACAAATGTTGTCAGGTTGTCTGCATTATCCTGCGTGGTACCCACTGAATTTACCGTGCAGAAAATTGAATTGCGTAAATTTACTAACCCAGTTTAGGCGTCTGTTATTAAAAAATTGTGTCATGTGTACATACACTGTATCTGAATGTTGTTATTATTTTGGCATGTACTCGCGGCGTGCAAATGTCATCCAACCGTGCGATATGCGACAGATGTGGAAGATTAGGTGGGTTTCAGCGTAAAATTTAGCACTACTATATTTTCTCCTGTATACAAAAAAATATAGATTTTTCCCCCCAAACATTAGGAACCCGGGCTTCCGTCCACCGGGCTATAATGTAATGTCCATCACTGTCCATTTGTCTACGGCCGCTGGAAAATAGTAATTCACACCTGAAACAATAGCTGTTGCCAGACCAGGGAACAGCAAGTGAGAAACCCTGCATGTTTACACTTATAAAAAATGCATTTTCTCTGTTAGTTCTCGCTGTAGCAAAATAAAAATGACCTTGACCTCCACAAATTGTGCATCCAAACGCTTTAAGCAAACCTACATTTGTCTCCTGATTTCGTAACCTCTCTTGATTCAGGGATCATTTCCATCACAAGGAAAAGTGCTTGCTGATATTTAGTGCCCCCCCCCCCATCACTATATCTACATGCTGAAATCAATCTGACATGATGTCCTTGCCCCAGGGGATCAGTCACTCACCAACTGTCACAGAAATAGACCATTTTCTCCGTTGACTGCGAGATACCCAGTTATGCGTGATATCAAATGAAAAACAAATGCCATAGCATCATAGTGGCTTCTCAACATGTGGGGTTCGTCAAACACAAAAACGTTTGTGGATATTTCCATGCTTAATAATGTGCTATACACATTAGATGATGATTAATTACGATGAGGTAAGGATATCTTGACAGTATTCCACTCCCAAGGATTGCTATTATGACATTGAGCTATGAAAAAGAAACGTAAATTCAAAATAAAATCGTTCAATCTTTGTAACAGACGTACGTGTTCGGCACACCTTTCATGCAATATGCAAGATTTCGAGGTGAACGAAAAATCACCTATTATTGGCAGGCTTTTATCATAATTACATAAATCAACTTTTCATTTCCTCAAAAAATGTGTGTTGGTGGGGATAAAGAAACTAAAGATTTACTTTAATTAGCCATCACAAAGAAATTGTTTTTGGTTTTGAGTTATTGAAAAGAAATAGTGACAAACCAAAAAAGATGTGACAGCTTTCAAACAATTATTTTTTGTTTATCATGTGCATAACCTAAAGAGTCAAGCATATTTGCTCTTTGAAATATGGATGGTATCACCATGGCTACCATGTATGTAATTTGTATATGCATAGATCATTGCAAAGACTATCCAGTCTAAACTATCTCACATTCATTTCAGCAGCTGAAATAATATTGTATGGCAGCAGACTGTGGTCACAATGTTCCTGACGGACTTCTTTTTATTAGTCCCCGTTCGGACGCAGTCCGAAAACGGGGACTTATGTTTTGCCCTGTGTGCGTCCGTCCGTCCGTCCGTGATCACCTGTATCTCGAACATGCATGGACCGATTAAGTTCAAACTTCACTCATACATCACACATTATATGGGACATATGCACATGCATTTTTTTCATGATCCGATTAACGATAGCCGAATAGCGGCCATTTTAAGGCCGAAAATGCATCAAAATCGCACATTTTCACCATTCCGGACCCGGATCTCAGTTATGCATGGACGGATTTTGTTCAAATTTGGTGCATACATTAAACATAATAGGACCTTGATGCACGTCATTTTTTTTTTTGGATCGGGTTCGAAATGGCCGACTGGCGGCCATTTTGTTTTAAAGAATTCAGTTCTGGATCCGTATCTGAGACATGCTTGGATTGATCGAGTTCAAACTTCACACACACAAGCTACATCATGTCATAAATATGTATGTGCATTTGTTTCATGATCTCATTAACGATAGCCAAATGGCGGCCACTTTAAGGCCGAAAATGCATTGAAATCGCACATTTTCACCATTCCGGACCCGGATCTCAGTTATGCATGCACGGATTTCATTCAAATTTGGTACATACATTAAACATAATAGGACCTTGATGCACGTCATTTTTTTTTTCGGATCAAGTTCGAAATAGCCGACTGGTGGCCATTTTGTTTTAAAGAATTCAGTTCTGGATCCGTATCCGAGACATGTCTGGATTGATCAAGTTCAAACTTCACACACACAAGGTACATCATGTCACAAATATGTATGTGCATTTGTTTCATGATCTCATTAACGATAGCCAAATGGGGGCCGCTTTAAGGCCGAAAATGCATTGAAATCGCACATTTTCACCATTCCGGACCCAGATCTCAGTTATGCATGGACGGATTTCATTCAAATTTGGTACATACATTAAACATAATAGGACCTTGATGCACGTCATTTTTTTTTTCGGATCAAGTTCGAAATAGCCGACTGGCGGCCATTTTGTTTTAAAGAATTCAGTTCTGGATCTGTATCCGAGACATGTCTGGATTGATCAAGTTCAAACTTCACACACACAAGGTACATCATGTCACAAATATGTATGTGCATTTGTTTCATGATCTCATTAACGATAGCCAAATGGGGGCCGCTTTAAGGCCGAAAATGCATTGAAATCGCACATTTTCACCATTCCGGACCCGTATCTCAGTTATGCATGGATGGATTTTGTTCAAATTTGGTACATACATTAAACATAATAGTACCTTGATGCACGTCTTTTTTTTTCGGATCAAGTTCGAAATGGCCGACTGGCGGCCATTTTGTTAAAGAATTCAGTTCTGGATCCGTATCCAAGACATGTCTGGATTGATCAAGTTCAAACTTCACACACACATGGTACATCATGTCACAAATAGATATGTGCATTTGTTTCATGATCTGCTTAACAATAGCGGAATGATGGCCATTTTAAGGCCGAAAATGCATCAAAATCACGTATTTTCACAATTCCAGAACCGGATCTCAGTCATGCATGGATGGATTTTGTTCAGATTTAGCACAATGTGTTGTACATATGCAGGTGCATTTCGGTCATGATCTGCTTTGAATGTATATGTCACTCAAATATGAACGGAACGGGGACGTGTCATTGACAATGACTTGTTTCAAAAAACTTAAAAAGTTGGAGAAGTTGTGACACTTTCAATTGATTGTGGATTTCTTACAGCTTTTCAATCCTCATCATTGACAACATGATGATGCCTAGTGATGACGATGATGATAGTCTGGATAGCGATATCTGGAATGGATCATCATATTTCAGTGATGGACTCAGATTAGAAGCCTGCCAGTTTGGTAAAGATGAAATAATGCTACCAGAAGAGTTTATTGAAAAGGTAAACAAACAAAGCTTGGTTCTTTTTTTTTCTTGCATGTGCAATATATTGTGGATATTTGTTCCATGGATATCTCTAGAACCAATCACATTTACATGTACATATGGTTTGATTGCCATTTATTTCTCAAAATTCACTTGGAATTTAGTGCAGATTTCAGCATTGAAATGTATGCATATTACTGGTAGTTAACTAATTTATTTTAAGATGTTGCACAGTGATCTCACAAACTGCTAATTAGATTTCAATGGTGCTGGATTGAAATTTGGGTGGTCAGGCATACTCCACAGACCTTAAACCACATACATGTACATGTGTAATATGAGGTTATTAGAGGATATCGAATAAATGAACCTTGGCTGGCAAATATAGTTTCTAACTGTCATACTTACATCACCCAATTGTTGAGCTCGTGCTGGATATTTTCATCACACTTTTTACCATACCACACTGGAGATTAAATAGAATCAACAGTGTTAATTGTATCTTTATCAGATTATTGCTTTAAAGCTGTATTATCTGTTGAACTTATTTAAAGTCTTTAATATATGTAGTAAAAGGAACCATTATCATTTTCTGAAATACACATATTTTGTTTTTGTTTTTTCAGCATGAAATATTTTCAGAAGTTATGAGTATGGAGACCTGGAAAGACGTTTTAACAGAGGAACAAAGAAAAGACCTCTCTGCACTTTTGCCAAGCTTCCCGGACGATGATGATAATGCTGAAGAGGAGGAAACAATAAGGTGAGAGTGCAGACGCAATGATGAGAAACCATCACATGAATGAGAGGCATCACATGAGTCATGTGACTGTGTTTGTGATGTCACTTTGTTTGTCATGTGACTTCTGCAACCACCTGTCATAAATAAAATCTCAGACAGATAGCCAGTCGGAATTCCAATCCCAAACTACTAAATTAAAATTTTTTTTTATTATTTTGATCTTATTACCGTAAAATCTGTATTAGAAGATGCATCCCTAATAGAAGTCGCATCCATTCTATTTGAATAGTTGAGAACCAAAAATTCATCATTTCTCATATGTGCAGATGCTCTAATAGAAGTCGCATCCCCTCTGTTGCATTGTACCATTTTAATAGAAGCCGCGGCTTCTAATACAGATTTTACAGTAATATACAAAAAAATGTCTAATAATCTTTCTGTATGGATCAAAATTTAGGGGATTGAGGTAAAGAAATACAAAAAATGAACAAAAAAATAAAATTGCATCAAAATTTCTAGTTGTGTTTCTGCATAGATTTTAGGGATTGAGACAAAGAATAAATTAAAACAAATAATAATTGTAGAAAGAAAGAAAAAATTATATTAAAATTTGTAATAGTGTTTCTGCCTGAATAAAAATTTAAAGATTGTGACAAACTGCTGTCTTCGGCAATAGGTGATTGTTGGAAAAGGTGATTTTCCATTCAACTGCGAGATCTCGCTGCAAAAATCGAACAATTTGATTTGAATTCGAAGTTCTTTATTTCATAGCCCACATCGAAAGGTCGATCTTTGACAGTGGAATATTGCATTTGAATACCCTTCTTTGATCAAAATTAACCATCATCAAATGTGAACAGCACATGGAAATACATTTTGTATCCCCCAAATTACTTTCACCTAAGGTACTAGTAGGTTGTAGCTATTCAAACTAAATAAAGTATAGACAATAAATTATTCCAATTTTTTTATTTCAAAAGTGTGGTAAATATATTTTTTAGCGAAAAAGTGTCTAAAAAGATGCAAAATAGACACTTTAGAAAGCATTGTTTCATAAAAAAGGAATAACAATTATCAAAACTTTCTAATAATTCTTGAGAACCATAAGAACCTATTAGGCTTTTTTCAGCTGTCTGTCTAATTGTCCTTTTCGACCAGTGATCCACATTTGATTGAAAATTTTTAGTTTTTACAAACTGGCTATAAATAATCAACAAGAAATATATACTATTATGTTTGAGGCCACAGAGCAAAGCAACTATTATCTTGCATTTCAATACAGTTTTTAGACAGCCATTTTTTATTTTCTGGCAAAAACTCTGGCACCCATTTCACAATTTTATCACCATAAGTAACCAAACAAATTTTTTCAGATATGGTGAGAATTGTTTACCATGATAGTGTATTTATTGTTGATTATTTAGGGTTTTTTTGTAATTTAAAAGTAATTTTTATTGAAAACTGGGCAGGTTAGTAAAGATTTGACCTGTCAAATGAAATTTTGTACCTGTGCTTCTCTAAAATGACTGGTAGACAGGCGGCTGGCTAAAAAGTCCATATATTTTTTATCTGTACCATATTAAAAATACTTACAAGTATAATTTGTTACCATGTGTACGCAAACAAAATTTCACGAGATTGTGAGAATTCTATACCATTTTCATTGATAATTGAGTTTAGAGGGAAATTACCCCCTTACCCCCCAACCCCTTTTTCTTAACTGCAATCCTATTTTATTTCCACAGGCGACTTTTCAGTGGAGACAATTTCAAGTTTGGAAACCCGTTGAGTCAATTTTATTCCCTGCTAAAGGAAGGCTACCTGTCACCTAGTGTGGCTAAATACGCTGAACTATGCAGGAAAGCAAAATATAAAGAATACAAATACTCACAGCAACGGTACTATCATAAATTACTGAAAGATGTGTTAATTTCAAGACAGGTGAGTTTAATGTATACGTGTGTGTGAGAGCCACCTATAGTTTACAAAGTGCCCTCTAGTGGTTGATTGCCAGATGTGAGTTTTATGTATGTGAGCGCCACCAATAGTTTGCAAAGTGCCCTCTAGTGATGGATTGCCAGATGTGAGTTTCACATCACATATGTAAGTGCCAACAATAGTTTGTAAAGTGCCCTCTAGTGGTGGATTGCCAGATGTGAGTTTCATGTATGTGAGCGCCACCAATAGTTTGCAAAGTGCCCTCTAGTGGTGGATTGCCAGATGTGATTTTCAGGTATGTGAGCGCCACCAATAGTTTGCATAGTGCCCTCTAGTGGTGGATTGCCAGATGTGATTTTCAGGTATGTGAGCGCCACCAATAGTTTGCATAGTGCCCTCTATTGGTTGATTGCCAGATGCGAGTTTCACATCACATATGTGAGCGCCACCAATAGTTTACAAAGTGCCGTAGTTCCACCTACTGTAGGAGAAAAGAGAAATCATTGGATTGATTTTACTTGTGAAGGAAAACAATACATTCCTTTGTCAAATGAGAATATTCAGATTTCAATTTACCCCATTTTAGCTAGCTGTAAAATATGTAAAAATTAGACACAGTTAATAAAAATATATCGTATAAAATGTATTGAGCAACACCCAAAGTCGTCGTTTTCTATTCCTTTTTTCTTGATATAATTTTGTTTTTTTATCTAAATTTAATTTAAAAAAAGTTGTATTTTAATGATCCAGTATGACAAATGCAATCTTTGTTTTATGTGTTCTTCTTTAAGAAAATATGGTATTAGGGGCTTAACTCTTCAGTGGTTTTGATGTTACCTAGGTAACTGCCTCCAGAGTGTATATAAAATACATGTATCAATTTTATAGTCTCATCAACAAGACATGTCAAGCATGGAATACCCCAATTTTAGGTCTCCTTCATTTTCTTCATTATATTAACAATGCTTTTGACTTTCATCTTTTTACATTAATTAGTACTGTAAATGAAATAATTATTGACTGGTTTTTGACTCCCATGTGCGAAGCACAAAATGGGAGTCTTTGCAGTTAGTGTGTCTGTATGTGTGTGTGTATGTGTGTATATGTGTGTATGTGTGTCCGACTGTTCCACTGCTATCTCAAGAACCATACATCGGTTTTTGATGAAACTTGGTGCATAGATGCTCTGGGCCAATGCGCAGATTTGATTAGGTTTTGGTAAAAATCCATGCTCGTTAATTACCTAATTTGCATGATAATTAGCTGATTTTTAGCTGTTCTATGATTGTTCCATTGATATCTAAAGAACCACTCATTGGATTTTGATGAAACTTGGTACATAGATGCTCTGAACTAATGCTAGGTTTTGATTAGGTTTTGGTTAAAATCCATGCTCGTTAATTACCTAATTTGCATGATAATTAGCTATTTTTTAGCTGTTCTATGACTGTTCCACTGATATCTAAAGAACCACTCATTGGATTTTGATGAAACTTGGTACATAGATGCTCTGAACATATGCGCAGATTTGATTAGTTTTTGGTAAAAATCCGTGCATATTAATTACCTAATTTGCATGATAATTAGCTATTTTTAGTGGTTCCATAACTATTCCACTGATATCTAAACAACCACTCATTGGATTTTGATGAAACTTGGTACATAGATTTTCTGAACTAATGCTAGGTTTTGATTAGTTTTTGGTAATAATCCGTGGATACTAATTACCTAATTTGCATAATGATTAGTCAATTTTCGGTTTTTCCACTGATATCTCAAGTACTAATCATCACATTTCAATGAAACTTGGTACATAGATGTCATATGACACTGCACAGACCTGATAGTTTTTATGGTAATATCAGTACATGTAATTACCTAATTTGCATAATTAATTAATTTTCAGCTTTTGATATAAGTAGTGAGCATTACATTTCAATGAAACTTGGTACTTACATACTCAAGGACTATGCAGAGATTGATTGTTTCGGATAAATATTTGTGCATATTAATCACCTAATTTGCATAATTAGTTAATTGTCAGCTTTTCCACTGGTATCTCAAGTACTAATCATCGCATTTCAATGAAACTTGGTTCATAGATCCTTTAGGACTATGCAGAGACCTGATTAGTTTCAGGGTAAATAATTGTGCATATTAATTACCTAATTTGCATAATTAATTTTCAGCTTTTCTACTGATATCTAAAGTACTAATCATCACATTTCAATGAATCTAAAATTATGCAGAGACCCAATTAGTTTTTGGTAAATATTTGTGCATATTAATCACCTAATTTGCATAATTAACCAATTTCCAACTTTCACACTGATATCTCAGGTACTACCATAAAAACCCTCAAATAAGAGCCACTTTGTAACACTTTCATTTCTGGGTGGTGCTTATTTGAGGTAACATGTTGACAACCCTGTAGCCAGTGGCTCTTAAACCAGGGTCATCAAACTTTTTCATTGTGAAATAGGGAAGGGGATAGGCAAACACACACACAACCAAAACAGACAAGTAATTATTAATGATGTAACATTGCAATTAATTTATTCTGTAAAAATACTGTTATGGGAATAACAAATGTCAAATAAATACGACGATTCGACGTTTCATCGACAATGTGTAGCAATGCCTGAAGTCACGTTTCACTGACAATGCGTAGCGATGCCTGAAGTCGGATTTTGTAGCACTCTCAGTGTCTGACCCAACACTCAAATCACTTGTACAATTGTTTACCAAGTTTGGTACGGCAAACTTTTTTCTTGAAAACTGGGAATAACTTGCGTGGCTGTGGCTGGCGTGGTGGTTGATTTGGTGACAATATAAAATAGTTTCGGATAGAATTGATCTGATCAGCAGCGACAGGAGAGGACATACTTGCAAAGGAAGCATGGAACGAATGATAAAAATGATGCCCAATCACTTGTATTTATGGCAAAAACAATAAATAAAAACACATTTTTCTATAGATTTGTACAGCTTGGGTACTTAGGCATTGTTTTAATTGCGCTAGACGTCTGACAGTACAGCTTTGGTTTATATTTCCTGTTTCATAATCAAGCCAGCTTATAATGATATTCACGTACTTCACAGTCCACGCAAACAGGGTCAAACTATAGCCCCATCCCTATATAACCAAATACGAAACGATACCGTGAAAGTAACAATTACATGTATTAAAAATAATTTCCTGTGACCAATCGGAGAGACGAAATCATTCACGAAAGCCCAGGCCTGTTACAAGGCATTTTCTGATTGGTACAAGTTCAGATTATTTTCAATTCTCACAAATAGCTAATTTAAATATTTGGGTCAGGCGGGTCACGTAGACTTCACTTTGCTGTAAGACAAGTTGATCGCACAAGTTTGTGGAACTAATCCATTCGACTTCAATTTTGATTATTTTCGGCAAGAGAGTCCTCTCCAAACTAATGCCAGTTATTTTGTTACTTCCCTGAACATTTTGTCTCGAATCATCCAAAAACGAACGTCTCAAATAAAATGCAAAAAATAACCCAAAATCACGATCAGCGAGAGTGGGCTGCGTAATCATTACATTCTCACAGTCGGAGCTACGTCACGATCCCTCAAACGTTGCCAGGACCGGATTAACACCTCTGTTTTCCCCCACGCTAACCAAATTCCCCCCACGCTAAGGAAAAAATCTTTTGTTTTCTGCTGACTTCCTGTTCCGGCCGGTCCGTCTGTGAGAATGTATTTTCGATACCTCCGATTTTCCGATAAAGGCGTTCTAAAATCGTGACGTTCTTTACTTGGTTATAAAGACAACATTGACAATGAATATCTCAACGTGTCCTTCGGTGTTTCGGCAAAAAACATACTAGTAGTTACTACTGAATAGTTTGTGAATTGGTCGATTGTGTGTCAGAAATATAAAATGGACAAGTTGACAGTCACATTCACGCTCTCAGTGCATTTCTTTCGTCTATCATTCTTCCGTTCTCAATTACACAGGACATCAGGCAAGTTATGGGGATAATCTTTATTTGTCTCACACCTTCTGTGGGGCAATAAACAATGCAGGTGGAAGTGAGGCATGACAAGCTCGGTGTCTGCCTGATTGTAAACAACCGGGCGGCTGGCGCTTATTTCAGGGTTCTTATTGACAAAACCACTCAACTCTTGGTGGCTCTTAATGGAGGGTCAAATGTAACAAATTTTCACTGAGTGGCTCTTAATTGAGGGTGGCGCTTATTTGCGGGTTTTTACGGTAATCATCACATATCAATGAATGTTTATACATGGATGCTGTAGGACAATAGACAGACCTGGATAATTGTGGGTTAAAATCTGTACATATTAATTACCCAATTTTCATAATTAACCAATTTTAAGCTTTCACACTGATATCTAAAGTACTAATTTCCATTTTAATGAAACTTAGTACAAAGATGCTCCAGGACAATGTACAAACCTAATTAGTTTGGGGTAAAACTCTGTTCATATTATTTCCCCAATTAGCATAATAATTCATAATTTTTTGGTTCTAATCACATTTCAATTAAACTTGGTACATAGAGTTTTTGTTACATTGCGCAGACCTCATTAGTTTACAATCAAATCTGTTCATGTTAATTTTCTGATTTGCATAATTAGTTTTCAGCTAAGTAATTTCAAATTATATTTAATGTGTCTCCAATACTCTCAGCACATGGGAGTTCGTTCTAAGCTTTCTTTGATTAATTTCTCTATTTTCACTGTTTGCTAAATTAAATCCACATGAACATGTGGAATAACAATATTTCTCAATAACAATACTTATTGTTTTCTTGCCAAGTTTGTGAAATTAAAACCTAGTTATTCAAAACATCAAAATAGTGAAATTAAATTTCAGTGAAAATTAAATGGTTTTACAGTAATTTATCTATTCCAAAATTGCAACTAACAATTTCCCAACATAACCCTGGAATTCACTCCATGTCTCAGTTAAACATTACCATTATAGACCTACAAAAGAAAGCTAATAGAATACTCAATACTACAGACCAAACTTTACCAATATAATTTTGTTTTTGAGTAAATATTGTCCTCTTCATCATATTATGCATTGTTTCAGAAACTGCTAGGTCTTGCTGCACACAGTGGTCCGGATACACCTTTGATAATAAAGAAGCCAGCAGAGAAGCCTTACAATAGCACAGTGGAGTATAAAACGAGTTTACAGTATTACAGGTGGGTCAGTAGAGGTGGTATTTCTACCAGATTACTGCAAAACTACCTGTCGGTTTGAAAAATTGGTTCACTGCAGATGTGCAAACCATAATTTATCAATAGTATTTAGTATACATTTTCTTGTGAACTGAAAAACTCTTAACATATACTATACTACCATATACTTCTATTGACACAGAATTTATCTGCTAATCACATATAATCCCGAAAATATAGCAATCATGTAAGATTAAGACTCGAGATTAGCAGCATGATTTTGCCACCTTACAGACTAGCTAAATTTGTTAATCCTGCATGCTGCATTAAAAGATTTGCTCTAAGTTTCCACTTGCAATTGGCACATGCAAGTTTAGCCGGGACAGCAACATATTTAAGACAACGATTTTACAGTTAAGTAGAACAACATGTCAGACCTGATTATGAGGCCAGAAGCCTCATTTTCGAATACAACACTAGTACAGCCAGTGATGTCATGATACCCTGATTAAAATGTCATTTATTTTCTCATTTGCAGAAGCCTCATTTTCGAATACAACACTAGTACAGCCAGTGATGTCATGATACCCTGATTAAAATGTCATTTATTTTCTCATTTGCAGAAGCCTCATTTTCGAATACAACACTAGTACAGCCAGTGATGTCATGATACTGTGATTAAAATGTCATTTATTTTCTCATTTGCAGAGTTTTACAAGAATGTCGACAAGAATGTGGGGCAAGTATCTTATATTTCACGAGTACGCCTGAATTAAAAAGGGCAATTCTGATTGGTTATATCACATCCCATCTATACATATAAACCAATCAATTTTCAGCTTGTATCATTGTTTGCAATCTATTGGATACTGTCTACATTTGCAATTGCTTAGAGAGACAAATGTGACTTTCGATTTTGGAAATTGTTGCCTGGGTCAAAAATAAATATATAAAGAGAAATAAACAACAATAAAGTAAAAAATAAACTAGGTCTTAGTAAGTAAGCACATGCAGATACAGATAATGGCTTTGGTTGAGTTTTCTGTGCAATTTTCTTTTTTTATTTGTAAACTTGTTGTAATTTATTTGTAAACAAGTAAGATTTATCTACCCCCGGTATATGTAAATGGTTCAGATGACAATATGGAATTGTTTTATGGGTTCACTACCTAAATGGAGCCCAAAATAAATCTTTTCATACAGAATGCAGTGGTTTTGCTGACAACAAAAATCTGATACTGATCTTGCTGGTTTTTACTAATGTTATTTCTCTTTTTGAGTTACTGTAGAATACTTTATTTTCGCTTACAATTTATTTTCGCTATTTTCGCTGAAGGGATGATTCCGTGAAAATAAAATTCAGCGAATATACTTTTTTTCCTATATTTCACATTAAACTCAACAAAAATCAGTGAAAATAAATTCCATACAAAACACCCAAAAAGCCTTTTCAGCGAAAATTAATTCCAGCGAAAATAAAGTATTCCACAGTAACTGCATTATGAATCGCTTTTGATTGCTACCCCACTATGACCCTATGCATGTGATATTACATGCGTTCGTCACAAGTTTTTCTACTCAGTATGTACCAGTATGTATAAAACTTCAGCAATACTCGTCAATGGGATAGACAAGAACATTTGAATTACTGTAAAATGACTAATTTTCATTGGGTTTAAATTTCATTTATTTAGCATTTCAGGCATATTCAGTGGGTTTTAAACTCACATTTTCATCATTTAGATAATGTGTTCTATGCTAAATTTTACATATTCACTGGGTTTTAATTTAGCCCATTTTCCAGTCATCAAAATAAACAAAATTAAAATCCAGTGAATTATTAACTCTTTTACAGTACACTAAACCTGAGAATAACCTTTATCATTACAATTAAATATAACTGTTTTTAATTCAGGAAACCGATACATCATCTGAAGACGAAGCATTTCCAGGTACGCTTATGAAATATTGATGTTTGTCACTGCTGCTATCATTAAATAAACATTTGTTGATAGGTATCCAGTTGGTAAAAATAAATGACATTGAGATGTGAATCAGTCTGTACATGTATCAACAGTTTACAGATGAGATGCACATTGATCTGTTTTGTTGTGATCTCTTACATAATATATGTCAAAACTTTTCTGTAAAAACTACCACCTAGTGGTGAGATCTGTATGCATTTCAGTGCATTTCAGAAAAAGTGACCTAAAATAAAAAAAAATCCTTATATAGTTCCTTTTTTGACAGAATTAATGATTTTTTTGGCTTTGAAAAAAATGAGGTTATTACAAGGATACTGAACTGATTTAGCAAACTTCTTTTTGTGGGGTCCGATCAAACCCTGGGGGCAGCCATGTTTGTTTTTATTATTAGAGAACGCTTATGTACGTAATCGTTTCGTATTTGGAAGTCATGTTTCCTAATATAGTAGGATGAAAATAACCCGCGCTGTAACTTATGGTGTTACTGTGACAGATGTATAATAATGCTTAATTTCAGAAATGAAGGTGGTAAATTATAGAACCCATTCCAGATATTGTGGTCAAATTATGGGTCCCTTTTACCGACATATACATACATGTATAAATGTTTCCAATGGATGTCTGTATCTTTATTTGATGTGGTATTTCTTGTTTTGTAGGGACTCCCTTGGGGGACAGGAAGAAAAAACGACTAAAAAATTCAGGAAATACATCAGATATTCCAAACACTCCAACATCACCGAGAATTGTATCAACATTGATGCCAAAACCCGCAAACACTGGACCACTCGGCAACAATCAAACTGGTAAATATGCTTTTATTTAGTTTGAACTAAATTATGTTTCATGCCCTCAATTGTCTATACATGAGTTGAACTGTAATATATTCATTATTTTTTACTCCTGTGTGCAAAGCACACAATGGGAGTCTTTGCCGTTAGTTTGTCTGTATGTGTGTGTGTATGTGTGTTCGTCTGTTCCACTGATATCTTGAGAACCATACATCAATTTTTAGCTCCGCTGTCGACTTTGTCGGGCGGAGCTTATCATATGAGTGATTTTCCTCCGTCGTCCGTGTCAATGTTTAACTTTTTCGACTTCTTCTTGAAAACTACAAGCCTGAATGCTTTGATACTTGGTGTATATGTACCTTGGGTAGACCTCTCTTAGATTTGTTAATTTCGTGGTGATATCTTCAATTATCTAATTTTGATGATTGTTTTTGTCATTTTTGGTGAAAAGTGATATTTTTGAATTCTTGTTGAAAACAGCAAGTCCCATTGCTTTGATACTATACATATTGTTTTAATTGAAATGTGCATTGCTAACAGCGGGGCTATCTCAGCCGACTGGCTTCTTGTTGATGAAACTTGGTGCATAGATGCTCTGGGCAATTGATTAGGTTTTGGCATGATTAGTTTTCAGCTTTTCCATCAATATCTCAAGTACAAGTAATTTTGAATTAATTTTTAATATGTCTCCAATACTCTCTCAGCACACAGGAGTTCTTTCTAAACTTTCTTTGATTTTTTTTAGCTCCAATAAATACAACTGAAATATATTTTCAACATTTTTCATACTTTGTCTTTCTGATGCCTGTAATCTTTGTTTTCTGCATACTTTAATATTTAATATATACTGCAAACCAATATGAATCCAACAGTTGTCAATGTTTTTCATCATCAAATTTTGTACTTAATTTGCTGTATTACTAGCAGATGTACATTCCTATCATCAAAATAAGTAATATTAAAATTTTTGACCTATATGTGCTTCTGTTGTAGATGCAAGCGATTATGTTAAATAAACTGAATCATTAGAAATATCAAGTGTTGTATCTTCATCCCCTCCTCAAATAAATGTTTCCTTTTTACCATTGCAGCGCAGTCAGTACACACTTCTCATTCTGGGTCTGAGATCGCAGAAGATGATTTCAATAAAATGATCAATTTGCATAGAAAAAGACGTGCCAGGAATGATGTAAGTTAGCAATTCCAATACTGTAGCATAATGTGGAATACTTTATTTTCACTGGAATTAATTTTCGCTGAAAAGGCTTTTTTATTTTCACTGATATTTGATGAGTTTAATGTGAAATATAGGAAAAAAAGTATATTCGCTGGTTTTTATTTTCACGGAATCATCCCTTTAGCGAAAATAAATTCCAAGCGAAAAAAAATAAAGTATTCTACAGTACATTATTTTCCCTTGGAATTAATTTTCACTATTTTCCCAGAAGAAGTAAAAATAAAATCCAGCGAATATACCCTTTTTCCTATATATTTCACATACAACTCGCCAAAAATCAGTGAAAATAAATTCCATACAAAACACCCAAAAAGTCTTTTCAGCGAAAATTAATTCCAGCTAAAATAATTAAAAGTATTTTACAGTAATTCATTATTCACCGGTTGTCATATTTGGTATTCTGGTTAAAAGGTGCTGGAGGCTGCTATCTTTTGGTTTTCTTTAAATATCTATTACGAGTAAATAATTTTTTTTTCTTATTTTTATTGTCAAGGTGGATATCGGGGGGGGGGATTTGGCACGAGAGGGCACCATCCGATCTGAATGGAACGTTTCGACGTCAGTCGCCCGTAGCCCATTGTCAAAGCAACAACGTCCCGTTTACAAACAGATGAAATAATTTCAGCAATTTCTTTACAGAATAATCCTCAACAAAACTTAGAAACATTTCATAGACAAATACAGGCTCCAAAATTATGTCTATTGCAAAACAATTCAACCAACAACCAGTTTGACGCCACAATTTATTGCTGGAGCCCAAGTTCTACGCGTGATGGTATTGCGTTCAAATCTTTTCTATTTCAAACTGCGCATGCACACACACTGTGGTTTCTCGAAATGCATACTATATAGGTAACTTGTCACTAATAAAAGTCACCGAAAACATTTTGAGCAATAGTACTAGAGTGAAATATAAACGTGCCTGTGCATTCTCCATGAATATCGCAACTTGCTATGATCATTGTAAAGAGAAAATCTGTGCTTACTTTCAACAGTTAGCTGAAGTCCGATCGAAAACGTGTCTCAAAAAATACCTTTACATCATTTTTTCTGATAATTTTTCCAGCTCGTAACGATAGAATCAGTCAATTTAGAACTACCGGTAACATGTATGCTATCGGAAAGCATTTTGGCACAATTTTACTGAAAAGACAGTTTTTCATTGCTCGTGAATATTAATTTATGCAAATGAGACGAGTATTTCAACCAATCGTGTCATGCAACTCCCCCCCTGGTGGATATAGTTTATATGTTAGTTATATTACAATTTAAGTATTCCAATTACGGTATCTACTAATTTAACGAATCTTGAAAATACTTTGTGGTATCCTCGTAATAACTTTATTATTATGCATCTGTTCCTCCCAATGATACATCATGGGAATGTCGAAATCCAAAAAGTTTAGAACAGAATCAGTGAACATCTTTCTGTGGAGTCCGGTCAAACCCTGGGGCCAGCCATGTTTGTTTTTATTATTAAAGAACGCTTATGCGCGTAATCATTTCATAAATACCCTGTAAAAAACCACAAAGTTACAGAACGCTGTAACTTTTAGTGTTACGCTGATAGATGTATAATAATAATATATATAAATTACTTCTTTGAACACCATTTTCTTGTCTGGAACAAAAACTATAATATACCGGTACATAGACTGGCAAAGTCGGGACTTCTTTTTTGTTTTACAATAAAAAATATAATTGTCAATTTAGCCTTTTTAACGTGAAAGAAATCCTGACTGGACGCATCTGCATTGGAGTGAAAACCGGAGCGAAATCACTCCGGTGATTATGCTAATTAAAAGATGTTGACTAACATTGACAACGAATCAAAGTGCATCTGTATACGTCATCTCTTATCTATGTTAATGTATGTGACCTTTCACTTCTGAGTTCCCGGCTATTTTGAAAGACTACTTATATACATTGGCTATTTAAATCGACTGGTTTTCAGTAAAAATGGGTGAAAGTATCGCCGTTACACTTAAACAAGTTAAAGTATCCATCTCTGCGATCAAATCGAATCAACCTTTAAAAGGTCACGTTTACTTTCACACACACGCTCATGAATAATCAACGACTTCATGAATAATTAATATCAGTGTAATGCCTGCAGATGTGTCCAGTAGGAATTTCTTTAGGTATCAGGTTAGTTTTCGCAATCACGCTAAAATGACTAAAAAAGAAAATTATTTCTTTTTGTAAAACAAAAAAAATGTCCCGACTTTGCCAGTCTAACCGGTACAGTGTCTTTCCACATTCTGTAATATTGCCCTCTGGTGGCAAGTATTCAGTGTTCTATTACTTTGTTTTTATTGCAGGATCATCCTGAGTTGGACACTACTAATATTATCCTGCAGGATGTTATTTTACGGACAAATCCTCATAGAAAACTATCTGCAGCTGCGGCAGGTCAGTCCATAACATTTCCGTCAACAATTTGCTGCATCCCCATTTTACAAATATGTAAAAGACACACTTACAGAATAAGCTAAAAACATAAAATATTTTCAAATGGTACTTTTTCACCAAAGAATATAATATATTAAATGTAGACATCCTGCCTTTACACTCTGACCCATATTAATTTGAGAGCACTGGAGTAGTAATTCTCAAAATATATCTACAATATAACTGAATGTCAAAGACAATTAAAGCCTACCAAAAAAATCTAGGTTAAATTAGAAACATCATATTTTGCAGCGGAATTCTCATCACCAATCTCAACATGTCATGATGTATATATTGGCCAGGTGATGCAAATATGCGTATGCAAAATGGAAATTTAACTTTATTAAGACTTTTATTATTATTATTGTTTGATTGTAATTTGCCGTTAAATTCTCTGTGGTATGACTGTTTGATCTGTAATCAGGTGTCTCTTACTAATAGTCACTTCTCATTGGTTTTTGGTGAACACCAAATCTAATCTACATACTGAGCTGCGCTCTGTCATTGGCTGGTAGTTTTGTCTGATGGCTTCTTATAGCAACAGGGAAAACAAGTTAAATTTTTTTTGTAATTCTCCAAGTTACTGAGCTACTACAACTTGTACATCTTCTGAAAGCTTAGATATAGGCCAACACTGTAGTGCATATGCTGTTCCAGTGTTTATCTAGTGTTTGAAGTTTCTGCAGAATCATTCATAAGTATTTTTGTGACTAGTTTTTCGTGACATTGAAGTGTCATCGATTTCTTTCATCTATCTTTAGTTTTCTAATTACAGCCTGTCAAATGTGATTGATGCATTGTTGGTAGAATATCTTTATCTACTCTGTTATAGCTAGAAAACAAAAGCAGAGAAAGAAAAAGATCAGACACAGTTCTACAACGATACTAACATTCTGTGCTACAACGATACTAACATTCATTAGAGATCTCAGTTGCATGACTGAAAGTGTTAAAAACCGTGTCTTCAGTAGTCAAAAATGAAAATGAAAATTTGGACACTGGTACTAAATTTGTGATAAAATATTTTTTGCCTTTAAGCATCTGCCTGCCGATTCTGTTTTTCGTATGAGTGATTGTCCGTCGTCCGGCATTCGTGTCAATGTTTTACTTTTTCAACTTCCTCTTAAGAACTACAAGCCTGAATGCTTTGATACTTGGTGTATTTGTAGCTTGGGTAGACCTCTCTCAGATTTGTTCATTTCATGATCATATCTTCAATTCTCTAATTTTGGTGAATATTATTGGCATTTTTGGTAAAAAATGATATTTTCGACTTCTTGTTAAAAACCGCAAGTCCAATTGCTTTGATATTACATATATAGGTACTACATGTGGATCTCTCTCAGATTTGTTCATTTTGTAATGATATCTTTAGTTCTCTAATTTTGGTGAATATTTGTTGTCATTTTTGGTAAAAAGTGATATTTTCGACTTCTTGTTAAAAACCACAAGTCCAATTGCTTTGATATTACATATATAGGTACTACATGTGAACCTATCTCGGATTTGTTCATTTTGTAATGATATCTTCAATTCTCTAATTTGGGTGAATATTTTTGTCATTTTTGGTAAAAAGTGATATTTTCGACTTCTTGTTAAAAAACGCAAGTCCAATTGCTTTGATATTACATATATAGGTACTACATGTGGACCTCTCTCAGATTTGTTCATTTTGTAATGATATCTTTAATTCTCTAATTTTGGTGAATATTTTTGTCATTTTTGGTAAAAAGTGATATTTTCGACTTCTTGTTAAAAACCACAAGTCCAATTGCTTTGATATTACATATATAGGTACTACATGTGGACCACTCTCAAATTTGTTCATTTTGTAATGATATCGTCAATTCTCTAATTTTGGTGAATATTTTTGTCATTTTTGGTAAAAAGTGATATTTTCGACTTGTTAAAAAACGCAAGTCCAATTGCTTTGATATTACATATATAGGTACTACATGTGAACCTATCTCGGATTTGTTCATTTTGTAATGATATCTTCAATTCTCTAATTTGGGTGAATATTTTTGTCATTTTTGGTAAAAAGTGATATTTTCGACTTCTTGTTAAAAAACGCAAGTCCAATTGCTTTGATATTACATATATAGGTACTACATGTGGACCTCTCTCAGATTTGTTCATTTTGTAATGATATCTTTAATTCTCTAATTTTGGTGAATATTTTTGTCATTTTTGGTAAAAAGTGATATTTTCGACTTCTTGTTAAAAACCACAAGTCCAATTGCTTTGATATTACATATATAGGTACTACATGTGGACCACTCTCAAATTTGTTCATTTTGTAATGATATCGTCAATTCTCTAATTTTGGTGAATATTTTTGTCATTTTTGGTAAAAAGTGATATTTTCGACTTCTTGTTAAAAAACGCAAGTCCAATTGCTTTGATATTACATATATAGGTACTACCGGTATATGTGGACCTCTCTCAGATTTGTTCATTTTGTAATATCTTTAATTATCTAATTTTGATGAATATTTTTGTCATTTTTGGTAAAAAGTGATATTTTCGACTTCTTGTTAAAAATGACAAGTCCAATTGCTTTGATATTATTACATATATACATGTAGGTACTACATGTGGACCTCTCTCAGATTTGTTCATTTTGTAATGATATCTTTAATTTAAATAATTATCTAATTTTGGTGAATATTTTTGTCATTTTTGGTAAAAAGTGATATTCTTGTTAAAAACCACAATCATTCTTGTTGAAAACAGCAAGTCCCATTACATTGATACTATGCATATTGTTCATTTTCTAATGGTATCTTCTGTTCTTTAATTGAAATGTGCATTGCTAACAGCGGAGCTATCTCAGCCGAGAGGCTGCTTGTACTTTGTTCTTTTCAGCTGGTCATAAAGGCTTGCAGCAGGTTATCCTTTCATGTATATTATTTAATGGTAATGACCAGTTGTTTCTGATATCAATAATGAATCTGTTTAATATTATTTTTTCTTGCAGGGCTTTTACCACCAGCTAAAAAGAAACACAGAGAAAAAGACAAATTGGAGAAGAAAAAATGGAAACGGTTGAAATCAAACAGTGGGACATCACATTCAAGTACAGATTTTATGCCAGACACTACACCAATGGAAACAAGTGAAAGTATACCACCTACCTCTGTTTCCATGGTTACAGACAATGCCATCATTACATCAACCCCCACAGGGTAAGTATTCTGTCGACATTGCAGGGACAGTCACATAATTTTGTAGTGTGAACATGGGTTCTGAAGAGTCAACTTCAGGGACAGTCCCATGAATTTGTAGTGTGAACTTGGGTTCTGAAGAGTCAAATTCAGGGACAGTCACATGATTTTGTAGTGTGAACATGGGTTCTGAAGAGTCAAATTCAGGGACAGTCCCATGATTTTGTAGTGTGAACTTGGGTTCTGAAGAGTCAAATTCAGGGACAGTCCCATGATTTTGTAGTGTGAACATGGGTTCTGAAGAATCAAATTCAGGGACAGTCACATGATTTTGTAGTGTAAACATGGGTTCTGAAGAGTCAAATTCAGGAACAGTCCCATGATTTTGTAGTGTGAACATGGGTTCTGAAGAGTCAAATTCAGGGACAGTCACATGATTTTGTAGTGTGAACAAGAATTAGTTCATTAATTCTTAACGAACTTGATATAATTTCACAATTTTCTTCAGAATTGTTGAAAATAGAAATAGAGAAAATTATTTGGCTAACAAGCTTTATTTGTGAAAGGTTTTATGATGTAATAGCTCTTGGAATTCAAATGTGATTTTAATCATTCAACATGCAAGATTACATTTGAATATTGCATGACTAGTTGTATCACATATGTATAAAATCCAAAAAAATTATAATTATGTTTTACAATGAACAAATTTAAAAAAAAAAACATGTCTACGCAATACAAAATTAGGGCAAAGGTCAATCTGAACAAATTTGATACATTGTATTTTCCAAAAAGAGTTACAAACAGGACATTTTCTGTGTGAATCAATGTAAGTAAACGATAATACAAAATCTTTATTCATCAATTTTCAAACAAAAATAAGTCATAAGAAACAGTATCCACACTAATTTATCGTAAACATTTAATGATACATCTTATATTTAAAAGTGGGTCACATAAACTACTAGAAAACGTTTGATATGGCAGTTGTGGGCATTCAGCACGCACCAAGATGCTTATGTAATAGACAATGTTGTACAAAACAGCATTCATTTCATTTCTTTTGATATTTACCACAGTTGCTTGTGGCATGTCTTTGCAAAAACTCACTGGTATTTAAATTATTTATTTACATGTTTTTGTTTACAGTCCGCTGCCAATACGTCATCCATGCGGTATGTACAGTAATTTTCTCTCCCTGCTGCGCGACACGATAACAGCTGCTCCTGATTTCAAAATAACATTGCAAGAACTGCAAGAGAAGGTCACTGATTGGCAGAAGTCGTCTACAAGCCTGCTCAACAACTGGTTTAATCTGCATCAAAAGTGGTCTGAACTGGTTCCGACCGCATTGAAGTGGTTAGCTGCTGGAAAAACATCACCCAGTACCAATTTCTCACCCAAATTAGAATTTGGAAATGATAAAAAATGGAAGTGGATAGGTAAAGAATATTTGTTATTAATTTTTAGTTGGTGGTGGATGTTATGTTAAATGATGTTTGTCTTCACAAAAACATTTCAATATCTCTCGAGCCTGTTGGAAGCATCTACAAACAATTGAATGGGAAAATTTGAATTAGGACAAATCACCAAGCTGTATTAACAGACAGGCTTCTTGTATTAAAGACTAATATAACATTTTTAATATTTTAAATATTCCCCATTACATGACATATACTTCCAATACTCTCAGAACACAGGACTTCTCTCTAAGCTTTCTTTGATCTAAATGGTCTGTGTGAAAAAATAGAATTGTGTCACCTACTACATGTATATTGTTTCAACCTTTTGATAAAAAATTTATTAAAAACCTTGGAAAAATATTCTCGCCCACTTTACTCAATTGTCTTTACAGGTATGGGAAATGACAGTGACGGAGAATTGATTTTGCTATGGAAACAGTTTATACCACTGTTGAGAGAGAAAAAGAAAAAGAAAAAAGAGAAAACGTCCACTCCTGAAAAGAAAGAGATAACTGATATACCAAGTCCGAGAATGAGAACAGATTATGTTGTTAAACCGTCTTTGGATGAACAGAAAAAAATAATCCGAGAACAGGTTTGTGTTGTTAAACCGTCTTTGGATGAACAGAAAAAAATAATCCGAGAACAGGTTTGTGTTGTACTATTTTGACACCAGATTGTTTCTCATGGTTTAACAGTTTTCTATACATCCAGGGATAGAAATGTAAATTTCTACCAGCATGGACAGTGTGTATGTTGCGAAAATTATTTGTACCAGGATCTATGTAAAATGCATCAAATTGTGTTTATAAAACAAGTTTATTTATTGTTATCAACCATATAGCAGTTGTTGGTTACACTATAGACATGTTTCGGGTTCCGCTTTTATGTTAAAACTGGTGCTTTAGTGTAAAAATGCTCCAATCTCGTCTGCTTAGAGGGTTGATATTGTCAGGAATTCCGGATACCCGGGAAACCAGTGAACATATCGCGAGGCAAGGAATCAACTCCCCAATTTTCGCAAGGAAAACAACTGATGGTGTTGTAACTAAAAAAACTCATCTACCGGGGGGTACTGTAAAATATTATTTTCGCTTGGAATTAATTTTCGCTACTTTTGCGAATATCCAGCGAATATTACCTTTTTTCCTATATTTTACATTCAACTCAGTCAACAATCAGTGAAAATAAATTCCATAGAAAACACCCAAAAAGTCTTTTCAACGAAAATTAATTCCAGCTAAAATAAAGTATTTTACAGTATTCAAGACAGCTGTGATACAAGCAAGCCTAACTCGTTTAATATCTCTGCTTTGTTTCCTAGGAAACCAGGCGGTATGAACAACCGCACAAGGCATTCACTTTCTGTTTCAATGGATACGAATCAGTTGTGGGGCCTGTCAAAGGTGTGTTTGGTAAAGAGACTACTATGAACAAAGCTAGGGAACATTTCTTGCTAGTATCAGACAGGCCCCCCTATGTGACCATACTGTCTGTAGGTAAGTATTTAGAAATGCATTTATCACGTAGTAGATGCGAATGTGGTGTACCGTCAACAAGAATTACATTAGAACACTAAAATGCGTTCGTGCACAGTTCTGATTACTGTGGCATGTAAAGATCGTGGCCATGAGTGTTCGAACATTTTGCGTAAATAAATAACGTATTTGTATATATTGCTATGCATAGTCATGGAAGGTCGGCTTCAGTGAAATTGTGTGAATCGGATGATAGACATCCAAGTCAAAGGTTACTTGCCAATAATATTTAATCATTTGTATAGATTCATTTGTGATCAAGTTTTCAGTATATTAGGTCACATCCTGGTACTTTCTTGGGGAACAAATTCACTGTTAAATATCTCATAATTAGTCAGTATTGTTGTCGTCTGTTGTCACTATTGTTCAGTTTACCGTATTTCCCGATCATAAGCCCAGGGGCCTGAACATGTAAAATCCGGAAAATTAATGGGTGGGCTTATACAACAACAACACTAGCTCTGTTGCTACATGTATGCTCAAAATGTGATTAGAAATGGTTAGTTTAAACCATTTTTCTCAAGGTTGGTGCCATGCACTAGACACATACCATGTGTTGACATGTGAGACTGTGTCAGTACTTGTATACATGTACACCTATTCCATTTTTTATACAACAATACAAATGGATGAAATAAATTATGTTTCTCAATATTAGTTTGATGCCTCTTGTTGAGATTGGTCTGACCGTACGTGTTTCAATCGCGTAATGATTTTGATGCATTCATAGCAAACCACTTAGCACCATGTTGTCGTTTTGATGTCTAAAACATTACTACATTGATAGTAATACTGGCAAGTATTGTAACAATACCTTAGGAAAGTACCAGGATGTGTGACCTTTCAGAGGTCATGCATAAGGCCAATTCTGATTGGTAAACACTTGTCTTGCAGTGCGTGACTCTGTTGCTAGGTTACCTAATGGAGAAGGCACCAGAGCTGATATCTGCGAGTTACTCAAGGATTCACAGTTTATAGCAGAGAGTGCAACAGACTCCCAGATCAATACAGTGGTCAGTGGTGCTCTTGATAGACTACATTATGAAAAGGATCCGTGTGTTAAATATGACACCCATAGAAAACTGTGGATCTATCTCCATAGGAGCAGAATGGAAGGAGAGTTTGGTATGTATGATTATCATATTGATGTTGATTTGAGAACTCTTTGTGATATTTTTTTTGTATCAAATAGCCCCAAATAAAATTTCAAGTTATGCTGTTACTCGTTAATCACCAAGAGCCATCAAAACATAACTCACTTGCTGACTTGAAAACAACTGTATACTGTTTAAAAACATGGTAAATCTGAATCGTCCTACTATATGTCAGTAGTTACAAACATTCATCAAAGTGAGCATCTATGGTACAGCGTTGTGTGTGCAACACTCCCTTTATATTGTGTCAATTTTATCTGTAGTTTTATTACTCATTGTTACATGCAGTCCAGTGAAGTTTGTATTGCCCGTTGCCACATGTACGCAAGAAAATGATTGTTCAAGATGGTGGTGCTCTTAGGATTTTGTCTTGATTTTGTTAATTGTTGATGTGATTCATTGTTTTGGAGAGAAAAATTCATATTGCCTGAATAGCTTGTCATATAAATATTACTGGTTTTTGTGACATCACACAAGAAGTACATTTGCCTTTCTGATGTCTGGCAATTCAAAGAAATTCTCTTCACCAAGCTGTATTGTAGTTGATGTTTTATTCTAAGCATACACTGACTACTCCTGTTAGTGGCGCATACTTGTTTTTACACCTTAATTTTGATGGATTATACCTTTTTTCAAATATGCTATATTATTGTAGTTTAGTATTTTATTTATTTATATTTTAGTGTAAATTTGATTTGTCAGACAAAATTTCTTCAATTTTTTATTGAAAATAATCAACACCAAAATATACTTTGTTTAATTATAGATTTGTTGACAGGCTTCTGTCAATTTGTACATGGACTGTTGAAACAGTGCATTCAATCTTACTAATTCAGTCTGATGATTCTGTGGTAAAAGTAAAAACACTAGCTTCAAATATAACTTATTTGGAGAGACATATTGAATTGCATGGGGGGGGGGCTGTTTTGGTAGGGTGAGGGTTCAGTTAGGTGTGTGTGTGTGGGGGGGGGGGGGGCTTTAGGAACTCTTTCCCAAATTTTAATTTGGTTTGTAACCTGATCACTGAAGTGTTTCTGTATTGCTTCTGTAAATAAAAGAGGACATTTAATATGATTAAGTGAATTTCATCAGTATTACTCAAAAGTTTTTGGTGTCGGTATTATTATCAATTTTGGTGTTTGACAATGACTTCTTTGAATAATTTGTTTATTAATATTTGTTTTCTTTGTGTTGCACAGAGCGCATTCATCAGGAACAAGCTGAAGCTGAGAAAGCCAAGAAAGCCATGCAGAAACCTAAACTATCAGCAAAAGTAGTGAGTATCTTTAAGAATTTCATCAAGCTTAGTTTGCTACAAAACAGTTACCGGTATGTATTTTGATGTTCTAATATATTTCAAAACTCACATTTTTTTTTACCCAGACCCAGATTGTTTAAATAATTTAGGACAACAATAAGTACCCCATCATTACCAATATATGATTTTTTCACTATTTGTCACTGGCCAACAATTTGAAAATATCCCTGCCATAAAAAGGGCCACTAAAACACAATCATTATTTTCTTGAAAAATAAGCTGGTGACCCCCAATTTTTTTAAAGTCAATATCCTTATAATGCCTGGAAGTACAATTAATTTACCAGACCCCACACAAAGAAGTTTGCTAAATCTGTTCTGGATTTTGGCATTCCCATGATATATCCCTGGGAGAAAAAAATGTATAATAATAAGGATACTGTAAAGTTCGCCTTGACCTCCACTGCGCTTCGGTCGATACTCTCGCTGTACTGTCTTTGTGCATACTTTGCGGTATCCTCGTAATAACCTCATAATATAAATATGCTATCTAGAACTTCATTTGCATACCTGATCTTAATTTTATTTTTATTTACAGAAAACACCTGTTAAGGATATGACTGGAAAATCTCCACCACTTGCAAGACCTTCTTCATCACTGAGCGAAACGAGTAACGACAGTTTAGTTAGTAGCAATCTGAGTTTTGAACCACAGAGTCCAAACAAATCACCAGCTGATGCTACATCTACCAGTCCAAAGGGCTTTGCTAAAGTATTGATGGGTGGCAAGTCTGTCATCACTTCTACTAATCCAAGGATACATCCTCCTGCATCTGTGTTGAGTCCCAGAGTCAGTACTCCAAGTACGCCAGGTGCCTTACCTGGAGGAATGGCTAAAGGTATGCCCACTTTGCTGACTTTTGGCGTAAAAGATGTGACTCAAACTCAAAGCATGGTTGCTGCTTCTGGGAAAAGCCCCAAGGGTGGAATTGCTGGATCCTTTCCAGTAGCCATCTCCGGTGTAACAGTGCATTCCACCACGGCAAGTGCCATACCTGGCACTGTGGTCTTGAAAAATACAAGCAGGGCTGCGACAATTCCAGGGCAAGTGGCTACACTGACTACGTCTGCAACAACGTCTGTAGCTTCAAGCAATGTGAATCCTATTCTGGTTCCGGGAAGTGTCATTCAACAGTCTCATCCCAATGTGTCTGTGCCTGCTGCAGTTACCGTGACAACGATACAGCATGCTATGGCACCAACAGGGAAAATATTAAGCCACATTGGAGGGAAACCATTGAAGGGACATGCAACTCAGGCGGGATTGAGGCCTACAGTGGTGCAGTCACTTGGTGGTAAGCCATTTTATGTTCAAGCAGCTGGGGTTGGAAAGCAATCCAGACCAACATTACATCCGCTAAGAATGCCAGCACTTGGAAAAATACAACCAGGAGCTCTTGGTCCACTTGGAATAAGACTCACTGCACAGGGCTTTGAAGCAATTCCAACGCAGCATGCACAAGGTGCTACTATCTCTCCCGGACTAATGACTGTCTCCGGGGACAGTGGTTTAAGAATAAGTCAAACACAGCCTATGCTTGGTGGCAAGCCTGTATCACTAGTTCTAGGTACACAGTCTTCTAGTATACCAGTCAGCACAATCACTTCTCAGACAGCAAGGCAGTCCATTGCTCCTACATCTTTCTCCGCCACTCAATCAACTACAGCTGTAACGACGGCCTCTATCGCTTTCACCTCAACGCAACAGACAGTCCTCCCTGCTACGGCTGGTTTGAAATTTGCCCTGGCACAGGCTTCACAAGCTAATAAAGGTCTGCCAAAAGGAGCAGAGCTGAAAGCTTCAACAGAGCAACAGAAACCTGTCGGCATCAGCGTGATCACCACAGCGGGAACAACAGATCCAAAGAAGTCTCCAGGTGTCGGTATGCCAATGTCTGTGTTGCTGTCCGGTTCACCACACTCTAGACAATCCGCAATTACAAAAAGTGCAGTTCCCGTAATTGCCAGTTCCATGTTTGCTGGAATGCCTTCAGGACTTGCTGGAAAAGGCATATTTTTAGCGCAAGTGCCTCACGGCTCAAAAATCATTACCGGTGGGCCAGCCTCCACGACACTCAGTGGGCAGAAGCCACCATTGTTTGTCTCCACCACAGCCATAGTTACACCAACAGTTGCGCAATCTTTATCAACTCAGTCTACGGTTGTTATGACGACTGCACTCCCAACAACCACAACAGGTTCAAGCTCAACTGCATCAACAATATCTACATGTGAAGTAACCCCAAAATGATCCACAGTTTAATCTGTTTGTATTTCAATTGGGGTTCGAAAATTCTTGGCATATTACTTGGAATTAAAAAGCTACAGGCGCAAGCTTTTGATTGACAGATTTTATTGAATGAAGTTGTCATCAGTGAGTGCTAAAAATAAAGCTTCATAGTTAATAAGTTTTCTTTGAGTTGATTATTGTTATTTTAAAATAAATATTACCTGCTACAAGTAGATGTACATGCATGTATGGATTTATAGCAGTGATACATCTAAAATATTCGGAAACAATAAGTCAAACAAAAACAATATGTATGATTTCAAGATATGTACACGAACGTGTTTAAAATAAAATGTCTATGATGCATATCATGTGCAGAGTGTGTGGTATAACAGTATTTGTTTGACAAACATGAGTGTGCAAACACATTTCAACTTATTCGGACAATGACACGCCACACGTAAGCTGATTAACAGACTAATTTGAGGCTAGTGAAGATAATCTTCATCGCAAGTTTGTTGCAACACAAACTTAAGCAAAGCTTTCTGGTCATCTTAAAGTGGGAGGGTCATCACCTGCGCATGGGCGGGAATTGAGTCCCAAGCGACGATAACGCACGCTAAAAATGCAAAGGCTCATGGGTAAATGCTTGTTTGTAAACAATGACACGCTATGGCCATCTGACGCATGCGCAGATGACAATTACCCTGCTTTAAATATCTTCATTACATTATTAT
This sequence comes from Saccoglossus kowalevskii, assembly GCF_978046115.1. NCBI lineage: Eukaryota > Metazoa > Hemichordata > Enteropneusta > Harrimaniidae > Saccoglossus > Saccoglossus kowalevskii. The sequence continues at coordinate 24,147,628 of NC_140645.1, read as the reverse complement.
AGTAGGTAGTTTTGATTCTACAATAAACGTGTACGTTTATTTTAACTTTATCTGAGTGGTATTTCAATGCAAGTCACAATAATGGTCCCTTTGCAGTTGGATGTACTGTAGTAAGTAAACTTCAACAACTTTTTTTATGTCTGTACGATGAATGGCAAACTCAAAACAAAAATATTACTTTTTCTGTAAAAAAAAAATCTGTATAAAAAAAGCATGCTGAATTCCAAAACCTACTATGACATACTGTAAAACATGTCTTTTTCGCAAGCATGTCTTTTTAGCGAATTTAGCAAGAGAACTGATTCGCTAATAACTTTATTATAAATTCAAAATGGCCAAGGCTTGGGGATTTGTATACAGTAACATAAAAATCTGGGGTGCTTCCTAATTACACTTGACATATTTGTTTTGTTTTTATAGAGGTGATAACTGCCCATTTGTTTTGGCACTCGTCAGACAAGTATTGTGAAAACAGAAAATGACAAAAGAGATTCGCTAAATCAACATTTCGCTATTACGTCATTTTACCACAATTCGCTAAAATTGCCTGTCGCTTTTTCAACCTGTTTTACACTAGTTGCTCTGAAGACATTTTTGTTCCTCTTAAAGCTGTGTAAATTTGGTGTTAATCTGACGAAATACTCACCTTTCTGAAACTCGTAAATTCTTAATATGTTGGCAAAATCACAGCAAAATCTCATCTTGGGTCACAAATCACTTGAAGAAGTTGCAAGGATTTGATTGGAAATGAGCCAAAAGCGTCCTTGAAACTTCAACAACTCATATAATACTAAACATTACCAGTGCTGAACTACTTGCAGTGCCGCAGTTGTTAGTCACTAGAGGGCGCAGTCTATCTCTCCATATTTCAACAAATTATGTTGAGGGCAGTATTCAATCAAGAGCTGAGAAAGAACTCCCAAGAGCGTTAGAAGCCGAAAATATCTGTAGATATTGGAAATTGTTAACTTAACCTTTTCACCACAAATTCACAAAATAGTCTTGTTTATAGTCTGCACTAACCAATTATTTTTTTGGAGTAAAAACTCCAAAGTTAGGATTAGTTTCTAGAAATATTGAAGAATATAAAAAAAAGTGAAGATAAATTAGGGTGAAAAAGTCTGGTGAAAATTTAAGATCGACCTTTGAAACAAGTCACTGCTCATTAATATGCACATTGTGATTCACAAATACTACATGTATAACGAAAGCATTGTATATTCATGGTCTCGAGTTTTCTCAGTCTGTGTTCCAAGATCATTTAAATATTGTTTAGAGATATATATGGAATTATTTAAATTAATAGTTTTACACATTTCACTCTAAGCTAAACACACCTATGGATTGCATCAGAGCAGTGATGTACTAACTTTATTGAAATCCTGTTATTGGTTATAGAAATTGATTTATTTGTGTAAATTAGGTGAATAATATGCACAAATTGCAGCCCTAAACTGAGCACACTTGTGGATTACCTCACATGTACCAATGTTTCATTGAAATTTAAGTAGCTCAGTTCAATTAATATGCACAGATTTCAAACAAAATCTCAACAGGTCTGTGTATAGCCAAAGAGCAACTATGTCTTCGGGATATCGGTAGTGCCTTCATGCACCGATGCTCGCTAATAACCATCAATTGTGTGGTTCCCACATGTAGTAAGAAACTGAAAAGCCAATATACAGCACAATCCAGCCAAATAGAGACGAGAATTCAAGTCTATCATGACGTGTTGACCCTGGAACACAAAATATATCAGAGCTCCACCATTTTCAGTAATCCTAATGGCACTACTTTTTACATATCAATACCCTCTCAGACTGTTAATCAAGTGACATATAACACTATTACAAATAAAGTAGTCCCAAAAAGGTCACAGGTATACATGCAGAAATATGCGTCAACAATAACGCTCCAATTACTCAAACTATTTCAGCAACAACTGTTTATTTTCAGTCTGAATAAATCACAGAAAAAATAATTATTTACAAAGTATTATATATGCCGCAAGCCATGATATAAGGAACACGTGTTGTTGTAAGTGACTTTATGCACCTGATACACCCCTTATATAATTCCAAGTAACAGTGGCCGAGTATCTATACAGTGTTCCACCCCAGCAGTATTTTAGTTCTGAAGATTACATAGAATACGATGTTTGCATAAATCCGAATCGCTAATGAGATATTACTAGCATCATACCCAGGCTTACAGTGAGTGGAATGCCAAATAGACACCTATGAAATCCCATAGTGTTCTGATTGCATAAATCTGAATAGTACTGAGACATTACTCTGTATAATTGGAGTGATTATTGGAAGTGGAACATTGCATATATTCTAGGCCCAGTATGGTCTGAAAATACAATTCCACTTGCACCATGTTGGTGCAGGAAAACTTTTTCAGTCACAGTTTGTTTGCAGGGTATGGGTACAGAAATCAAGGTAAACAACGCAATGTGATGCATATATATATATATAGATATAAATTAAAGAAACAAAATAAAGCTACATGTATTACTAAATATATACTATATTATTTTATAATTTTCTCATTTGAATCAACGAAGAGAACATCCCTCAAAACAGTTTTCTTTTTTTTTTGTTAACTCGCAATAATCATTAACATTAAAAGTTTAGAAGAATAAATCTACCATTATAAACGTTTTTACCTAAAATGCTCCATCTACAATGTTGAATCTGTAGGTGGCGCTGTTCATTTCAAGTGTGAATATCGCCCTCATAAGAAGATAATGCATTATGGGAACACGTCAATGTTTAACGAACACAATCATGTCCACCTAGTAACAGAAGATTTGATTGGTGGCATGAATATGTTATGATTGTAACTGAATCATGGGAAATTCCAAGCATGCTGAATTTAAACTGACCAATGAATGAAGAGTATTTGACAGGTAAAAGTGAGGTTTGAATATATTTGCATTGCTAATAAGCTAAACTGGCCAATCAATGGAAAGTAAAATACTTTCCATGGTTCATGTTTGAACAGCCCATATGATGCATGCATATATGAATGGCTAATAAGGTAAACTGACCAATCAATGGAGAGTATTTTACTTCCCATGTTTCAACAGCCCATATGACACTGAATATATTTGCATGACTAATAAGCTAAACTGGCCAATCAATGGAGAGTATTTTACTTCCCATGGTTCATGTTTGAACAGCTCATATGATGCATGCATATATGCATGGTTATAAGATAAACTGACCATTGTTCCTGGATGGTTATTATAGAGGTCTTAAAAACCTCAGAAAAGACAAAGCTTCCAGGCTATTAATGTAAGACAAAACAGCAAAATGATAATTTAAAAGTATAAATCATTGAACTTGTATTAATACTTGAATCAAAAAAACTGAAAAAAAAAATGCAGCAGCCGTAGTGTAGTAAGCCACAATATTCTCTCAACTGTGTGTAATTTCACATTCAAGCCAAACAGCACCCTCAACGTGTTCCAGCAGATATTTCTGAAACTAGAGGGCATCATCACGTTAGTTTAAAGCGCGGTGGTCATCGCGCAGCGTGTGTTCAAATTTCATGTAAATAAACAATGTATTTTACACACATTATATACGTCGCTATGATTCCCATATCGAACAGGACTTTAATATTAATATCATATGCAGCATGTCAAGAGAGATAAGAAAATTAGGTTTCAATCATTTATAACAATCTTCAAAACCTTTTTTTGGTAATGATTGGTAAAAACTCATTGTTAATATTATTTACATTTAGTTTGACTTCCATAGCAAACTGCTTGAGTCAGCTCGGCAGTTCTTCTGTTGAGTCTGTAGTTTCATTACATTCAGAACTAGTGAGACCAAATTACTTCCAATGTTCAAGTGTTATTACATTTTTTACATAACGTTTTTTCACTTCCAAAATAAATGATCCATATTTTGTTCAATTTTTTTGTTATTCAATCAGAAAAATGGCTTACAAAAGTTACGTTCGGCAGCATGTTTATCTGGTAGTGAAAAACTGTTCTATCTCAAATCATTTGACCCGGGGATTATAGTGTTAACCAATCGAGTGCCAGACACCCCCCCCCCCGACAATTTAGTGCTAATATTTCCAGGTTTCAAAAAATGTTATCACCATGTCATTTTTAGATTTTGTGTTTCATTTTTGGACAAAATGTTTGTCAAATTTTATTAACATTTCATGTGGGAAAAAGAAAAACAATATAATGTTGTAGATGGTGCCAAAAATTGACAATGGAGATCAAAGTGTTGAAGGAACACAGACTTAGTACAGCATGAAGAGTTGTACATGTCAGAGTCATTCTGGAATTCACCACCAATTCAGTATTGTTTGTTGCTATTCACAAGAAAAATGCTTCTGTTCAATTTGTTTCATATAATTGACATAAACATTCAACTTTTTATTTTTATCATGAAATTGTCATTGAATTCATGATTTTTCATGAAAAACTGAATTTAATTTTTCCTAAAATTCAGACTGAAACACACACAAAAAAAGATTTGACAGGCACGTTCTCTCTTACTACCAGCTCCTGACTATGTTTGAGTTAGTTGGTATAATTTTGTTGAATGCATGAGATGAGAAAGTGACTGTGCACGTCAAATTACACCAACCTTGAACAAAATCATATCACATGCATCAGCAATGCATGAATGGTATATTGTACAAGTGAGCACAAAAGTAATAAGTAATTTTGATTTTTTTAAAACCTACAAACAGAACTAGAAAATGATATACAGAGTTACATGGATCATTCAAGGGGGACACTTGACAAGAAGTCAGGTACACAACCTTGAAAAAATATGCATAAATCGTGGTGAATATTTGTGACTAGGCATTCTAACCAATTTGAACATTCAGGGAAATTTGCAATCAACAAACTTGTTTAGAGGTAGAAATTGCTGGATTTAGATTTTTCCATGCAATCTTTGCTGAAAACCACCAACACTTGAAAGCTCCAGGGGGTATTACCTTTTAAAGAAACCCCAAGATTCATGTCTAGAATGTAACTTCAAGATGCTTAATACATGTACATGCATTGCAGTAAAACTAATCTTGTTTGTAAGCTCCATGTTGTATGCATTAATTTTCCGTACCAGAACATATTACTGTCAATCCCACATTGTTCCGAACACCAAAACAGCAACATTGCCGCCAGCCCAAGTTGCTGACTTTGCTATGTATTTTGTGAGATCATTAGGCGAATAGAACAAGTTGGATCGAACCACAACAGGGAGACATCATACTAATGGTGGGGAACTCATACACATATAGGTAGATAGAAGATGCAATTACTTTTCAATTCACTTTATCCAACCATATAAATTGCTGTATGACAATGGCAAAGTTATCCATACAAATTGAACACAAAGCAAGTACTGACATAGTCTTACATGTCAGGACACAGTTGCTGGTGTGTCTTGTGTATGTACACATTTATCTAGTCAATAACAACCAGTCAGCTACTTAGTGGACAATGTTGCCTAATTTGATGTTCAGAACAATATGGAGTGGCAGCGGGGGATAAAATTACAACCCCATATCCATTTTCAATGTTTGGTACGCAACTTGTACTCAAATGACCCCCCCCCCCTCCCAAGGGTTTATTCATTGCCCCAACCCACAGTAATTAGAAATAATGCCGCTTTAATACAATCAAAGGTCTCGTAATCTCACAACTTTTGAAATTCCCACAGTACGTAATAAATTGACAGTGAATATCAAGATGGTAGATGTCTTATGCTGTACACATATGTCTTATGATGCTGGACACTGAACCCCTTCAGCCATCTCACCGGTATCATCATCGGAATCTTCAGATTCATCCGAGTCACTGCTTGAACTTTCATCACTTTCTCGTTCACCAGTTTCTCTAGCCTAAAGAGGGAAACAATTTCAGAGGCGAGGTTAACCACTAGTAAAAAGATTTGTTATTTTCATGTGTACGTGAGCTAACCAAGTTGAATTTTACTGTATAGGGCCCGAAATGTTCACTGGATTTTATTTTTGCTTATTTAAAAAAAAAAACAAACATAAAAACAGTGAATATCCAATATTAACCATGTACTGTTACCTTCTCAAAACAGAGAATTAAAAACCAAAACCTAAAATTGAATTTGGTGAATATTTTTTTTTCACAGAATCTAACAGCTTTACACACCACTGGCTCCCAATGAACATGTTCTGACAGGGAAATTCACTGCAGTTCTATCGATCAGACAGGGAGGATAGTTTTAATCATTTGATATAGGCGTTCATTTCAATTTTAATGACAATTTCATAGTTACAGATATGAATCGGAATTGTATATAATTGAAACCAATTAACAATATAAACTAATTTTACTTGATTAATGTGTTTCACTGTGTACAGTAAATTTAAACAAGTCATTGAAAATGACACAGTCGCCGTTAATTTTTTGAAAGTTCTCTTTGTGCTCGTCATATTAAAGAGGAGGGGTTGTCGCGAGCGTGTCCTTGAAACTTGACTTCCAAGTGGCGTATACAACAGATTGTATATTTACATCAAAACACATGTTCTGTGTAGTAGTAATATGGCCAAAAATAAAAACAGCCGTTATTCGACCATCTTTGATCTGAAACACACTGATATGTATGATGTATGTGCCAATTGCCAATATCAATGAAAATGGTACATAAATTGTGGAAATATAGTAGTAAGGCCAAAAAGTCAGATGGCTGTCAATCGGCCATCCTTGACCAGATTTTGAAACAAATTGTCATGGACATGCATCCTAACATGTATAAAGTACATGTATGTGCCAAATTTGAATGAAAACTGACAGAGCACGTCCAAGATACTGCATAAAAAACAAAAACAAGATGCCTGCCAGTCTACCATCTTTGATCCAATTGCGAAATAAATAGTCATGGACATGTATCCTAAAATGTATATTCTATGTACCAAGTTTGAATGACAACTGACAAAGCATGTGCAAAATACAACATTTTCATAAAACAAGATGGCTGCCAGTCGGCCATTTTGAATTGAATTGCAAAACCACTGCATGTGCATATGTCCCACATAAAGTACTAGGCACATGCAAAGATTGAACGGAATCGGTCCAAGGGATTCTGAGATATGACTCCGGACGGACGCACAGAGGGACGGAGACCGAATTATAAGTCACCGTCTTCGAACTTCGTTCGAACGGGGACTAAAAATATAATTGTACATTACATTAATTAGTGTGCAAATTAATATGGAAATTAGCTGTAACCCTGAGTCAATTTTCTGGGAAAAACACTGAGTATAAATCACCTCAAAAAGCATACATGTACAACCCAAAATGTCATGCACAACAAAGTCCAAGCATAATTCGACTCCCAGGCTGGCTCTCAGCAGCCTTTTCACAAAAAGTGAGCATCATCCTCATCAATAATTTCAATTTATTCTCTGTAGTGTTTATCCATGTTACCACATTTTGCAATATCTGAAATATTTCGTCAGAGTAATCTGCACAATTTAGATATGTGGTTGCTGTGAAAGTAAGTTAAACAGGCTTTAAGCCTGTTGTTAAATGTTAAGTTACACCTGTACTGTACTGTACTGTAGGCACACACGAATCAAGTATCAAACATTCAGTGCAAGGTTCTCATTCACTCCTGGGTGATAACAGAAGCGGTAAGGAACTTGCCCAAACATACAGCTCCACGTTATAGCAAGGACTCACAATCATTTGATTGGCAGTTCAGAATGATAATTCTTTGGTTGTGTACAGAATTCAGATTATAAACAAGTAGCATTGAATACTTACACGTCTTCTTGCTCGTCTCCGTAGATGATGCATTATAAACCATAACATATGGCCATCTATCAAATCGGGTTCACGTCGTCTTTCTTCTTCTCTCTCTCTTCTATTGGCACGCATGATCTGAAAAGTAGAAGTCATCAATAACATCACATGACCACAGTCAAGCACAAAGAATGAAAAATGCATGAAGCGCCCTCACACAGCAGTTTAGAGCACTCATACCAACTGAGTGTAAGTTATCTTAACTGCATCAACTTTCATGATTAGTTGATAGCAACCACATGACTTAATACAGGCTCTATGATTGGCTTAATCAACAGTTGACAACATATTTTATTGTAAATAGTGTTTCTCCACTCCATGAGTATAGAAACATACCCGTTTGAGACCATCCAAGTCTGTAGGTTCCTCTGCAGTCGGAGACCAGATTTTCACATCATGATCCAGACCACTAGTGGCTAACACTGCTGTACTAGGATGTGGCTCCAAACAATTAACCTGTAAACAAAGATCAAAGAAAGCTTAGAAAGAACTCCCATGTGCTGAGAGTATTGGAGACACATTAAATATAATTCGAAATTACTTAGCTGAAAACTAATTATGCAAATCAGAAAATTAATATGACCAGATTTGAGTGTAAAACTAATGAGGTCTGCGCAATGTAACAGAAAATCTATGTCTCCAAGTTTAATTGAAATGTGATTAGAACCAAAAAATTATGAATTATTATGCTTATTAGGGAATTAATATGAACAGATTTTTACCCCAAACTAATTAGGTTTGTACATTGTCCTAGAGCATCTTTATACTAAGTTTCATTGAAATGGAATAATTAGTACCGTGAAAACTCCAAAATTTCGACCCCTCTAAAAATTCGATCGCCTATTTATTTGCCGGGTTTCGGTGTTTTATTTACCTCCAAATTTTCGATTCCACTAAAAATTGCCGACTCATTCTTATTCGAAAATTGCGACCAGTTTTAGTTTTCCCACAAACGAAAAAAAAAACGATGTGAGCGTTCAAACGGGACCTTCCTCGAAGGCATGAATCCGGGTTTCTGATTGACTGAGAGATTTTTATTTTATTGGTAACGAAAATATATTCTAAATAAACGAAGTTTGAAATAAAAACGAACACAAAAATCTCGGCATGCTGCGTTTCTGAATTGTTGATTATTACTGTACTCAGTAGTGATTATAATAATGTACACAAAATAAATTTGTTGAATGGTTATGAAATACAAATAAAAGTCAACTTAGTTTCATCGTAAGCGAATGATTCCGGTCTCGTATAAACGTTTGATGCTGTAGGATATCCGCCATGTTCTCTTAGGTCAAATAGGTCAAATCGCTAATTAACCAATCAAAAAGCTGGATGATGCCAACGTGTTCAAATTACCATAGCTTATTTAAATATGTTAATGTTATTGAACGCAATGCGGAAGAGATTGGTGTTGTAGTACGATGTTTTGGCTTGGATTTTGATGCGAAAACGGCATGATTTTTTTTAAATAAAAAAATTAGTTGTTTTTAAAAAATAAACTGGTCATCTGAAGAATAATTTAACATTGTTCACAGTGATAACAGCTCATTCTCGAAAGGAAGCTTACCCGCTCACGCTAGTCACGATAAAAATCATACACGTGTACTCTTGAATAGACAAACGTCAACGACTACGGTAAAACTTAGACTCTATTTTAGCCGGCAGAATTGATTGAAATGTCCGAAAAATGACGCCAAAATACACCTTAAAAGTCCCATTTTATTTTCTTAAATCCCATTTTATTTTTTAATCCAAGGGCGAATTTACGGCAGAATTTGGTCCCTCAAATAAGGGACACGTGAGCTTTGATTCTAACCGGATACATTGCACTGGGTCGGGGAGATAGTTTGCTAAACTTCCATGCATCTTTTGTCCAATGGGTACCTGTACTTCGAACATTCGCAAGTTTTTCTAGGTAGTGCGAGACAGCTTTGTCTTTTGACCTATTAGTTTTGTGCTGACCTCTTCTCCACGTCTTGATGTTTTGTTTTGCTTGTCATAATACTCACTGATTGATGACTTTGTTTAGATTTTGAGTTACAACTCGGCCACGACCTTTGCTTTTACCGTGAAACATGAGGAAGTTTACGTCAATTGACGGACATTGCATTTTTTAAAAACTAATGAAGCACACTGTCTATCATCCCCATTTTTTCATTTGCTGATTTCTATTCTGAAAAATTCGACCGTCCGAAAATGCACCTTAATTTTGACTCTAAAAACACGTCACATATCTAACACCAATTATTTAAAACCGGTCGAAATTTTGGAGTTTTTACGGTACTTTAGATATCAGTGTGAAAGCTTAAAATTGGTTAATTATGCAAATTAGGTAATTAATATGTACAGATTTTAACCCGCAATTATTCAGGTCTGTCTATTGTCCTACAGCATCCATGTACATTCATTGATATGTGATGTATAGTACCTGAGATATCAGTGTGAAAGTTGGTTAATTATGCAAATTAGGTGATTAATATGCACAAATATTTACCGGAAACTAATTGGGTCTGCATAATTCTAGATTCATTGAAATGTGATGATTAGTACTTTAGATATCAGTAGAAAAGCTGAAAATTAATTATGCAAATTAGGTAATTAATATGCACAATTATTTACCCTAAAACTAATCAGGTCTCTGCATAGTCCTAAAGGATCTATGTACCAAGTTTCATTGAAATGCGATGATTAGTACTTGAGATACCCGTGGAAAAGCTGAAAAATAACTAATTATGCAAATTAGGTGATTAATATGCACAAATATTTATCGAAAACAATCAATCTCTGCATAGTCCTTGAGTATGTAAGTACCAAGTTTCATTGAAATGTAATGCTAACTACTTATATCAAATGCTGAAAATTAATTAATTATGCAAATTAGGTAATTAATATGTACTGATATTACCATAAAAACTATCAGGTCTGTGCAGTGTCGTATGACATCTATGTACCAAGTTTCATTGAAATGTGATGATTAGTACCGTAAAATCTGTATTAGAAGCCGCATCCCTAATAGAAGTCGCATCCATACTATTTGAATAATTGAGAACTAAAAATTCATCATTTCTCATATGTGTAGATGCTCTAATAGAAGCCGCATCCCCTCTGTTGCATTGTACCATTTTAATAGAAGCCGCGGCTTCTAATACAGATTTTACAGTACTTGAGATATCAGTGGAAAAACCGAAAATTGACTAATCATTATGCAAATTAGGTAATTAGTGTCCACGAATTATTACCAAAAACTAATCAAAACCTAGCATTAGTTCAGAGCATCTATGTACCAAGTTTCATCAAAATCCAATGAGTGGTTGTTTAGATATCAGTGGAACAGTCATAGAACAGCTAAAAATTAGCTAATTATCATGCAAATTAGGTAATTAACGAGCATGGATTTTTACCAAAACCTAATCAAATCTGCGCATTGGCCCAGAGCATCTATGCACCAAGTTTCATCAAAAACCGATGTATGGTTCTTGAGATAGCAGTGGAACAGTCGGACACACATACACACACACACACACACACACACACACATACACACATACACACATACACACATACACACACACATACAGACACACTAACTGCAAAGACTCCCATTTTGTGCTTCGCACATGGGAGTAAAAAATTACTCCACAACTAGATCAAATACATTTTTTCAGAAACATGGATCAATTTGTATTACCCGATCATGAAAAGTCGTTTTGGTAATCAGATCACAGAACGTATTAATGATATAGTAAACTTTTTCAGAAAGCTGTTCCACCCTGTGATGCATACAATTTACAGAGACAAAGGTTTATATTGTTATGTAGCAAGTGGGAAATCATACAGTAGACTACTGCAATCTACTTACCACTCCTCCTTCATCCCCTACCATGAACTGTACTATCCTCTCAGTCTGCTTCTCCCATAGGAATATATTTCCACAGTCACTGCCACTTACAATGAACTCACTCTGAGGGCCATAGAAATTAACACCTTTCACTGAAATAGAGAGAAAAACATGTCTACGAACGAACTAAACGTACAATAAATGAAATGACTGACTTCAGTTATTGTGACTTTGGTTGTCTTGCACAATACAAATGCTTTTATATAAAAGATTAATACATGTATCGCTGCAATTTGTTTAAGATTTACCCAGAATATACATACATGAACAAGCAGTCTCTCGGCTGAGATAGCTCCGCTGTTAGCAATGCACATTTCAATTAAAGAACAGAAGATATCATTAGAAAATGAACAATATACATAGTATCAATGCAATGGGATTTGTTGATTTCAACAAGAATTCAAAAATATCATTTTTCACCATAAATGATTGTGGTTTTTAACAAGAAGTTGAAAATATCACTTTTTACCAAAAATGACAAAAATATTCACCCAAATTAGAGAATTGAAGATATCATTACAAAATGAACAAATCTGAGAGAGGTCCATATGTAGTACCTATATATGTAATATCAAAGCAATTGGACTTGCGGTTTTTAAAAAGAAGTCGAAAATATCACTTTTTACCAAAAATGACAAAAATATTCACCAAAATTAGAGAATTAAAGATATCATTACAAAAGGAACAAATCTGAGAGAGGTCCATATGTAGTACGGTACCTATATATGTAATATCAAAGCAATTGGACTTGCGGTTTTTAACAAGAAGTTGAAAATATCATTTTTTACCAAAAATGCCAATAATATTCACCAAAATTAGAGAATTGAAGATATGATCATGAAATGAACAAATCTAAGGGAGGTCTACCCAAGGTACATATACACCAAGTATCAAAGCATTCAGGCCTGTAGTTTTCAAGAAGAAGTCGAAAAAGTAAAACATTGACACGGACGACAGACGACGGACGACAGACAATCAGTCATATGATAAGCTCCGCTCGACAAAGTCGACAGCGGAGCTAAAAAAAAAAAATTATAAAGTTAATTGATAAAGCACATATTTTATGATAATTTTAAAATTCAAATAAAAATATATGCATACATTGATTTTGAAAAACAAATTGAACAGGAAATCTACTTTTTTTTTCAGAGTGTTAATGTAGATGAGCAATTACATGAGAACGAAATATTCATTTAGAATTCATAAAATTGAATTTAGAACAAAACAAAAATCCAGAGTACACATATAACATAGACAATTACTGTAAAATGACTAATTTTCACTGGGTTTAAATTTTACTAATTTACATTTAGGCATATTTAGTGGGTTTTAAATTCACGGTTTTATCATTTAGACAATGTGTTCTATGCTAAATTTTACATATTCACTGGGTTTTAATTTAGCGCATTTTTAGCGAAATGAGCAAAATTAAAACCCAGTGAATAATCAACCCTTTTAGAGTACCTTGACACCATACTGCAAGACACAGAGAACTTAAACAATGTATAGAAAACTTACCAGTTGCATTGTTTCTATGCCCTTTATATTTGTGGATATATTCAGCACCATCGCTGTGATTATTATCAAACAAGTAAATGTCTTCATCATTATAACTCGCCAAAATCTCTGTAACAAACAGATTAAAATTACGAGTTACAGCAAGATGCATTTACATATACAGCCAAATATTAACATTATTCCAGCTTTCAGCATTGTAATACAACAGCATCTGAAAAAAAATACAGTGAAACCCGTGTTCCTCTCAGAACATACGAAAATCACTACACACATCATGGGTCACTCATTAGATATCCTATTAGATGTCCATAGCACTAATAGCCAAATGATTTCCAAGACTTTTCCAGACGTTTTTCCAAACTTTCTTGCATTTTTCCCAAGACAATTTGACCCTTAATTCAGGCCAACATCATCACCAAAGCTCATCAAAGTTCTGAAGATATGGTAGTTTCCTGGAGAAAATAGGCCTTTCTAAAATTAATTAATAACTACATGTATGAAGAAATTTAAAGACCTTTCAACATTTTTTCAAAGACTTTCCAGATCTCAAAAAATCCAAAGACTTGCAAAGAATTTTCCCAACGCTAGGGACCCTGTCTATTCATTATGTATGCATGACTCAACCGCTACACAATTACAAAGTGGCAAAAGCAAAAGGCAAAGCACAAGTGTACATTAAAAGGTCAATGTCAGTTTGAAAAAACAAATTCTTTAGTTTAGGGGATTGGAGAGATTGACCCTAAATAAGTTCTTTATCCTTTAAAATTTTAAACGACTTTAATTTAGACTGGGTGCACATGCAACTAAATGGCAAAATAACAGAAATTTGTATTTAAGTTAGTGGGTCAGCAGGTATCCTCAGGTTACCAAAAAATACATTCAACAAATGTATTCACTTTTTAACTTTGAGCGATAACCTGGGCTGACTGGCACGCCTTATGAATTTATTACATGAGAGTCTAAGTTGCAATTTCCCTGATATCTGACAGACATGCTGGCCAATATCTTGCAGGTCAAAGAAGTAGATTACATGTACACTGTATAATATCTATAATCTATGCACTCATTTAACACCGCTTAGACCCAGCTACAATACTAGTAAAATGTTGTCAGTGTAAACAGGGTCAATCATCTGAGATTACATGAAGTATTCTTCATTTTGAAGAATTCTATGGAAAATGCCTTGATTATGAAAAATTTGATCAGAAGTCGAACTGATGAACAAAGAGCATTTTATTTTCATGGCTTTCCATAATGTGTGAAAATCTGAATGGATAATGAGATACAATGTATTATTAGCATGGAATCTTGGCATCATTACAGTGGCATATAGAGGCTTTGCAGTGACGTCACAAAAATCACTAGGCCGCCATGTTGGATTACAAACAAACCATACGCAACGAAAGCCACGGGGAGGGTGTGGGGTTCTGTTATTATTACATATGTTCCATAGGAAACTTTTGTAAGGGATAATCATGATAATATGCTTGAAATGAAATCAAATTACTATCCGTATATGAAGTAAGTAGATTTAACCTACCACTGACGAAATGATCAGAGCAGACACGAATGTATGGAAGATTTGACTATTATGTACTGCAGTTTATTTTGATTCGTCCCTGAAATCAAAATCGGTATTTCCACAACCCATATGCAAATGAGGTCCGAGAGCAAACAAAGTAGTCCCTTCAGGAGTACAGTTTTTCGGAATAAACAATATTTAGAAGTACGATATTTTCCCCTTGGGGTACATGAATATACTTGCCGAGTGACATGAAATTTGAACAACAGTAATGGTACTTTTAAGCAGTCACTTATTTTGGCCCAAACTAATTTGCATATCACCCATGCAATAATGTTTTCGGTATTTTCTCGGTCGATATGCAAATGAACATGGTATTTTCATTGGCTACCGAACTCTTTTTATTTTGTAAACACATTTTCGTTTGCTATTTTTATCCAGTTCAAATCTTTCAACAACATTTTTGGCATGTCAGGTGTACATCATATGGAATACTACGATTGGGAGAACTTAATGTGTGTTGACCACCTGGAAACTGAGTTTTATAAACCTTGAAGGGCTCTCAGAAGATCCACCAGCAGTAAAATCAGCGCTTACTATGGAGCCGCAACCATCAGCATCGAGATACCAGGTTTCTGCTGGCGACGTTGCGACGTTACTCAGTTCCAAATAAAAATTACCAACGCCAAAAGAGCAACATTTTAACCGGTAATCAAGACTCAGTCAATCCACGACCAGCAAGCAACATCACACACGAAGGTGTAGCGTGCAGCCACAGTCCCTCAACGAAGGACTGTGGTGCAGCTAAGCGACAACCGCTGTCAACGAAAGTCATCCCGTCTGTAGAGTACCGCAGTTGCACGGCATGTTTGCCAATGCACAATTCTGTGGCGGAACTTTTAACTTCAACATAAACTGTGTATCATAGTCGTCCAGTTCAAGTTCTGGTTCTGCCGTGGTCCCAACTAAACGTCAACGAGTTATTTATTCGGACAGTGACTCAGATTAGACGTCTGATTATTTTATTTTCAAACAAACAGTGACACGCGTTCTCCGGGCGCGTTCTACACTGACACGCGCTGCTAGGGCGTAACACTTATATTGGAACATATTAATGGGCAATGGGATTCCCCGACCTAAATTCCATCCCGGTTTGCACGTTCTTTCTTTAATACGAAATAATCAAGTATGGAACATATGTAATAATAACAGAACCACAAATTTCGACGTTCTTTCGAGATTTCTTCAGTCTTTTCACCCTGATTACGAATAACTGTCGGTAGCCTGAAGAATGATTTATCATTGTCTCGATTTCCGCCGTTGCTGCAGTTGACAATAGCACAGAAATTCACCATTATTCCGCACAAAACATGGACAAACCACAGGATATCAAGCTGACAGTGTATTGTTGTCATGGTTTCCATGATTGCGTTTGTACTCCAAGATGGCGGATCACGTGTTTCGTGACGTCATGTGGGAAGCCTCTATACTATAGTGAGTGAAACATCGCATAGATTCTAGGCTACATAATGAGATATTACTAGCATTGTAGCTAGGCATTAGAGTGGTGCATAGTGAGTGAAACATTGCATAGATTCTAGGCTACATAATGAGATATTACTAGCATTGTAGCTACCGGGGGTAGGCATTAGAGTGGTGTATAGTGAGTGGAACACTGCATAGATTCTAGGCTACATAATGAGATATTACTAGCATTGTACCTAGGCATTAGAGTGGTGTATAGTGAGTGAAACATCGCATAGTTTCTAGGCTACATAATGAGATATTACTAGCATTGTAGCTAGGCATTAGAGTGGTGTATAGTGAGTGGAACACTGCATAGATTCTAGGCTACATAATGAGATATTACTAGCATTGTAGCTAGGCATTTGTAGAGTGGTGTATAGTGAGTGAAACATCGCATAGATTCTAGGCTACATAATGAGATATTACTAGCATTGTAGCTAGGCATTAGAGTGGTGTATAGTGAGTGGAACACTGCATAGATTCTAGGCTACATAATGAGATATTACTAGCATTGTAGCTAGGCATTAGAGTGGTGTATAGTGAGTGGAACACTGCATAGATTCTAGGCTACATAATGAGATATTACTAGCAATGTAGCTAGGCATTAGAGTGGTGTATAGTGAGTGGAACACTGCATAGATTCTCGGCTACATAATGAGATATTACTAGCATTGTAGCTAGGCATTAGAGTGGTGTATAGTGAGTGGAACACTGCATAGATTCTAGGCTACATAATGAGATATTACTAGCATTGTAGCTAGACATTAGAGTGGTGTATAGTGAGTGGAACACTGCATAGATTCTAGGCTACATAATGAGATATTACTAGCATTGTAGCTAGGCATTAGAGTGGTGTATAGTGAGTGGAACACTGCATAGATTCTAGGCTACATAATGAGATATTACTAGCATTGTAGCTAGGCATTTGTAGAGTGGTGTATAGTGAGTGGAACACTGCATAGATTCTAGGCTACATAATGAGATATTACTAGCATTGTAGCTAGGCATTAGAGTGGTGTATAGTGAGTGGAACACTGCATAGATTCTAGGCTACATAATGAGATATTACTAGCATTGTAGCTAGGCATTAGAGTGGTGTATAGTGAGTGGAACACTGCATATATTCTAGGCTACATAATGAGATATTACTAGCATTGTAGCTAGGCATTTGTAGAGTGGTGTATAGTGAGTGGAACACTGCATAGATTCTAGGCTTACATAATGAGATATTACTAGCATTGTAGCTAGGCATTTGTAGAGTGGTGTATAGTGAGTGGAACACTGCATAGATTCTAGGCTACATAATGAGATATTACTAGCATTGTAGCTAGGCATTAGAGTGGTGTATAGGGAGTAGAACACTGCATAGATTCTAGGCTACATAATGAGATATTACTAGCATTGTAGCTAGGCATTAGAGTGGTGTATAGTGAGTGGAACACTGCATAGATTCTAGACTACACAATGAGATATTACTAGCATTGTAGCTAGGCATTAGAGTGGAGTATAGGGAGTAGAACACTGCATAGATTCTAGGCTATATAATGAGATATTACTAGCATTGTAGCTAGGCATTAGAGTGGTGTATAGTGAGTGGAACACTGCATAGATTCTAGGCTACATAATGAGATATTACTAGCATTGTAGCTAGGCATTAGAGTGGTGTAAAGTGAATGGAACACAGTATAGATTTTAGGTTACATGAGATATTACTAGCATTGTAGCTAGGCATTAGAGTGGTGTAAAGTGAGTGGAACACCGCATAGATTTTAGGTTACATGAGATATTACTAGCATTGTACCTAGGCATTTATAGAGTGGTGTATAGTGAATGAAACATCACATAGATTCTAGATTTAAACCTACCAGTTCCATTGTAATTATACACAAGGCATGTCACATTAGCTCTGATCTCACTGTCAACTAAATGATGTGGACAGAACTTCTTAAGCAATCCATCGTTGTCATTTTCAGCTATTTTCCTTCTGTCATAAACTCTGATAGAAAAACAAATCAGCATAGTTAAAAAACAGTTTGTAAACACAATGGGCATCAAATTCTGTTATCACACACAGCACAGACAGAGTGTATTGGTTCCAGGACGCTACTCTCTAAAGAATTATAATACAACATGTTTGATTGATTATACAGAATTTACTAATACACTAACCACTACTAACTCCAGATATTTCTTAAAGAGAGAGGGTGGTCACCTGCGCACATGTGGGAATTGAGTCCCAAGCCAAGATAACAACACATGCTAAAAACTCAAAGGCTCATGGGTAGACCCTTTTTTGTAAACAATGACATGCTATGGACGCCTGACACATGTGTAGGTGACGACTCCCTCGCTTTAATAATAATCTTTTGCGGTATACACATTTTCTATAAATCCAGTGCTCTGGGGACAAAGCGGTTTCAAAGCATGAATGGATGACACATCGTTTTATCTGTAGTGATCCATCAACCAAGACTACGTTATCGATTTTATTATATAAACTAGATGACTAAACAGCATTTGAACGACGTCTCTTTCACTCATACATGTCACTTTGACATCACAGACACATTCTGTCACTAGAGGATGTGGTTTATACGAAAAGTGTAATTTAAAGCTATACTCAAAGGATGCAAAGGAGGCATGGTCTTGAATAAACCATCATGAGCTAACCTGACAAAATGATCACGTCCACCAACGGCAAATTCATGCGCATTCATAGGATTTATAAAAATACTATACAAGGCAACCTTCTTATCATTCTCCTTTGTAGTAACCAATCTGTGAAATAAAATAACTGTTAGAATGAACTCAAAATTGCAATTGGATCAGCTCATATGGGTAGACCAATATACAATGTACACTCTAGATCTCAGGTTATCAATGACACCACATCCCTGGAAATTAACACCACATGGTAATACCAATTTGCATATCATTTGCATATCATTTTCCATATAATTTGTATATCATTTGCATATCATTTGCACACTTATACACATGTGTAATATGGGTACTCCTATGGTGCACTTCACACAATAACAAAACCAATACACATGAACAAATAAGAAGCGTAGATTAAAAGGTCAATGCCGGATTTAAAAATAAATCTTCAGTTTGGGGATAGGAGAGTTTGACCCTAAATAGATTCTTTATCCTGCAAAAACTATTTCAGTTTGGACCTGGTACACATGCAACTAAATGACCTAATAATGACAATTTGTATACTCAGAATATAGGACAGATAGGAAATAATTTTTAAATTTTTTGCCATTTCATTTTTACATTTTTACAATAATACAAAACATGTTGGCAATATTATCCAATAAAGTTTTGAAAAATAGGGGTTAGGGGAATGACATTTTTTATTCAACATTGAACTTTTTATGTAGTCCCTAATCATCTACTTGTCACAACTTGGACAAGAATTAATTGTATTATTTTATTATTGTTCACTGTTCTCTGGTTATTCACCACCTATGAGCTATGCACTACACACAACACAACACAACACAACACAACACAAGACAAGACCAAGAAGGTGTTTTGTGCTACCCTCCATACATCGCAAGACAAAAGTATTCAAAGTATTCAAATCTGCCACTAGAGGGCGGCAGCACAAAATATGACTAATCTTCCCCAACCAACATCCACACACCACTATACAGAATCTATACAGAGAGTGTGTATTTAGGTGCACCCTTTGGTAATTTGACATTTTTCACCACTTGTTCCGTTTTTTCATCACAAATTCACAAAATAGTTCTGTTTATAGTCTGCACTTTCCTTCAGAAGATTGGGGCAAAAATAGCCAAATTTAAAACTGAAAACTGACTCAAATTTTGTCTGTTGGCTCAAAAAAAAAATAAGAAAAAAGTACAGAATAATTTGGGCAAGAAGGTCAGAATTATTTATTTTACGAAAGTTTAAGTTCATGGGAGAGTACATTCACATCAAGTTTGCAAAGCTGTGCAATTTGGTGTGTAAATACGATAGTAATATGATTAAATATAGTCATAGTCTCACTTAATTTGTTGCTATATAAAAATTCCAATTTTTTAAAACTCCAACAGCACAGAAATTATATTAAATTATTAAATTACAGACGGAACTACATTGTGGAAGATCACAAAGTAAGTGAAGAGTGCTTACTTGTTGTGTTGATTGTCTCTGAGATCCATGCTATAGACAAGAGAGTCTTCCCCGCAGGATAGAAAGTTGACAGGAGAATCAGGTTCTAAACCCAGCTGAAAGTAACAGAAAACGACATTATAATAGGAGTAATACACTTAGCATTATAACACCCCCCCCCCCCCCACTAAGGTTGTTATTGTACATGTCAGTTTGAAATATGCACCTGACACATTTTTTTTTTTTTGCAATAGCGTGTATCAGAGCACCATATGGTCGACTGACAATTGTTTGTTTTTCTGTTTCAGAGCATGTTTTGTATTCAAATAAACCTCTGATGCATGTATTCGAAAGCACCATTTATTAAGTTTTAAACAT
The DNA here is from genome assembly GCF_978046115.1 of Saccoglossus kowalevskii. Classification (NCBI taxonomy): domain Eukaryota; kingdom Metazoa; phylum Hemichordata; class Enteropneusta; family Harrimaniidae; genus Saccoglossus; species Saccoglossus kowalevskii. The sequence goes on along the minus strand of NC_140645.1, from coordinate 24,126,835 downwards.
TTATCATACATGTTGTATATTATTAGGTTATTACGAAGATATCTCAAAGTATGCACGAAGACAGTACAGTGTCAGTATCGACAGACGCGCAGCGTACTGTCTGAGTGCATATTTTGAGATATCTTCGTAATAACTTCATTATTATGCATCATCAAGAATGCTGAATCCAAAAAGTTTAGAGCAGAATCAGTGAATTTCTTTGTGTGGAGTCCGGTCAAACTCTAGTGGCATGTTTGTTTTTATTTTAGAGGATGCTTATGTGCGTAATCATTCCATATTTGGAATTCAAATTTTCTTATATGGTAGAATGAAAATACCCCGTAAAATTACAGCACACTGTAGCTTAGGGCGTTACGGTGACAGAGGTATAATAATGCAAATTATATTGATAGAGTGTTACTCATTTTGAAAACATTTTATCAATCAAAGGAGTGTGAATTAAACAACCGGAAAACATCACTCAATGTAAAGAGTATAACAGCATAGACCTTAGAAAACGGTACCGTACTACTGTATAAACTGCTATAATCTTCACTTCTAAAAATGTTCACAATTTGATAATTTTATGGCTTTCATGAAACTCACTCAATATGGTAGGACAGCATTGGTAGTTGCGAAATTAAAGCTGTCTAAAGTATTAAAGTGACTAAAACAAACAATGTAGCATTATCCACCATGGATAAAACTATTTTATACGTTCAAGACCACAGGGTACTGGAATTTTATACAAAAATATTCTCACCAAAATCAGACTACAACAAACCTAAGCACTGTATAGCATTTAGAAAAGCACCTCAGTGAAAGGTAACCAACAAAATGGCTACGCGAATCGAGAAGTTGAAAGCATTCCATCTTCTATTGGAACAGTGCCCTCAGTGTCAGTTTTTTGATAATATTGAACTTTAATGTTCAGCAAAAAACTTCATTGAATCCTGGGTAAAAAATATTTGTATGTTTATTTTTATTGATTTACCAATGAGTTTTCACAAACAAGAAAAATTAATTATTAAGGTACATAAAATACAGTTGTTTTAATTTTTCTAAATACTGTTTCATTTAATATTACAATATACAAGAAATGAGACAACCGCCTAATGTTCTATGCTCTCAGACATTTTTCAAAATTGATTCCAAAGACGAATCGGTAAAAGTTGGATTACCGTTATATAATGCATATAGGAAATGTTTGCTATTTCCTGTTTTATCACAATCACAAACACACAAACAAATCGGGAGAACACCCAGGTGTTACTGTGAAATCAAACTCTAGCTCCCAAGAGATAAGAAAGTAGTTTAATGTCCAGCAAATCAGTTAATAGTATTCACTTCAAAGAGTTAATGAGTAAATGTGTACAGTAAATGTGATAGTTATGATGGTATACCTGATAAGTCACTAATCTATTTATAACTTTTTTTGCCTGAATAAACAGCCAGGAATTATTGACATGAGTGCCAAATGGGTTTTTCCATTAATCAGTAAAACAGAACATCTACATATCATAATGACCTGTTTTTTTGTTTTTTTATTAATTGTCTTGTTAATTTCAAACCTTTATTAAACATTGAGTTTATAAGTGAAAAACATTGGTACTGTAGTATGTGTAAAACCTCTCTGCAGCAAAATTAGCATATTTAGTGGGCAGTAAACACAGAGCACAGCAATAATGTTGCAATCTCAGATTTTAAATTGATACAAAGTAATTAATTCAGTACCAGGACAGAAACATGAGGCAATCAGATGGCTATAAATAGACTAGACATGTTATATAATCACAAGCATATGATGGTATTATATTGGGAATCTTGTCGTATAAATAGAATTGGAAACAAGCTACTGAGAATGTCACATGCCCCTTAAAGTATCATTATTTATATGCTTCACTGACTGTTGTGATCACCATGAAAACAAGCCATGCATGGCACAGTCCCCGTTAGTTATCAAATTTAAGATATATAGTTATGTCATTAAACAAATTGACGTGCATATGTATGATATCATGTATGATGTATGTGTGAAGTTTGATTGTAATTGGTCCAGGCATTTCTAAGATACATGTCCGGACGCACGCACAGACGCACGCACATAGGTCAAAACATAAGTCCCCGTTTTCAGACTGCGTCCGAACGGGGACTAAAAAATAAAGTCAGATGATTTGGCAAGAAATTATATTGAAGTGCGGAAGCTAGCCTGCATTGAACACCTTGGCAATAATGAATCATATAACATCATTTCGATGTTGTAACTGCTTATGACCACATAATATGACAAGCTACTAAATTCAATTTCATGTGCTGTGGTTTAAGATTTCTCATGAACTGTACAAAATCAAAATCCTTTATGATGCTTACAGGGTTAGTAAGAGATTTTCAATGAAGTGGGAAAGCAACTTTACGGTACAAGACTAATATTTAATTAAAGTGCGGCAGTCGTAGTGCCGCGTCCTGTTCGATATGGGACTCATAGAAACAAATACAACGCGTGTAAAATACATTGTTTATTTACATGAAATTCGAACACGCGCTCCGCGCAACCACTGCGCTTTAATATATCGGAAACCATACTAGCTCTAGCATGTGTTAGATAATATTTTTATTCCAACATACAAATCCTGTGCTACAAAATTAACAATAGTTATGATTCATCATCTACATGTATGTGACATGCATTTTTAATCTATCATTACATCATACTGTGGAGATATACATTAGTTACCAACCAGAATATTTACAAATACTTTAAATCAAAGTAATCCAGACTAAGCACACATTAATTGAGTGGACACCAGAGAAAAATAAACTATTTATAAACATATATGATAGCATTTTGAAATGATTGCATACTAGCCATGCCAGCTGTGCATACCACATGTCCCGAGTATGAACTTTTGATATACTTTATTCGCATTGGCAGAGGGCCAACTGGTGGCGCACACAGTCAAAACATCATAGATTGGGTTCGTTGCAATTACATTGATGCCAGTTTTATCAAAATCGTGTTTTCTCAAACAGTTGAAGTAGACACTCAGCAAGACTAGGTGTGACTAATATGATTTCACACATAACATTTTAAAATTTTCAGTATTGCTGCATTAAGGACGAAAGTAGACGACAAATAAACAGACAGTCATTTCTGGGACACCCCTGATAGTTGTGTGCATGAGTGTAGTACCCAAAATTGAAACTATTTTTTTCACACTATTAGAGGTATTCAAAATTTGTCAATGTTCACCAAAAAAACAGGTTTACAGGATATGATTAATCTCATTACATTTATCAGAATGTCAAGTGTTTACATGATCTGATTCATATCATGAGACTAATCAGTTCACAATGAACACTCCCGATTATCAAACAATCAGATCAGACATCTGATTTTGTGGGTTTACATGATCAGGTGAATCAACTTGTACAAACTGGTCTTAAAAATATTATATAAACCAAGCCATGCATGGCACAGTCCCCGTCAGTTATCAAATCTGAGCTTTAATTAAGCATTATTTTGTGAATGGAAGGTATCAAAGGAGTCACTGGCGGTGATTCGTGCAAGCCGCAGCTGGCTCAAAACTCGTACTCGCTATTTCATTAAAATAGCACATTGGATTGTGGGAAAATCAATGTTTATCAACACATAATGCCACACATGCACGGCGCTAGTGTGTTAATGAAAACATTAAAGAAAAGCGTTTGAATTTGACCCGACAGGTCTGGAGAGCGTTCAATTTATTATTATAAAGTATAAATATATTAAGGCATGCTAAATTCCATTGTTTTGGGCCATTTAACGTTGATCGCTAAAAGTTTCAGTTTAAAACCACCGGACTTCTAATGGTTAAGTCCATGAATATCAGTACAGCAATTAGAACACATAGCCACATGTGATGGAATGAGAAGCTCTTATTGATAGGCAATCTGCCAGAAACACGATAAGATGACACATTTGCATCAGTGACAATTAGACATATGATAACAGTAACAACCACAACTGAGTTGTCTAATTGTTTTCTAAAATGCATCAAGATATCTGTATCTGTTGAGATGGCTCTATTCTTACTGTTATTATGTGTGTATTGTTAACACATTGACACAAGTGATAATCAATAACATACCAATATGTACAGGGTTTCAACACTTTGAATTCCACTATGTAAAGACAGTTGGTCGTCATTTCAACTATTTAAAGTGCCAGTGAAATGGCTGCTATTTTCACGTCTAAAATTATCAATTGATACATAAATATTATTAATTTTTATGTTTCTAAGCATAAATTATTTTTCTTAAGTGAAAAAATGTGTTTTAAACTCAGTCTACAGCAACTTTATTTTTTGTATTTTAAAACGAGGCTCCTCATTAGCTATTCATTGCCATACAGAAATTCCCCTTGTGACGTCAGAAAGGGAAGTTGCTGGGCAGCTCGCATTGCCGATACGTGTAAATAAGGCAAATTTCTTGTGCAGTTGTCTCGTCTTTGACTAAATTGTCACTTATGTACTTTTTCGTCGAGGAAGAACGGGCCATAATGAACACTTGGATATCAAATTTGTTGCATGGGGTTGAGTTAGATGCGAGATATGTCCGTTCTGGTGTGGCTGGTCGCAGTGATGTCACCGTCCCCGGCGCACGTTTGTAAACTATCGCTGAACCTCGGCACTGGACAACTTTCGAGTCGGTAAGAAGTTCTAGTTTTTTTTGTTCTAGTTGAGCTTACTACTCTTTATAAAATATCTTATCGATAATTTCAAAGAGGTATGTGTGAACTCTTTATTATGCTCGATAAACTTAGATCGGGAATTTCCTCAGAAATATTGCCTGCTTCGTTCAAACGTGCATTGGCATCCATATATTGGATTTTCGTTCATGGTCGAAGGCGTGAGTGTCTCGTGTGGCCCGAATGTCAACGGTGTTTTACTTTATCACGTTTGATTTTTTTTTTGCACAAATGAAACTCTTATTTTTTTCCACCATCAACAATTTCTGATATGGTTGTTGGGATCGGCCGACGTCTCTGTGGGCTGCTCTACACACGTAAAATGCCCAATGTTTTGACCTGGCTTCCCTTCACACGAAGCGCGGGTGTGCATTACATCCGCAAGTTTCAAAATTTTAAACGTAAATTTGAAAAATGTTTGGTGAAATAAAATTGACATATTATTATGAAAAGAAAATGAAGAAAAAAAATTTAATTATTTTTTGAATAATCGTTTGAGAGGATTGGGTGGCAATTGCTTATACTTGTGTACTAATTGTAAATGTGTTCAATATTTTTTTCATCCATAATTCAAACACATATATAACATAATAATAGTTGCCTTTATTATAGTAAAAAAAGATGCATCATAAAACGAATGAATTACGTATAAACAAATGCCAAATAAAGATTGTGACCTTATTTATTTTCTAAACCTCCACAGGTTAACGAGGGGATACTTGAAGTTCATTGAAAAAGACTACAGTACTACCAGAGTGAGCAGTAACAGATTTATCAATATTTATGTCAGAGAATTATTTAGGACTTAAATTACCAAATCTTGGTTTTTCATAGATTCCAAAATCTGAAGATGTGTTTCCTTTTTTCATTGTCACACAGTGTCACTCAATTAAAACCATATACTATAGTAATAGTAATCCATGTACAAATTATATTTTATTCACATTATTTTCCTCACATACATGTACAGACAATCCAATGTTTACATTGTCATATTTCTTTGTTCATCACAAGTCTAAATAAAATTTGTGAACTGTGTAACGTAGCCTGTTTTTTATTAGCATAATTGTTGCAGCATCTGGAAATGTATTTACACTGTTATGTGAATCTTGTAGTGTGGCAATGAACTGCCGAGACTTTGTCAGGGTGGGCATACTGGCTGTTGAGTGGCAGGGGTGCATCATCAAGTGTATGTAATACACAATCTCCTCCAACATACAAGTCTAGTGTATTGAAGAGCTCTTCTACGTAATCTGTAAATTATAATGAGAGCATTTTGATTCAACAATAGTAGATAGAAAACCATAAAGAATCATATCATACATGCTCTATTGAAGTACATTTCCAGTAGAAGCATCAAAATTAAAATAAAAAGAAAACATATTTTGACATTCTAGACGTTAAACTATAGTGATCAATAAAATAGGGAAATAACTAAAAAAAACGACAAATCACAGTTACTAAATAAATGACCGCCGCGTGGAAATAGATTCAGTTGAAATGGGTGAACGCGTCGGGTCACGACGAGGACAAGTGCGTGACTGGTGGCGTTTAATTGGATAACAAAAATAATTGAGAGCAACACACATACAGACAAATTCAGAGTGGACTCGAGTTAGCGTGATTGTCATACTTATTTACTTGGTGATAACGCATTGACAGCCAAAGCCCGGATTCTTATTTCATAAATGATTTCTAGACATCTCGACCCAAGACATTTCGACCCAAATTGAACATCTCGACCCACTGCATCGACGCGACCCTGTCTCAATGTGGCGACGCGAACCTCTATCTAGTTCAACGTTGATCGACATCTTTTAATTCGAAACATCGTGTACTATCTACTAATATTTCCAACGCGTGTGGTCGGCGCCTTTGATTGCGTTAATTTTGTTTTTTATTCGCGAAATCTATCACTGGCAGCGTTTGTTTTGTCATGTCTCATAACTGAAAGTCCAAGCTGACTTTGTTTTGGCTGTAGGTATGAAAAACGGGTCGGGATTTTTTGGGGTCGAGATGTCCAGTACCCCCATAAAATTATTTCGCAGATCAAGCTGGAAGTAAAGTAACAGAGGTGTGAATTCGACATTCAGCACCAATCACCGAACAATTCAGAAACTTTTAGCCTGCGAAAATGAAAACAATTAGCAGTGTGTAAGGACTGTGTAATTTCCTGTTTGTCCGACGCGTCGTTTTCGTGTTACTATCAAAATTATTGATACCTTTACATAACGCAAACTTAATTGTCTCTATAAAGCGATAATCAGGATGGCAAAACAAGTCAAATGATTTGAAACACTTACCCGACGTCTCTCTCTCTTCTGAAATCCGCCTCGGTGATCATGGGCTGGTTTGGAATCTATTTCTTTCAAAATTGTTGGTATTGCGCCAGGTTTAAGTTGTCGGCGCTTCTCTTTAAAACCTAGTTGTTTTTTCACGGCTGAAGACAGTTTTTCGAAAAAAGAATCTGAGGTGAAGTGGACACCACATATGACGCTGTAAGGAGAAGGTCCACCCCAACCTTTTCTCGTTGTTTTCACGGCTTTCGTTTACTGACGTCGCACCTTCGGATAATTTGGAAAAGTGTGAATACTTACACTATGACTATACGTATTACTGCAACCGCCCACAACACAACGTTTAACCATCACAAACGTTTGTTCTGAAAACAACTTCTAAAAACTCTCTATCTCAAAAAAAAAAAAATTGACAAAAAAAAGAAATTCCGACCGAAAAATGTATATTGTTTAAAAGTATGTTGAATCACGCAGTGTTATATAAGTACAGCTCAGGAGTATGGCTTCCTCTCATATTTTGGCATTTGGTGGCGCACTTTCGGCGAGAGTCGGAAATCCGGAAACAGTCGACCGTTTCAGGATAGGTGGGCGTGGCTACAGCACGAGATATATCTTAAATTTACTTGGATAGGAGTAACCATTTTGACAAAAACAATCAATAACTGCCCACTTCAGTAGGACACGGATCTAAAATAGTTAACGTGAGAGTGGGCATTGCACAGGCACTTTAATATTATTTATAGAGACACACTGGACAGAAGTCATCAAAGTTTGTTATTTTTATCCAGTACAAAATAAGATTTTTCACAAAAAAACAGCAAAAAGGGAATAATTTTGATCACACATCTATAAAAATCCATACTAAGTCATCAAAATCTAAAAATAATCAAAATCCATACATGTTTTCGGATATGATGGGACTTTGTGCCATACAAGAAACCAATAATAAATTGATCAAAAACAGACATAACAGATATGACACCAAAGCCAGTTTACATTTCTATTGTACAACTACTGTAAAACATGTCTTTTTAGCTACCATGTTACTTTAGCTGATTTAGCTAATCTGTAATTTCGCTAATTTAAGATGTCGCTAATGTAGAATAAAGTATATTCTCACAATGAGATTGTTGGCATTTTAGCTAAATTAAGATTTTGTTAATTAATGTATTGAGTCAAATTCGCTAAAACGGCATTTAAATATTTCAACATATTTACAGTATATAAGTCTATTAATTACTGCATCAGATTGAAAATAAATGAAATAAAATAAAAATTTATATTGGCGGGATGACTTAATTTGCATAGAAAATAATTAACTTTGGGCTCATTTGCATACTTATTCTCAAACTATGGGTAGGTATGGATATCAGAAAACACAGGATTTATTTTATTTTGCTTGTAATGTACTGAGGAAGCATGGGATAACAAATTGTCAAGTCAATGTAAAATTGATGGCACTAAAGGGGCAGTCACACAATGACGTTCTGGCTAGCGTTCTCTGGCGTTTGAGAAAACGTTGGTAGTCGCCCAAAGTCGCTGGGACAGCGCCAGAAGAGTGCCGTGAGAACGCTAGTGATTGTGGGGAATCGGCAGAGAACGCTGATCCAAAAAAAAAGTTTTGAACATGCACAAAAGTTCTCATTTGAGAGCAGCGTTCTTCAACGTTTATTTTTAAACGGTGTTAAATGTTAAATAACGTTCTTCGATTGTTTTGCTAACGTTCGACAATCGTTAGTCAGTCGTTGCTCTAGCGTTACTTAGTTGTTACCAATCGCTCGCTTTGCAGTGAACAACTCACTAGCGACCTGTCAATGACCGCTGAACGTACCCCTAGCGCACTAAAGCGTGCGACTAACGTCAAATTAATGACTTAAACTATTCATTCGTTATTCACACGTTAGATACATGCTCAACAAGCTCACTTAACGTTTAAAAGTCGTTCATCGCGCGCTAGTGACACGTTAGCACACATAAATGATTTCCAGGGGTATCTTACTTGGTCGCTCATTACATGCTCCTCGTGCGTTAGGAACACGCTAGTCATACGTTAAGGCACTCGTTAATCGAACGCTGGATGTGTCTACCTCGTTCCAGAACGCTCGGAAATTGGACGATTGGAACATTCAGAGAACGCTGATCAAAACGTTATGGTGTGACGGGGCTATTAGGCTTTGTACAAATATACATTACTGTAAAGAAATTAGCTAAAATAACATGCTTAGCTAAAAAGACATGTTTTACAGTATACTGTAGAATACTTTATTTTAGCTGGAATTAATTTTAGCTGAAAAGACTTTTTGGGTGTTGTGTGTGGATTTTATTTTCACCGATTTTTGACGCGTTGAATGTAAAATATCGGAAAAAAGTATATTCACTGGATTTTATTTTCACTGAATCATTCCTTCAGCGGAAACAGCGAAAATTAATTCCCAGCGAAAATAAAGTATTCTACAGTATACTGTAAAACATGTCTTTTTAGCTAAGCATGTTATTCATGTTATTTTAGCTAATTTAGCTAATCTGTAATTTCGCTAATTCAAGATGTAGCTAATTTCAAAGAAAGTGTATTCTCACAATTAGATTGTTGGCACTTCAGTGAAATTGCGATTCTGTTAATTCTTACATTTTGGTAAAATGGTACATAGCTATTTCAACTTTACAGTACCTTACTATGTATTCCCTTTATACAATGTATCAAATGTAGGACACTGAAGGAAATATCTACATGCAAGTCTGTATATGCAATTTTTGGGTCACCACTTGATCTCACATAGTACATGAAAGACACAAACTAGTGTGCCCTCTAACTGGACTGATTTTGCAAGGATTCTAAGTCAAAATAGAACCCCTCCCCCCCAAAAAAACAAGTTGAGTCATTTTGTTGACCACTGGGTTAGTAAGTTTTCCAAAAAAAAAAACAATGTATGTGACTCTATAGGTGAATTAAGGCTCCTAATTTCTTTCATATTTACTCTTATTTTGTTCAGAAAATATGAATTTTGTTTTTACCAAATTACAAGAATTTTTCAAGGTAACTATATCAATGTACAATTTGTTAAGCATCACAGCAAATCTTCATGCGTTATTTACACATCTTAAAAGCCTACAAGGCATGTACAAACGTACATTGGCTCAAACTCAACTTCTGCCATAAAAACCAAATGGTTTGATTTTGAGTTGTATTTTTGTACAGCTCAATGTAAAAATTACAGATTTTCAGAGAGAAATACGGCGTTGAGATACCCTTAATTCGTCAAAAATGTCAACAGAACTAGAAATACTTGGCTTCAGGAAATACCGTAAAATCTGTATTAGAAACCGCATCTCTAATAGAAATCGCACCTATTCTTTTTGAACAATTGAGAAGCAAACATTCACCATTTCTCATATGTGTAGATGCTCTAATAGAAGCCGCATCGACTCTGTTGCATTGTACAATTTTAATAGAAGACGCAGCTTCTAATACAGATTGTACAGTACCTCTCGTATACTGGGAAGTGTATAACCAATCAAACAGTTTAATAAATACTTGTAATATTGTGTTTTACCTTATGAGCAGCTCCTCTATGTTGCGCTAATTTCCTGGTTTCTTTACATACACCTGTACTTGACAGGTGACCCACACGTACCTGTAGATGAAAAACCAGAATAGTTAGGTTAACAAAATTGGTTTCTTGTCCTGTAATATTAAAAACAAGTAATGTGATGACATAGTCCTCGTTGGTTCAATATACAGAAAACAAAACTGAAATGAGTCAGCTATGTCAGAGATACAGTTCTGGAACCACATTGATTAAAACGACCGCCAATTGGCCATTTATAATCTTAAAAACAAAATGATGTGCATTAAGGTCGCATAATGTCCGGTGTATATATCTACAAAGTTTGAACAAAATCCAACCATAAACAACCAAGATCAGGTTCTGGAATGAAAGGAATGCTTGATTTGGTGAATTTTTAGCATTTAATGGCTGTCATTCAGCTATCTTGAATCCTATCATAAATAAATGCATGTGCCTATGTATCCCAAGATATATGGTGTGTGAGCTAAGTTCGAATGTGATTGGCCAAGGCACATCCAAGATACAGATTCAAATGACCAGACAGATGGACAGACTGACTGACACACACACACAGATGTCAATCCATAAGACCCACTTTTTACTACATCCAAATGGGGACTAACAAAGCATTTTTTATCAAATTTTTTTCTTTCATCTTCACAAATTGTCGTAGAAACAAGAATGAAAAGACATGCAAAATTACTAATTTTTGTTTTGTTTTAGCCCTAATATTTTCAGTTCACTAATGCCGTCACTAAGCATTATGCAATGTGATTATTTTATTCATGAACATTTTCCATTCAGACAAACTAATAAGTAACTAAAATAGTGTCAGGTGTTATGTATTTATAGTTGCTATGGTAATGAAATAATTTAGAAAAACCAGACAAATCCTTAACACAACAAATATTAAATAAAAATTAAAAATAAAACAATTATATAAAAAGTGTACACATTAAAAAAGAAATAATTGAAGAATAATTTACTAAGTATGGAAAAAAAATTAACCCCAAAACAAATAAATATTAATTAAACAAATAAATAATAAAACAATAATTATTAAATTAAATAACTAAATAAAAAAAATAATTTAACACAAAAACAAATAAACTAACTAAAACAAACAAATAAATTAAAGCCAACAGATACATAAATAATTATACTGCAGAAACAAATGAATAAACAAATGAAATAAATAATTAAATGAATAAATAACATTCACGCTTGTTGTAAGTGATGTTATATGTTATTACTGGTATGTGAAAGCATATTTACTGCATGGGTAAGCTGGGAGTATTCAGACAGTCACAGTAATATGTCAGAACCCAAACGTATATCAAAGATGATGGTACACATGTTGTAAATAATATGACCTGCTGACACCACAATTACCAACATTATTATAGTACATTGTATATGTATACAAAGAATTGAACCTCCTGGTAAAGGCAAAGCCACAGCAGTGTGTCTTTCAGTTGTTATACCCTACACTGCCTGTTATCAACGCTACATTCTCGTTTGTTGATCAGTTCTACTAGAAAGGCATCTGTTGTATACTAAATCAACTCACATTTATTTTGATCATAGAAACACCTCTGTTATAAACTGTTATAAGCACATGAAACGACTACTGTAAATTCTGTATTAGAAGCCAAGGTTTCTATTAAAATGGTACAATACAACAGAGAAGATGTGTCTTCTATTAGAGCATCTACACATATGAGAAATGGTGAATTTTTGTGTCTCAATTGTTCAAAAAGAATGGGGGCAGCTTCTATTAGGGATGCGGCTTCTAATACAGATTTTACGGTAATAGAGTAAATATGACATACTGTAAAATACCTAATTTTCGGTTGTAATTTATTTTCACTATTTTAGCTGAAGGGATGATTCCATTAAAATAAAATCCAGCGAATATACTCTTTTTCTATATTTCACATTCAAATCGTCAAAAATCAGTGTAAATGAACATGTACATAACACCCAAAACGTCTTTTCAGCGAAAATTAATTTTTTTGTCAGTCCAGGGTATTGAATTGAAATAAAGAACTTTGCACAGCCCATTATTGCATCATAACATTGCCCACATCCCCAGCCTTGCCCTTTTATCACCCAATAATAGGCACTGTGTCATATGGTTTACCTTGAATAACTGACTCAACCTAATAGGTCAAATGAAATGCAGGAAAACATCACTGTAGACGAAGTTTCTTATCACGTGTTTGACATTAAGGACGTGCCAGAAATGGATTATTAATGAAATGAGCAACTGTAGTCTACCCTACTAATTAGTAGCAACTCAATCTATACTACTGTAGAATACTTTATTTTCGCTTGGAATTTATTTTTGCTATTTTCGCTGAAGGGATGATTCCATGAAAATAAAATCCAGCGAATATATTTTTTCCTATATTTCACATTAATCTCATCAAAAATCAGTGAAAATAAATTCCAAGCAAAACGCCCCAAAATCCTTTTCAGCGAAATTTAATTCCAGCGAAAATAAAGTATTCCACAGTAATTACATGTTATTAAATAAGAAAAGTGTTGGCTGATATATCCACCGTTTCTGATGTATAATGGGAAAGAAATATATCTATCAGTTTATATATTTTCAAGATAAAAAGGATATTCATTGAAATAAGCAAAATGTAGTTATCTACACAAAATGAATGATACTAGTCTGATGGAGGAGTGAATCCGACAGCGACCCATCCAAAGTATCTACCATGTGAAATTTCAAAACAATTAGGCTGTTGGTTTTCAAAAACAACTCAGAAATAGTTTGTTTATTTTTTTATTGAAAATTACAAAAATGTTTACTAAGATTAGGAAAATATATATTAAGTTATCATTAAAAAATCAACAAATTTTATAGAGGTCCAGCCAAGGTATACAATATCAAAGCAAGTCAGAAACCTCCTTTTTACCAAAAATAAGAGAAATATTCACTACAATTAGAAAATCATCACAAAATCAACAAATCTGAGAAAGGTTCCCCTAAAGTGACTACATTTAAAATAATGAAGCAATTAGGCAAGCCATTTTTACAAAAATAAAAGAATTGATGTAATCATCACAAAAAAAAACAAATCAGAGGAAAGACCATCTAAGTTGACATTTTTCAAGAATATGTTGAAAATGCCAAGGTTCATTCAGCAATTGACCCCACTTGTCCTTGATGACAGCTAAAATAAACAATTCTTCCATAAAAGCACCCGAGAACTGCTTTGACTAATACACATGTTTCCGTAATGTACAAATTACTTACCTGTCCGTCTCTGGCACAACTGACAATGGTGGTATCTCCGCTGTATGGCATAAACTTAGCCTGTAACAATAAAACAACATAGTATTGTTACTAAGAATTTAAATTCACACCAGCACACAAGCCATAGACAATCCAGAGTTAATCATAATTAAAAAAAAAAAAATTCTTTTATGCTCAACCTAGTAGCTGAGGAGGGAAGGGAGGACTCTGCTACAATTCGGTGCCCAACCTTAAAAATGGATTTGAATTTCATGCAGGACATTTTGATAAAATGTAAATTAACTACCCTTTCAAGTATCGGTAAGTAGTGTTACGAAATTATATTCCAAACAATGGTCACAAGTACATATATGTACATGTATGAACCAAATGATTTGTTGAATACGATAAAAAACAGGGTGTTCACCACAATGAATGACTTAACTTGGAAAACCCTCAAGAGAATATGTCAAAGATGTTTTACAATAGATTTTGATATTTTTACAAGGATTTCTTTTAGATGTATATAATATATTTACATTCCCAACAAAATCTGTGAATTTGGTGTGATTGAAATTCCTACAAAAGAAGCTTTTAAGTACTTTAGAAAGTGCAAATGCAGTATTCCAAAACAAAGAAATGCACTTTCACAAACAGTGCCACCTAGAGTCAACTGAATTAAATAATGCTTCCCTGAAAACAGGGAACTGGTGGTGAAAAGGATAGCCTGAACTGAAAGTTCCCCAAAAATTTGGCAAGATAGCCAATCCAAATCAGTTTTGATCCCAAAAGCAAGTTCACCTAAAGCATCTAAATCACTGTGTTCTCCCACAAGGAGTTTACAAGGCCCTGTTATCTGAAATTGGCGCCCTGTTTAAAATGTCAGTACCCTGCTATATTTCCTTTGGACCCTGGTCCCAGACACAATGCTTTACAATACAGATCATCACAAACTGTTATTAAAGATGGGCTGCGGTGGTATGTGCAACTTCACACATGTAACAGAGAAATGATGGGTAACTGGTTGACAAATTGACAAATTTGTCTCTTTTTGGACTATCATTAATAGTAAAAACAACTGATGTAGCTGTGATGATGTGTAGCTGATTTCAGATGAAAAATAATTACTTGATACATTTATAATAGCACTTTAAATTTCTCATTTCTGAAAACTGTTCCGTATTAAATATTTAATATCAGCTTACATTTCTGTTACCAAGACTACTAACTACTAATAATTTTACCTAACTTTTATACTTCAGTTAGCCAAACTTATAATACAGATTAAAAGTTCAAGGCTGAAACAATAATAGCGGGAGTATTCCAACATCTACATCTATGCCAATGATCCATGTTACAATTTTAGTGATTCCCTCCCATTGATAGACACCCTGCAAAATATCATGTCAAAGGTCAAGTGCCACGCCCACTCCACCTGCCCCTTGGAGTTTAATTTCCAAACCATGGAGAGCCCTGAATATTAGACTTTGAAAACATGTTTTCTGGAGTCTATGCATCAAGTAATAAAGAAATAAATGATCAGTTTTTTATGGGCATTTCTTGGCATCAGTTGACAACATTATGAGGTGACTCCACACTGCGACAAAAAAACTCCAGGATTCAAAAATGTTTTGTGGTGCTTTTTGCTACAAACTGCTGGTATTGATGCAGAGTTTTGATATGAAACTGGTACGTAAATAAATATTATTTCATACAATGTCTAACAATGACGATACTTATGGTAACAACAGGGATACAAATTGATCTGTGATTCAGATATTCTCTAAAAGTTACTAACAACCTATACATCATCTGAAAGCTTAGATATAGACGAATGCCGTTCCAATGTTTTTCCAATAAATTACCTGAAGGCCAATTTTGCAGGAATTGCACAGGATGTTCCTAACAATGTTGACTAGATGTGCGCATCTCAGTTTTTCTGTATCAGCTTTTGTATTCTAGCTTTGATCAAATAACGACAGACATGTTACTGACGACATATTATCAGTAGCGTGTCTAGTTATTTGGTACCATAAAATCTGTATTAGAAGCCACATCCCTAATAGAAGTTGCACCCTTTCTTTTTGAACAATTATTTAAGAACCAAAAATTTATCATTTCTCATATGTGTAGATGGCTCTAATAGAAGCCGCATCCCCTCTGTTGCATTCTACCATTTCAATAGAAGTCACAGCTTCTAATACAGATTTTACAGTACTAGTCCAAAAAAAACTCAATAGCAAAATCGATCGTAAGATCATCCCTTAGACAAATGGTGGTCTGTCTTCACTAGCATTCAAAAATCTAACTAAACATACTGGATTCGAACCAGCGATCGCTCACATTGCTGACATAGTACAAATCAACTGAGCTATGTGGGTAGTCATGCAAATTAAATAATTTGTTGTCATATTTAGCTTTATTGCCAAATGGTGTTTGCGAGAAAAAGATCGGCAGGCATGGGAATTGAACCCAGGTCCTCCTGATCACTATGTAAAGAACTGACCCACAAGACCACAATGGATTAACTGGGTGTGTTTGCATTTGATAAGACTATATAGTGTGTATATATATAGAAATACAACATATTTCTATTATTGAGTTACAATTGTCCAAAAAATTGCCAATTTTGTGTTTTTACTTGTGTAAACTATATGCATGCCATAACCCGTTAGTGTACATCTTGCCAATTGGGTGTTTGCCATTTGCGTTGCCCATACCTGACCCGACCCTAACCCTAATGTCAAGACACGTTCCTGTTAATAATTCCGTTGCCCATACCTGACCCGACCCTAACCCTAATGCCAAGACACGTTCCTGTTTATAATTGCTCAATAATGATACTCTGTTGTGCACTGTCTGCGGGTACTGTAAAATGACTAATTTTCATTGGGTTTAATTTTCACTGATTTACCATTTCAGGCATATTAAGTGGGTTTTAAATTAACGGTTTCGTCATTTAGATAATGTGTTCTATGCTAAATTGTACATATTCACTGTGTTTTAATTTAGCGCATTTTCCAGTCAGCGAAATAAGCTAAATTAAAACCCAGTGAATAATTACGCCATTTACAGTAAGTTGCATTGATGTCAACTGATTAAACAAGTCGCATTTAAGTAATTTCCACTATTAACAAGTGGTTAAATTGTGACAATAAATGTGTGGACAAATATTTGAGATTAATTTTGGTGTGGACAACTCTCGTTTAATTATTTTACACCAT
Source organism: Saccoglossus kowalevskii (assembly GCF_978046115.1). Classification (NCBI taxonomy): domain Eukaryota; kingdom Metazoa; phylum Hemichordata; class Enteropneusta; family Harrimaniidae; genus Saccoglossus; species Saccoglossus kowalevskii. The sequence continues at coordinate 24,109,793 of NC_140645.1, read as the reverse complement.
TACAAGTTGTTAAATTGAGAGAATAAATGTCTCAACAAATATTAAATACTTAGTTTGATGTAAACAACTCACGTTTGATTAATTCCCACAATTACAGGTTGTTAAATTGAACGAATAAATGTGTGGACAAATATTTTAGACTTATTTTGGTGTAGACAGCTCTCGTTTAATTATTTTACACAATTCCAAGTTGTTAAATTGAGAGAATAAATGTATGGACAAATATTTTAGACTTATTTTGGTGTAGACAGCTCTCGTTTAATTATTTTACACCATTACAAGTTGTTAAATTGAGAGAATAAGTGTGCGGACAAATATTTTAGACTTATTTTGGTGTAGACAGCTCTCGTTTGATTAATTCCCACAATTACAAGTTGTTAAATTGAGAGAATAAATGTACGGACAAATATTTTAGACTTATTTTGGTGTAGACAGCTATCGTTTAATTATTTTACACCATTACAAGTTGTTAAATTGAGAGAATAAATGTGCGGACAAATATTTTAGACTTATTTTGGTGTAGACAACTCTCGTTTAATTATTTTACACCATTACAAGTTGTTAACGTGAGAGAATAAATGTATGGACAAATATTTTAGACTTATTTTGGTGTAGACAGCTCTCGTTTAATTATTTTACACCATTACAAGTTGTTAAATTGAGAGAATAAATGTGCGGACAAATATTTTAGACTTATTTTGGTGTAGACAGCTCTCGTTTAATTATTTTACACCATTACAAGTTGTTAAATTGAGAGAATAAATGTGCGGACAAATATTTTAGACTTATTTTGGTGTAGACAACTCTCGTTTAATTATTTTACACCATTACAAGTTGTTAAATTGAGAGAATAAATGTATGGACAAGTATTTGAAACTTATTTTGGTGTAGACAACTCTCATTTGATGTATTCCAACAATTACAAGTTCTTAAATTGACAGAATGAATGTATGGACAAATATTGACCATTATTTGTGAGTAAATATCTGTTGTTTAATTAATTTCCACCTCTACAAGGTTGAGAGAATAAATGTGTCGACAAATATTTGATACTTATTTAGGTGTAAGAACTCGTGTTTGACCAACTTCCACCATTGCAAGTTGTTAAAATAATGAAATAAATATACTGGTATCATTGGATATTTGATTTAATTGTGAAACTTTCTAACAAAATGTTAACTGCTGGCTTCGAACCCTCAATCAACAATTCCGCAGACACGGTATAAATTCCACAACACCACAGAAGATATTCGTCTGTTGCCTGAATTGTTTTCGTAATATAGGGAACGCCATCGACACTTTAACAAAACTTACCTTGACTTGGGTCTTGTTTATCTCTTGTCACAATCTGGAAACTGTTGAACAAATTGCGCGTCGTCCAGTTTAAGACGTTAGTTATTTTATTATTTATTCATTCAGTTTTGTATGGTGGAGTTTTGTGAGGTTTATTATTTTTTTGCGACGTTCTTTGTTTACTTGTTTACGGTTTGAGAGATTTCAGTTTATTTGATTTACGTTTTTACGGTAGCTCTGAGCGGGACTCGAACCCACTGTCTTTTCAAGCTAATTTTGTTTTATATTGATGGCACGCTTGTGTACCACGCCACGACGTTGGTCGTTAAGTGGTGTTCATTTTTCTAACTACTCCAGTGTTCCGATGAGTTGAACGGAAAAGCCAAAACGATTGCTGGTTTCTGATTGCTTCGGTTCTGGTGAGTGTGTATCTAGTGTGATTCGAACCCATGTCGTTTGTATTGGGCGTTTTTTTATTTTCCATGTTAGCTACGCCGTAATATGCAACCACTTCCCCGTTTTATTGTGATTTTGAGTGTTTAATGATGTCTTCCTCACACGTCACGCCATGACCCAGTTTCAACCACACGGCCATTTTGCAACACAGTTCGTGACCCTCGGCGTCACCGACTGACTATATGAGCGTTCTGTTCAACTGTTAAGCTAGGATTTATTACCGTTATTATCATTATATTGTCACGTGATTTGTTTTACCTTATGTGTAATGTCTTAAGTATCTTTATTGTAATTTGTATATACCAATTCGTATATACCGAGGAAACGACCCCGATTGAAGGTCATGTATTTTATGACGTCACCAATTCGTGTGTAGGTACTGCTTCTAGATCTGTGCCGTATTCCAACATCTACATCTATGCCAATGATCCATGTTACAATTTTAGTGATTCCCTCCCATTGATAGACACCCTGCAAAATATCTTGTCAAAGGTCAAGTGCCACGCCCACTCCACCTGCCCCTTGGAGTTTAATTTCCAAACCATGGAGAGCCCTGAATATTAGACTTTGAAAACATGTTTTCTGGGGTCTATGCATCAAGTAATAAAGAAATAAATGATCAGTTTTTTATGGGCATTTCTTGGCATCAGTTGACAACATTATGAGGTGACTCCACACTGCGACAAAAAAACTCCAGGATTCAAAAATGTTTTGTGGTGCTTTTTGCTACAAACTGCTGGTATTGATGCAGAGTTTTGATATGAAACTGGTACGTAAATAAATATTATTTCATACAATGTCTAACAATGACGATACTTATGGTAACAACAGGGATACAAATTGATCTGTGATTCAGATATTCTCTAAAAGTTACTAACAACCTATACATCATCTGAAAGCTTAGATATAGACGAATGCCGTTCCAATGTTTTTCCAATAAATTACCTGAAGGCCAATTTTGCAGGAATTGCACAGGATGTTCCTAACAATGTTGACTAGATGTGCGCATCTCAGTTTTTCTGTATCAGCTTTTGTATTCTAGCTTTGATCAAATAACGACAGACATGTTACTGACGACATATTATCAGTAGCGTGTCTAGTTATTTGGTACCATAAAATCTGTATTAGAAGCCACATCCCTAATAGAAGTTGCACCCTTTCTTTTTGAACAATTATTTAAGAACCAAAAATTTATCATTTCTCATATGTGTAGATGGCTCTAATAGAAGCCGCATCCCCTCTGTTGCATTCTACCATTTCAATAGAAGTCACAGCTTCTAATACAGATTTTACAGTACTAGTCCAAAAAAAACTCAATAGCAAAATCGATCGTAAGATCATCCCTTAGACAAATGGTGGTACGGCGTATGCACTACCTTATTCATCTATAAACCAAGATTTCAGATGATGTATATAATAGCAGGTTCAGTAACCATCAGTATTAATGTCAGAATCACAATTTTAAACACATCCCCCCCCCCATTGCCACCTGCATTACACATACCCCTAACCTACATACCCTAAACCCTAACACTGATTCCGTCTCCAGAAATACTCAATGCGAAAAACAAAAATGTTGCTCAACTTATATTTTAAGCAGCATTTCAAGTCATGTTACTTTATCACTACCGTATTTGCTCCATTAGAAGTGCATTTCAAGCAGACGTGCATTTGAACTAAAAATTGCATTTAACATATAATAGATCAATAAAACTTGACCTGTCAGTTATGCTATTAATCAATAGAGCAAATATGGTATTAGACTTGCATAATGCTTGCCCACATTATTTGAAAACAATGTTCTGAATGCCCCACAAATATTTTCTCTCATAATAAATTATTACCGTGTACGTTTTGATGCAACTCACCTGAAACACATTACTTTTATGACCACTTTGGTAGACTAAATTGGGTTTACCATGAGCCCAGTCCCAAAGTACGATCTCCAAATCATCGCTGCCGCTTGCAAGTAAATTCCCGGCCGGGTTAAAGTGTAAAGTATTCACACATCCTTGGTGATAGTCTAACGTGTTTTGACGTTTAAAACGTTGGACGAAGGATGCGCTGCCAATCGCATTTGAGCTGTAGCTGTACATGTTCTTTTTATTTCCTAGTTCTCGGTCACGTATGTACGACCATGCATACCAGTTGCACGGAAGCGGTTTCTGCTCGATTATGTCCTCTGGCTCAGATTCAATGTCACTGCCACCACTTCGCGTCTCACTGTGCCGGTCATCGTCTGCATCACTCTCGTCATCACTGTCTAATTCACTCGTTTTAACTTTATTAAGGATTTCTGCTTTTGGGCCGTCATCTTGATTTGATGCTCCTGTTTCCTCGTTTTCCACTGGCTCATCTATATCACCCATTTCAAGATCTTTGAATGTGTTTTCAGTTCTGTGTTTTGTTTTGTATTTATGTGATGTGCCCCCTTCATCACTGCTACTACTAGAGGAGGGAGATATTTCGAAAGTGCCACCAGCCTTGGACGAGACAACATCTGCCGATGTGTCTTCCACTGGCTTGGAGGGTGCGTCTCCCTTCCCCCCATCTTCATCACAAACATTCTGTAGTTTGATGTCATTTGATTTAATCCCCTCTGAATTTAGTTCAGTGTTGTTGTCATGACAACTTGTTGATGCATCTCCTGCTGATTTATCATTTTTGACTAAACCATCGTTTTTGCAAATCTCAACTTCCATGTGGTTATTGTCAGTGTGGTTTTCAGAGTTCTTGACCGTGGATTCTCCTTCAGTGTCTGCCATAGTTGGTGTAAGTGCTCACGACATTGAATTGTTTGTCATGAAACCTGAAACGATAATATAGAAGAAACAAAAATGACGATACATAAACTTGCTTTGATTTCTGTAACTCGGTCACGTCAGGGGGCAATGACACCGGTCGACGAACTTTCCAAATATGAAATCAGCTGCCAATGCCAAAACAACCCGATGGAACTTAACTTTTTTTAAACAAATCACAAATATCTTCAGAAAAACTGTCTATGCCTCGTCAAACTAAGAGTTCTCGTCTTATTATCTGGAGTTTATGGTCCCCATATGGCCCATATTTCAATGTCTGTACACTTAATACACAAATGCATAAACTACTCAATTTTTCCTCGTCTGGCTGTACGCCATTTTGAATAACAATTTTAAAGAACCGAGCTAAAATAACAACGACTGTTTTCACGTTAAAACAGTTTTGTGATGAAAACAACAAAAGGCGGTGCATGTGGAGATATAACGCACCCATTCGCGACGGTAATTCAGGACAGATAAGCGCGCGATGTGAATTTTAAAGCGGCGTTTTTGTCACCTACCTGGCTCACATCGCCACAGCAGAGACATCCATTTTGTTTATGTCGCATAATTTATGCTACCGCCATGCAAATCCTTTTCTTTGTTTCGCGTTGCGTCATGTCAATAATGTCGTCATTAAAAACGACGTACTGTACACGTAAACTACGTTGAAAAATATTTAATTTTTTTAAATTACAAAATAATAAAGCCTTTAAGTATAATACAAAACGTATTTTATTGATAAAATTCTTACCGTGCAGTTGTTTACTTTTGTTGACGTTGATGGCGCAACGCAAACAGTTCTACCAGCCTGTGGTGCTCGCAATAAAATTTGATTTTGTGTAGTGATGTTTTAACAAAAAAATTTAGACATATATTTTTACCATTTTAGCATGACGTCTCATTTTTTCATTACGAAGTTATCAATGATGTTAGACGTTCTTTTGAATGCAACGAGTATTCATAGAATTAAAGAGTCTGTATTAGATACTTCAGTTTCACAGCAGCCGGCGTGAGGTTAGCATTCGAAGAATCGGATAAGCATTGGATTAGCATCGAATTCAAAATATACACACAAAAAAGCATTTTCAGTCATTTTCGCACATTCAGCCTGAGAGATAAACTAGAATTACGAAGACACGTAGGGATTGACAATAAAGATAACAGAATTCGCCATTTTTGTGATTGCAATTCAGTTGGACACATGTTACATTACTTTAAAAAATGTAGGCACTATTGCACTATCAAAGAAAATAGGTTGAAATTTCTCGCATTTTTATTTATTTATTTGCCAGAGATGGACAAACTTTCCGATGAGAAGTTATTTATTTTTGCGCTATTTTGTTATTTATGTCTTTGGACTTTGCATAAGCTTTGGTTTGTGCATGTTCCAAATAAAATATTCTATCATATCCTAAATCGGTAAAAGTATTTTTTGTGGTCGTCCGGAAATAAAACAAATATGGCAAGGTTGGTTATCCCTCCTAAAAAGACGCCGCCACTTCTGGTCTGACATATGTCCAATGTAACTGTACATTCTGGGCCAATTTTACAGAAACTGGCGCGAAAGCACAGTCCCTCTATGACCGTGACGAAGTATCATTTTGCTTGCTCTACTCGCGTCAAAACACTGCCCTCAAAGTCTAATCTGAGAAGTGATTCAAGATGTCTGCCTCCATCAAAGAACGTTTAAAAGAGCTCGTTGACAAAAAAGATGCAATTGAGAAAGAAATCAAGGAACTTTACGAAGTACTTGACTCGGTAAGGTATTTAAAACGTTGTTCTCAGTATTTGTTAGTGTATATGATATCTGGTGACGTGTTTGACAAAGTCGGGCGTTCTCCTGAATCTTGCCAATTCATTGTTATGATTCTTAGTACCCGCCCGCTGTATGTATTGTTTATATCTGACGACACGTACTTGAGAACACGAGTATGGTGCCGAAAGTGTGAAATCCTTATATATTTAAATTCACTTTAAATCGTGGGTATATAAATAGAAATAGATTGTATTTGTTTGTCAATATTGCGTTTTTATTTGATATGCTCAAATTTCACCAAAATATTGACGACTAAATTCACAACAGGCTGTCATGAGTGAAAAGTTTATAAAAATACAAGGATATATTCAATTTATATTCATTTTGATTTAAAACATCAACATTGATGATTGAAATCCACCTTAGGCTGACCATGAACGTTTTTTTTAAAAAATACGTGGAAACATGTATATCTAATATTGACAAATTAAAACCCACATGGACGAATGAATATTCATGAGACACATTACACAGAAATTAATAATATTTCAACTTTGGATCTATGCAGCAGGCGTAAGAATACGTGTTTACCAATAAATTGTGTTACATCTTCTTGACTTTAAAGGGTGGCAGTTGTCGTGCTGCTTCCTGTTCGATATGGGTCTCATAGGGACGTATACAACATGTGTATAATACATACTAGCAGTTTGTTTGCATTAAATTCGAGTACAAGCTGTGCTTGCTATCACTACCCTTTAATTTAATTTAAATCTTCAATATTGATTCATTTGATTTAACACTTTCTATAATTTAAAAATTAAATTGAAGAGCGACCAAAGCTCTTTAGATAAAATTTTTTTTATAAATATTCAAAAATTACACAATTCAGAAAGAAACAAGACATTTGTATTAGCTGACGTAATAACATTGGAACATTTCAAGTAACTTTATTTAATATGCACTGCCCTCGTTTATTGACTCTTTGGATTCAACTGCCATTGACACTTGTATAAATGGAATGGGTTATTTTCTGGCTTATCGGCGGTATCGAATCGTTTTCTAACAACCAGAAAACAGTTTATCTGTGAATGTTTACTCAGAGTCATTTTGAGCACTGGTGATATCTTCAATTTTTTTCCAACATAGCGCTATAGTTACTCTAAGCTGAGTTTCTGTGTCAATAAAACACAATAGAGTATTACTGATACTCTATTATTATCAGACTGTTTACATAGTACCGGTAGTGTTAATGTATAATAATGTGATTTTCTCAGCAACAAGGTGTTGGTATGGATGGTGCACTGATAGACAGTGATGGCTACCCAAGAAATGACATTGATATCTATTCTGTCCGGACAGCGAGACATAACATAATATGTAAGTAAACGGAAACTGCAACTGACGGGTACTGTGAAATATACATGTCTTTTTAGCTAACATGTTATTTCAGTCAATTAGCTAATTTAGCTAATTCATGATGTCACTAATTTGAAATCAAATATCTATTCTCACAATGGGATCGCTGGCATTCATGCATTCAGTAAAATTTACTAAAATCCATGTGAACACTTGAAATTACAATGCTTCATTGGCAATTGCATGAATCACAGTAAAATGTTCAAAATATTATAATAATTGAAATAAATCTCATTGAAAATAACCATATTTGTTCCATTAGTAGTGCATGAGCTGACGTAAATTATAGAGCTGTTTCTATGTTCATAAGTCATATTTTAATAATTCGGTATGCGCTAAATCTTATTTTAATTTTTTCAGAAGATGCGCTTCAAATAAGAGCAAGTACAATGTTCCTTACAGTATATTTGTCACACAGGGAGACTACTCTTCATACAAGTACATGCATACTGTAAAACACATTGAAATATCTACATACTATTTTATGATATTTACATTTAAAGGCTAGTGCCATGTTTAAATCTTGTATGAACAAATAATGTATCCGGGATACATATCAAAATTGACGCAGCGTGATGGTCACCATTCCTTAACCTTTTTTCAATTTTCACAAATATATTTTGCAAAATTGTGATTTAGGCCTGTAGCTAATAAAAAATCATGTCCATTTAGTCCAAAATGATCAAAAATATTATAGAAAAAAAACAAAAAATAGGCAAAATGTTGAACCAAAATTCTGGTTGAAAAAATGATGGTGTCAAAGGGTTGAATTATGAATGATATATTAAATCTTCATATTGTAATATGAAGTTATTTTGAGGACATCATACAGTTTACATAAAGACAATACAGTGAGTCTGTCTACTGATGTACTATAGAGGTCAATATGTCCATGTGACATCAATAGCGCCACCTGGTGTCCAAAAATGAAAAAAATAACCATTAACACCAGAGGGCAGTATGAAGCAAGTCAGGGCACTACTGTTGAGAGTAAACAAGTGCATTATGCTTCCTTTTAGGTCTTCAAAATGATCATAAAGAATTGATGAAGCAGATAGAGAAAGGTCTCCATGCGTTACATGGCTTAGAAAAAGTAAACCAAGTTGCAGAAACTGGGAAGAAACCCACAGAGAAAGTGGATAGAAAACCTTTTGCTAAAATCGATATTGTTACACCTGAATCACCTGCCTCCATCGGGGTAAGCGGTGTTACAATCTCTTGCGTCAATTCTCTGTTTGGTATAAATTTGTGTAATTAATATATTTGTTTTAATTTTGTGTAAAGATCGTACAATTTGGAAAGAAGTTGCTTTTGATGTACAGTGGACCTATTCATATTGTATGGTTTCATATTCTATTTCTGATAGATAAAATATAGCCAGGGCTTGAATTTATGTATTTTATAACAATATCATCATTTCATCTCATCTCATTCTCATTCTCAGGGTCTTGAGGTTGGTGATCAAGTCATCAAGTTTGGTTCAGTAACCGTGGAAAACTTCCATAGTCTTCAAAACATAGGGCAGGTTGTACAACACAGTCAGGGGGTAGGTATACATAATAATAATAATAATAATAATAATAATAATAATAATAATAATAATAATAATAACAATGCATGTCTACAGTTCAAGCTATCTCAAATAACATTTTGTTCCTGATTACCTTTCTCAGTGTCTTGTTGTTTATTGGAAAGACTTCTATCAGCTTATCATTAATGTACAATAAGCCGCTTTTTCTCTCATCAATTTGGGGTTCACTTAATGGTAGAAGACATCACAAATAGTTGACTTAAATTCTGTGACCTCAGCACAAAGTTTTTTTTTTTTTAAATTTGTACCTGATATATTCATGTTTTGAATTTTTTTTTCATGTTCAGTGATATTTTTGATGCCACCCACCACTCAAATGTGTATATGTAGGTACACATACTAGAAAATACTTTATTTTCACTGAAAAGAAATATTGGCTGTTTTGTATAAATTTATTTTCACCAATTTTTGATGAGTTAAATGTGTTATACTGGTAGGTATTTTCATTGGACGGATTCACCCTTTCAGCAAAAACAGCAAAAATAAATTCCAAATGAAAATAAATTACTTTAGAGCAGTGTTGGAACCATATCAACCAATTCAACACAAGCTTTTGATAACCTCTGCCAGTCTATTAGTTCTTGACCTAACACTAACAGGTTAAACTTTCATTTTCTCACAATCAGAAACCAGTGAGTCTGACAGTGATAAGAAATGGAGAAGTAATCCATTTAGCAGTGAAACCACAAACATGGAGTGGAAGAGGTCTCCTTGGGTAGGTTTGAATAATAGATGAAATCTCTTGTTGCTTTGTTATTGAGTCTATATGCCTGTACCTGGATGACTACTGTAAAAGTAATCACTATTCACACACACATACAAAATGACCTTGTAATAAAATTTGTTTTAAAACTATAGCCCGCCTCCACTTTTTTAACAAAACCAAAACTGTTTCACAGTCTACCTAACTAACACTACAAAAATATAACCTTATTTAGGAGGTAAACATAAGTAGCTGACCTAACGCAGGTTTCCTTGTTCAAAGCGTTAATTACTATGCAAATTAGCTGCAACGCCGAGAGAACTCTGATATGCACTGTATCTTGATATTTTAAATTTATTTCAGATTTTTGACATTGTTAATAAGATGCCATCATGTCTGCTTTCATTCTTCAGGTGTAACATAGTCCCACTCTAACGATGATGTGTGCACATAAAGTGATGAGTCATCAAAGTATGTGCTCAAGATAAGCGCGTCATCAAGTTTCAGAACACCAAATCGTGTGCACAGTGGATGCCAGGTCACCAATCCATGCGTATAAAAGATTTTCATTCAGTCAATGCAGATCAATAAACCTAAGTTTATTTCTTTCTTTTATTTCCACGACAAAGTTACTGAAAGCATGTAATTAAAGTGGAATATTAATACAAATGTATAAATTGAAATTGAGTTATTTTACTTGAGTTTTGATAATGTTGAATATTTTCTTGTATTATAGTTTGCATTGTTACTCATTGCCACATTATGTGTAAATGTTTGATAACTCACCAGATAACTGGGAAGCAGGGAAAATAGCAGATAAATTGTGTGAGCAAGAAAACAACCCTGTTTTCTCACAGAAACTGACTTAGGGCGCTATAACTCAAAATTTGTCTATTGGCAAACTTTTATTTGAACATTTATTGGTCAAAAATCAACCATACAAATATTGCCATTGAGCAGATAAAATTCAGCGTTATACAGAAAATCAAACATAAATACAGGACAAACAAAGGTCGTAGCGTCAAAACATTGCATGGGTTTCAACAAATGACAAAATATTTTGTTATATTATTTCCTCATTTAATAATGTGCTATACACATTTGATGAAGTTTATTTTTGATGAAGGTTGAAGCCACTAATACCACTTCATATATATTGAAAGATAACTTCTTTGAATTACACACGGCAAGTTTCAAGTGACCTATATCACAACTGTGGAAAGAAAGACTGTATACGCAATCCTAAGATTCTACACATCTAGAACTGCATGATTCCACTCGACGAATTTGCATATGCATTCTATGTAAGGAACGACTTTAACCAACCAAACCCTGATAGAACTTCTCTAATCACAGTGTCCAACATAGATGTTTCCCTGGTATACTCGTCAAAAGGAATAGTTCCGCATCTGGTTCATTGATTCTGCTACATTGCTTTTCAACTTTTATTTTTACCTCATGAGTAAGCTTGTTGGTGAAGGATTGGGAGATGTTCTTCACCTTCACTGCATGTGCTATTTGGAGTAAGTCATTAACCTGTTTTTCATTGTTTCCTGTATGATTAGTTATAACATCGAATGCTATTATACAATTGCCACATCGATAAATTAGATCTACAATATGATGTGATATATCCCATAGAAATTATTCAAAGTCTGATCATCTTAAGTGGTTCTTTCTGGTGAATAGGAGGAAACCATCTATCGTTCTTTCTTCAAAAACTGATAATACGAAAGGATAAACGCCATCTATATGTTTAGAACCAAAAAAAAAATCTATGTCAACACCACGACAAAATGCAATACTGAGATAGCCATGCCTTTTTAATACAATTTATTACAGTTAATTTCGTTCTGACATGGCTTTGTCTCTTCTTTGTCTCCTCTTTGTCTCATAATCCCTTATGTCTTAGAGTAGTATCGTATTGATTTTAAACGTGCCTGTCCTACCTAATAATACAAGTAATTGATTTTAAATACCGGTAAACAAAACATATACATCTTATAATGATTTGGGGCATTACTCTGAGATAGTCTTCCAAGGTGTGATGCTTTTGCATTAAATTACATATGTATTCTACATATATCGTGGCAGTAAGTAAGTGCATGTAGGAAATGGAACATTGACATTCACAATTGATACATGATAGAACTTTGTATTGCCAAAACAGTATCGGTATGTTTTTGAGTGCATACGAGTTAGACTTTGATTATTCATAGATATCTTGATAAACGTTGTGTACATGTAAATTTTGTTTACTATGTTACTACAAAGAAACTATCATTAGCATTTGAGTCGTGACTGCTATATACTACCTTGGATGGAACATTAAAAATGCGTCGACTTCTAACTTGTATCACAAACTCAATGGAAAGGCTAAATTAATAGTAACTGGCCGAATTTCATTCACAAACAACCTTTGGAACACCTTGGTTAAGGACTGCAGGTGCTTGTGTTCACCCAGGTATATGGATGACGCCAATAAATTGTCATGATGCCATTTCGACAGGAAGATGGTCACACAGCCCTGTCATGTCGCCACAAACTGGAATATGGTCTTTGTGGCAAAATGCATTATATATCGCACTCGAACAGACAAATGTTATCCATTGATAATATTTGCAAAAACTAATTTGGCTGTTTGAAAAGGGTCGATGGTCTGGGCATATTGACAGCACATCCCCATAATTATAAGTACATCGAGGGGCGTAATACAATGACAATTTGCGATTCACATGTTATTTGTATTTCATTTAAAAGCTGCGAAACTGATGTAAAGGATAAACATGATATCAAATTCATGACCCTACAATATCAGATTTATAAAACATAAATTAAAGAAAGCTTATAAAGAACTCCCGAATTGGAAGCATGAAGGACAACTAAGTAATACTGTATTTACTAAATTAGAAGCACATCTTCATTACACATAAAAAGATTTGTGTTTAATGGATGCAAATCATTGAAATGTGTTTTATTTCGACAATATAGATTTGTCTATGTCTTTAATTGTTTACAGTAATAGAGCAAATTATAGCTATGGTTAACAATTATGAATACTTAATGAAATAATGACCAAATATGATGAATTAATATTTTGGTTATATATCTTGGCAGACAAAAAAAAATAAAGCATCGGTTACATTTCCCTATCTGCAACAGTACTCAGCACATTATAGTTATGCATAGTGAGAAACACACATGAAACTAATAACAAGTAATTAATATGCATGGATCTCAACCCTGAAGTAATCGGAACTGTGGATTATCTAAACATACCTAGAGTCATTAAAATGTGGTCTATGGAGCTCCCATACATTGGTTAATGTAAGCAAATTAGTAAATTAGTAAACACAAAATTCAACCCCAAATTGAACAAGTATATGGCTTATCCCTAAGCATTTACATTTACTCTTTAATTTTACATGAGAAATAAATGAAAATGCTTAAAAACGGTTAATAAATATGCAAATTAGGCAATTTCAAACAAAAATAATCAGGTCTAAACATTATAGTATTACCAAGTTTCATTGAAATATGTTTAATATTACACGAAAATGTTTAAGATCTGCTAGCTAGTTAATATGCAAATCAGTGCATTATATGCATTATATTTGATTTTAACCAAAAACTAATCAGGTCTGAGCATTATTCCAGAACATCTATGTACCAAGTTTCATTAGAATTTTATAATAGATAACAGTGAAAAACAATATTATTAAATATTTTTTTTAATTTCATTAGTTCAAATTTCGCCGTGACCTGGGCTTTTGTCACGTTTACTAACAATTATTAGAATTTCATTTGCACAGAAGCAAAGAATAGTGTGTTTTTGTGCTGTCTTTCAGATATTTATAAAAATGTGTGTCATGCGTAATCATGCACTGTAGTTGACTATGGCACTGACAGATTTGTTAGTTTTAAAATCTCAAGACATCTCAAGTAAACACAAACATCAAATTCAGTAATTTGTAGTTGACAACTCCGCCTGGGGTGAGGGACAATATATTGCATTAAAATACAATCGGGGGACCACATTTACTTCCAATCTTAGTATATTCAAATAATTAGAAGAAAAAAACATAGACGATGTAGTACAAATGGTTTACAGAATCGTTTATTTATATTCCACTACATAAAATCGTATGTTCTCGACTGTAATATTGATTCGCCAAGAATAGGCGTAGCCATGAGTCAGCGCCAGTGAGAACCGGGGGCCAACGATTCAGTCAAAACCCAAGCAGTTAACTAATTCGTAAGCGAGTTTGCAAATAGGCTGCCCCAATACTTGCTCTAACACCAAATAAATTTGAATTCAAAATCCTCATGTAACTAGATCTATAACGACATTCCAAGATAACAAACATACAACTTGACAAAATCTTAATATTGACATTACAAGATATTTAAGAGAATGACATATATGGACAAAAATGCATATAACCAATTAATGATTCTGTCCTTCATATGTATATATCACTGTAAGATATTCATTTAATTTAGATTTTTCACTAAGACTAATAAGAAAATGTGGTAAACAATTAATTATTATGCAGTACATTAACTATTAAATTATGTTTATCATCATGTAATGCCTCAGACAAACGCTTCACAACGCATCTCGCGAGATGTAGTCTTGCCAACCCGTGGTTAGGATTTAAAGCTAACACCTGTCTCAACAACCGTTCCTCTACTTTTGATTTGTTAGTTAATTTAGCATATCCAAAAAGCCAATCTATGTTATCTGGGAACCTTTTTAATGCTTGCTTATAACACTGGATGGCATGTTCATAGTGTGTACTGCCGAACCACTGTAGCGCGAAAGCTTCATGAGCCAATCGACATGCATATGCTTTCTCTATTAATTGTGGAAGAACATCATCTATTTCAATAATGAATCGATGGGCCTTCTCAAAGTCACCACGATAATATGCAATCCATGCTTTATCTGCTAAAAGAACAACCTTGTCACCCATTGCCCAATCATTGTTTTCTAGCTCCATAATGTTATCATTCGAAGCTTCGTCTATCCAATTCTCAGCTCGTTCTATGTCCTTTGAATTTCCTTTCAGATCTGACAAGAAGAGGTATGACTTCAATGCTTTAGAAGGAACTCCCATCTCATTTGGAGTAGTCAGCAAATGATGGTCTATAGATTCCATGTACTTCTATTGATGAATAAAACAGTTATGTGATAAAAAAAACTTGTGTTCTTGGTACGTTCTAAATGTACGATACTATATATACATTTCTAATAAATATTGTGGGTATTCTAATAGACCCATTTCCATTACTATGAAACAATCATATTGCTGACATCGGCATCAACTCATGTGACCCTAACCTAAATTCATCATCACTGAATAAATAAATTCAATGGGAAGCCAGATTACATAACTCAATATTCTGACAGCGCCGACAACGAACATAATAATGAGCAAACATAGATTGATCACTGTTACACATTTGCAAAACACATTTACCTTGAAATCACCTGTACAATTTTCTTCCAGTTTCCAAGTGAAGTGACATGATAATTGTTTCAATTTTTCGAGTATGGATGTTTTTTCTGCTGAAATAAATAATGAATATAGTCAGTGTTGTACGTTACTGTCAGATATAGTACATCTATTACAACATATATGAGTGGAAAGCCAGATTTAACAATAGAATAGCATGTAACAAGCATTCGAGTAAAGATTTATACACACATTTCGTACGGTAGATATAACAGCTTTTTGAAATTTGAAACTTTAGTAGCAATAAATTAAACAAAAGTATGTGGGGGAACATACATTGTTAAATGTATTCTTCTACAACCACCTTCACTTTAATACACATATATAGATTTTAAAAAGTCTGGTTTTGTTCACATTAACGCTATGTTTGCTGAACTAACAAAAGTTGTACAGATTCGTGTGGTTGAATATGTGAGGTTCCACTTTCTTTTTTGCGTGAAAAACATTTAGAAGCTACGAAAATAAAAAAAAAATAATTATACGATTATCACATTTTCCCTTCTGTCAAAACATTATATACATAAGCCATACACATTGTGGTTTCTGATTTGTCAGACATGATTTGCTCATTAATTCTTCATCGAGTAATAGTATAATAGTATGTCATTTTCATAGTTAGTTATATTTTCATCGACAATAAGTTGTTTGTATTTTGTAAATTCAAATAGTTACTTCTGTGCAATTATATGATCGCCAATAACGACATATATGGAGCACCAAATATGTCTCAGTCAGGAGTTTACGGGGATATTGTTATTGTTATTATTTTGTATCGTTGCCAATATCAGTGTATTTGTTGTCATTATGAAGCAGCAAACCGTGAATAGTTTTACTGTCACTGGCACCTCAGTCTGCATAAAACGTCACTGTTGAAATGTGCTTCACCCGGGCATTCATAATCTCATATGGGAAAATACATTGAGAATAAAATAGTTTTGATCAAATATTAAATGTAAATCAAATTATTTACATTGTAAGGGAAAGAGTGACTGATGTATGGAGTGTAGTAGCATACTAGTATTATAGTGAATGCCCGAATAAACAGAACACGTGTACGCCATTTCGACACCCGGTCGCGTCCTAACACCATGCTATAATGTACATGTACGCACAGTTTCATCCAGAAGGCCACTGCATATCAACTGACTGTGTAGGGATGTGTGGTACATGTACATAGACGCATCGTTACAGGTTAGATGTTATTGCACCTAATCTGCTTGCGTTAATGGTGTATCATTAGTGATATACCATAATGTGACGTCTTTTTCATATACATCTGAGAGAAATTCACATTAGATTGTGATGACAAAAGAGAAAGGATCATGTTACTGCAACATGCTAAGGGTCTCTGAAAACATATACTAAATCACAGAAATATCCTGGTGTACAAACAATGGTGCGGGCGGTATAGTGGTTAATACTGACCTGTTTGCTTGCTTGTGTTCAGAGATGATGGTTCTATTTCAGCTGACACAGCTGAATCACCTGACAAACCCAATTTATCACCTGATATGTCCACTGTATCACCCAACACGTTAGTTGTATTGTCTGTCACAAACACTGTGTTATCTGATGCGTCCACTATATCACCAGTTTCGTCCATTGCATCACCTGAGACGTCAGTTTTATCTACAATCGAGGACTTCTTAATCTGTGTTGTCTCTGTTAACAGAAAATGAAAAGGCAGTTGTAGATAAACATCGATGATACAATTCAAAGTCGCTGTAAGTAATGTATTGGCCATAAAAGCATTTATATATTTTTGTCAGTAATGGTACTGAACTTATAAGACCAAATGTGAGACCAAACCTTTTTCTCTTCTCTTCTCTTTTTTAATAAAAGTGTCATCTAATACCTCCATATGTTTCTCATTGAACTCTTTCTGCAATAATGTAAGGTTGTCAGTCTGCATTCTTATAGAGTGTTTCAACCGACTTTCTTCTTGATCCTTAAATGAATTGCCATCTGTAGACATCTGTAGACATTCATGTAGTATACTTTCCCTGAATACACATAGTGCTTTTTTACATGGTAGACTTTTGTAATGTAGATTCAGGTGCTTGATGTTCAAATGAGCTTCCATTATTGATTTACCTTGTCGGTGTGTCCTTGCCATCGAAAATATATTCTCTTCTTTCCTAATTGCTGTAATAGTGAAATTGATTATTGAATGATTATTACTGAAATGTTCACTTTGTGTGTCATAGTTTTATGATCACTTACATTCTATATAAGTGTTTACTTCGTTCCATATACTTCATGTGTTATCATCAACAAGGAATGCCTTTTTAGTATTGATTAATGCAAACAAAAATCATCATGTCACTGGCATATTCTGGTTCAGTGTAATTTACATACTTCATTTAAACGACATTTCGTTACGTAATATGTAAACTTGCCTTTAAAATACCGTTCACAATGTTCAAGGTGCATTGGATCTACAGAAACAGATATTTGTAATTTGATGTCGTCATCTTTCACGATTGCTTTCATTTCATCCGTAACTAAGACAGGGGTTAACAGTTTGTTGAGCTTACCAGAATGTATACCTTCCTTTAATACATTCAAGTTTGACAAACCCCAACACCTGACAATGAATTTAACGGTGGACATCTTGATCTCTTTCAATTCTACCTTCAGCTCTTGAAGAACTTCATTCATCATTTGACGTTTCTCTGAGTCTGATGCATTGCTCTGTTTAATGATCTTCATCTTTTCATGAAAAACCAGTGATACAGCCCTCAGTTGTACATCGTTCATATTACCTTTATCAATCCCAATTATGAGAGGGAAATCTATAGAAAAAGAGTAACATTGTGAATCACACAACTTCCGAAGGTCTCAACTATTCGAATAAATGACATAAAGAAAAATTACCACAACATGGTATTTTATTCCGATAATCAATTCCTTCATCGTCCAAGCTTCTTTTAATTCTCATATTCCTCGATTTCGTCAACAAGATCTAATCTGCGTGCTTCCTTGAATAATGCAACCAATAAATCCAAGTTGTCATTTTTGATATGTCCAGCGTCTTTTAGGGCTAATATTAGTTCAGATGAGTGTTTGAATTCTTCAACTTTAGAGCGATCCAATAAGTTATGGCATAGGCATTTCAGCTTATAAAACGTGTCTGTAACAATAGGATGATATTTTACATTGTGAAACATGTAATACATGTTTCAGTATATTTCAGAAGAGCTAAGGTTAGTGAATGTTACCCTAATCGCTCACCTTCACCAATATCCCTTGCAAGTCTATTTACAAAACTGTTAAAATGCAAAGTTGCTTTTGCTTTCACTTCGTCAAATGCAAAAGACAGTTGCTAGCTATGTAGCTGATTTGTTTCTTTCAACGCGTGTTGAAGAAGTCGTTTCTGGCCTTTGTTGATATTCAATGTACTTATGTCTTCATCTGTCATAAGTTTCAGTGCAGGAAAATTGTCAAATCCATCATCTTTAAGACATTCTATGGTTACGTCATTTAAATTGTTATCTTTACCCCATTGTATGATATCAGGGGCGTCTAGGTTGGTTGCTGTAGTACTCGTTTCACTGGGAGATGTCATTGCTTCACGTTAGTGCGCAGTGTTGGAGCCTGGTGTTCAATCTATAAGCAAAAGCAATCAGTTGTGCGTATAATATGCAAATTATGGTAAATAGTCATAACGTAATAATATATAGTGCGTGTACAAAATAAATGTTATATACTTTACACTCAACGAGCGAGATTGGAACCCATTACCACGTTATCCGGTATACACTATTGCCCCCGACCCAAGGCTTATGAAATAGCATGTAGTGAGCACGCGCGGTGTTTCCGACCTACATGTGTAATTCAAATCACTTGCATCACGAATATGTTCTGCCGTCATATCATGGTCAGAATGACTTACCTATATAAATTTTCGTTCGAAAGTTCACGAGGAAGAATACCACATTTCGTATAGCATATTTACTGGAATACAAAACAGCTTTCAATTTCTAATAAATTAATACCAAAAACCCCTCTTCCTTTAACCAACATTTAATTCATAATCATTTATTGCCGAAATATACATATTTATTTTCTTACTGGTTACTATGATACATAAATAGCAACCAATGAATGTAAAGGAGTCCAATAGCCCTGTAGTCAGGGGCGTCGATCATGGGGGGGATAGGGGGGACACGTCCCCCCCCACTTTCTGAAGGGTGGGGGACACAATATCAAATGTCCCCCCCCCCACTTTCGAGACCTACCCAAGTATCAATATTAGGCTTATATCATATAGCATATAGCCTTTGTGTAAGGCCTTTGGTTCTGTGTACATGTACTGTACTCTTAATGATCAAGAATGAAAATCCCCAGGTGAAAATCTCTTGATTAACAATAGGCCTATTAAAGTCTTCCTTTACGATAATGGTAGTTTCTTCCCAGCATCGCACGATGGTTTGCAAAACTTTCCTGCACTTCATCAGATAAAAATAGCCCGCATCCCGCAATATTACTGCTAGTCTCTCCTCAGTCTTTAAGGAGTGTAATGCGGGAGTCGCAAGACCGAGTAGCCGAATTGTAGCAAGTTATGGATACGAGCTGTCTACGTTAAACCCGCGAAAGGTAAATTCAGTCACCCGTGCAATCTGAATTTACCCGGGAATTTACACAAGCCTTTAATTATATCTACCTACGTTGACAAATCACAGTAAGTATATAACTTCAATTTAGTACTTTCTGCTAACGTAAAATAGGCGTTTTTGTGTATGGAAAATTCCCTTGCATACGAACACCTAATTACACGAAGAACATATAACACTTTCATGGGGTATTTGAAACCAAAAATTGTCATTTCAACTCAGTGGCCAATCAGCAACTGCCTTACAGTTGGATGAAATTTCGGTTTCAAATACCCCGGGAAAGTGTTCTATGTTTTTCGTGTAATTAGGTGTTCGTGTGCAAAGGATTTATCCACACGAAAACTATGAATTTGGTAGAATTTTGTTAGCGGTTGGCTTAATATAACCCCAACGTATTTTTCCCATATTTGTAGGAATCTCAAAACGCGTTTCACAACTTGTCTCTTATTTAGTTTTATGTAGTATGTACCCATGTCATATCATATTTATTTTACACTTCCGTGTGCGCCAGCTGACTGTGGCCTGAATTGAGTTCGTTCTGAGGTAAATACATTATATTAGGCTGAGCCGAAAAAGCTATAGGTCAAAACTCTAACTAGCTCCATTTGGGGCTGGAAATGCTGTTTATAGTTTTAATAGGCCTGTGAATATTTAGATATAATAGCATACAGTATTACTAGTATTATTTCTAGCTATGACGCTTGTTTCACAAAATCGTCACGAAATCCGTGTTAATTTGGGTAAATGATAAGAAATTAACTTTCTTTTTTGTAGATGCTTAATTCAAGGAAACGTCAGGGTGCAAGTGGGTTGTGCAATGAGAAGCGACCCAAGACAGAGAGACAACAATTAGAAGTTAATGTTGATGCGCTGGGAATGAAGATTATGTGCGATGTTCCCGGCGATGGCTCGTGCTTTTTCCACTCTTTAGTAGCACAGTTTGATACATTAGGCATCATAAAGTATCAGAACAAATCAGCATTTGAGCAGGCGGCTCTTCTCAGAAGCGATTCAGTGAAGTTTTTTCAAGATTTGGTAAGCATTTGTGAAAGAAGTGAAAGAAGGAACATACTATTTCTAGACAAGCTAGAGAAGCCAAAAGGTTTCAAGACATCGTCTTAAAACCGTTTAGTCTAAGTTCAGTGGGTAACAGTCAAAAGCCTAAAATAGACGTATAGATATGCAAATAATTGTTAATCTATATATTTGAAGTTTTCATTTCAGTTTTCATTTTTTATTTTGAAAATGCAATAATATTTTCATTGAATGCGATGACATGTGTATTAACTTACAAAATAGTAGATACCGTGTTGATAGGCAAGTTGTTGGTTCTACGAGTACAAACATAGCTCTCAAACGTGCAGTGCACACCGGGAGTGAACTTGGTGAAGTAGTTAAAATATTTTCCTTAAAGTAGTATCCTTCCCTTCCTCCGTTTGTGATTGCTAGTCTGTCGGTATGAGCCCTAAAAAATGTGATTTTTGATTAGAAGACCAAGTTATCCAACAAGTTTAATCAAAATCTTGTTTCCTTCTTTTTTTCTTTTATATATAAGGATGATGCTTCCGAACTGATGACACAGCTGAATGAGACTGGTCAGTTGCCCAGTAATGCTGAGGTGAAGAAGATGAAGTCGCATGGTGAATTCGCAGAGCAATGGGTAATTCAATCAGCTGCCTACTTTCTAGAGAGGGATATAATAGTTGTCAGTAGCAAGGAACCATCAGGGTGTCGCGAAGCTGCTTCTGTTCTCTTTCAAATCGATTGCAAAACACCCGGACATTTGCAACCATTCCGTGTTGGGCACATTGTTGAAGGCGTCCACTATATGCCTCTAGGTAAGTTTTTTACAGGTTACAATAGTGGCGTGGAATGAGAGGTTGCAGGGGTAGACCGCTTCCTTGGACACGGGACGTAAAAGATGATAGACTTGGAAGGGGGAAAGAGGGAGAAAGAGATCAAGAAGGAAGGGGGAAAGAAAGGAACGGAAAAACACGAGAGAAAGGGGGTAATGAGAAAGAAAGGGGGAAAGAAAGAGGAAAGAGGCAACAAAGAGGAAGGGGACAAAAGAATGGCAAAAACAAAATGGGTTGAAACCGATGACTTTTGGAGGTGTTATTCCACCCCCTCAAATTCACCTTCTGAAAAATGGGGGATGAAGTGGAAGGCTATACACACCTAGGCTGCAATATTGGGAAAAGGGGGATTTTCATGCTATAATACGTTCGTCAGATGTAAACACAGTGAATGTTTTAATCAGGTTTCAGTCAAATATACATGAGTATGTGATTTTCAAACACGAGTACATAAGCAAATTTATCACTGTACGAATCACTGGCAATGCAAAATTAATACTTAAACCAAAGAGTCTTTAAGCGAGTCTAGCTGCACGATGGAGTGGACTTAAAACCAAATTTTGTCTCTGTAATTATACATAATCATATTTCCTCATTCACAGCCTTTCAAGCACAGCCCACTGTTAAGGTACCAACGAAGTCGAACAAGCAACAAACATTGCATTCGTTTTTTAGTGCACCTGGCTCTAAAAGGTAACTAACTGTTAATACATGCAGCAGCAACGTTTTTGATGAGAAGAGTATTTACTTAATTGATAAAAAATGATATATCTATTTACCCTTAACATGGTAAAATCTCGTTCATAGGAATTACAATTTGGTCCAATGAATATCTGAAAACCACAAAACGTGGCACGCTCTCTCTGCCATTTAAACAATGGGTCATCTCAAATCTCGAGTTTCTGAATAACAAAAGATTTTGTTTTGTTCACGTTTCTTGTATTGTTAAATTGCGTCATAGATTGCCAGTTACATAAGAAAGCCGGGCTCTTTTGTTACCAAGGCGTTACTGTTACCCAATAATATGGAGGGACTCCCATTATATTTAACTATAATAGTGAGCTGTTAGGAATCCACTTGAAAAACGAAAATCAATTCGACTTCTATCGAGATGTTAAAGGATGGCAAAATTTTTTAATGAGGCCAGAATATCAACATCTTAAGTGACCTAATGAAATATAATCATTGATTACATTCTTGCAATTTAGTTAGTGCCAAGAGTCACTCAGATGCTGTCATGGCCCTGAACCAAATGGTTGCTTTTGAACGAGGTTTTACAGTTTACTTATGTATTTTATTTATTGTGTCATTGTAGATCTTTGAATCGCAACTTCCAAACTTTGGTGTCTACATCACCAACATTGCAATCTGTGACAGCCTCTTTACCAGCCAGGACTTCATCCCCGATGGCTTCACCTTTTTCTGTATCCATTACGACGACTACCACATCATTTAAATCTTCAGAGCCGACATCTATCTTAACTTCAAGCTCCGCCACTGTTGCAGCTGCAGTACAATCTAGTTCTTCCACATCTGACGCATCATCTGACAACCCACCATTACCAATCTCAGTGCCACAGGACGCATCTGACCAACCAAGCTCTGCAGACAATCGACCTAACCAACCATCTTACCAACCCTATCAACCCAAATATGTCTACTTACCAGTCCAGATGCTAACCAATCGGACATTGAAGTTCCAAACGTCATGGTATGACAGGTTCCCTTGGCTCCATGTTGATTATGATATTGGTGTTTCAACTGCTTACAAGCAACAAGACAGCATCTTACAGGAATGGCAAAATGCAAAGAAGATACTTTTGTTAAAGTGGGTTTCAAAAACTGGAAGAAGGCAGTGGAAAAGTTCCAGAATCATGAAAGGTCTTATGCCCATAAACTGTCAGTAGCTAGCCTTATTGCGTGGAATAAGTCTGATGGGGTCGATGTTCAACTGAATAAACAAATGCGGGCAGATCAAGTCTTGGCGCAGAAGGCTCTTTTGAAGATCCTGACATCTCTATGGTACTTGGCTCAGCAAAGACTAGCTATTCGTGGAAAAGATGCGACAGGGGGTAATTTCCGTGCCTTATTAAATTTAAGAGCAGAGGATGATGATAATCTGAAATCATGGCTTAAACAAAAAATATCACATACGTCTCCTGAGCAGCAGAACGAAATGCTCCAACTTATGAGTCACAAAGTACTCAGGGAACTATGTACTGAAATTAATAAGAGCAGTGCTACTAACAAAAGTACATTTGGTATCATTATTGATGGCACACAGGATTGCACTGGTCAGGAGCAAGAGGCGATCTGTATCAGATATGTAGATGTTAACTTAAATGTAAGAGAAGAATTTATAGGCCTGTATCGTATGTCATCTACAACAGGTTTGTCTCTTTGCAAAATGCTAAAGGATGTATTAATACGATTCCAGCTTCCAATCGAGAATCTTAGAGCACAGACTTATGATGGAGCCAGCAATATGTCTGGGATTTACCACAGCTGCCAAGCTGAAATAAAGAAAGTCCAACCCCTGGCATCCTACACTCACTGTGGCGCACACGTTTCACATTTGGTTGTATCGAAAGCTGTCCCTTCATCACCCTTCATACGAGATGCACTAGATTGCCTTCAGGAGCTGGGGAAATTATACAAGGGTTCGGGTAGATTCAAAAATTTGTACCTGCATCCCGATAACGATGATGATGATAATGTGGATGGTTGTCGTAAACCACCAAGCCAGTTAAAACCTATCTGCCCAACACGGTGGCTCACTCGTGGTTCATCTATTATGGCATTTCTAGATAATTACGAAGATGTCATCAAAGCACTGAGAACAGCGTCATCTGAGTTTGGAACCAACGTAGCATCACGAGCAACTGGGCTGTTAAAGTTTCTAAAGTCAGCAAAGTGCATACTAGGCTTGGTAGCTGCACTGCCTATCATCAAGTGTCTTGAAAATTTTAACAAGGCTTTGCAAGGTAATACCATTAATATCTCCGGTATGCTTGAAGCTGCTGAGAGGGTGAAAAATGAGCTGCAGCGACTTCGTTCGGAAGAAACCTTCAGGGAGGTTTTCAAAGATACAGAGGAGAAGATAGAGAAGTGGAAACTTGACCCTCTGGTTATACGCAAACACAGGATTCCATCCAGGTATGACACAGGTGGAGGAGAATCTGATCTGTCAATTGAAGGATTGTACAGGAGTGAATACTATAAGGTCCTGGACAGTGCAAGTGTCAACATGATAAACTACTTTACTTCCACAGACATAGAAGAGCAACAGAGGTTGGCGTCAATGTTACTTGAAGGTGAATACCACCAAGATTTGGTGAACAAGTATCCAGAGCTATCCGACTCACTTCGATTAAACATATCTTTCTTCTACAGTCAGTACCAAGCATCATCTGTAGAGGAATACAGAACGATTAATACTCGTCTCTCCTGCCAGCTCTGTAGAAGCAGAGCGATCTTTCAGTACTCTTCGGCGTATGAAGACATGGCTTCGTAGCACTATGACTCAGCAGAGGTTAAACCATCTTATGGTTTCTAATGTCCATCGTGAACGTCTGCAACAGGTAAACATCAGAGAAATAGCAGAGGAGTTTGTCAGCAACTCAGACTCCAGACGCCGTACTTTTGGAAGGTTTGATTAGTCTAATTTCTCGAGCAACATGTGTTACATGCCTCTAAATAATTATATTTTATTTGATTATGTATAATCATTTCATAAGTTAAAGCAGTTAACTGGATAAATATGATAATATAATAAAAATGATAAACAATAATCAACCTGGTGTGTGTCTAGGCCTGGTTATGTGTGGAATTACCTAGAACAATGAGAAAGAAAAAAGGAGAAAACAGAACATTTCGGAACATTCTATTGAACATGTTTTGTAAACAACTCCGAATATGGAGATCCCCAAAATGCAAGTCATGGATGGATAGGCCACGTGATTGGGTAATGTGTAATAAAATTCATCGAAAGTTATCTGAAAGGTATGCACCAAATGAATTCATTTTAGTTGCATTTTTCAAAAATGTCTACCTTCTGAGGGGGGCACATGCCGCACATCCCTTCTCAGACACCCCCCTGTCTGCGCAACCGCGGACATTGGCTGCTTACGCGGCCGCAAAAGTGTCCCCCCCACTTTTCAGAATGGATCGACGCCCCTGCCTGTAGTCCATACTGCATTGTTGTAATGTACCACAAAAATACTTCCGTTGCTTACATGTCTAATGGCGCTATACTATAGAGAATATGCAATGGTCGCTGTTTTTGTTACGTGGCAAGGGCACTATTTAGCGACCGTATGCGATAAACGTCGTGGGACTTAAATACATGGACCAATTTTGAGTAATAATGTTTGGGTATCACAGTATACATTCTAGTTCAACAAAAACATATATACGGCGCTAAACTTAAATAGTTCTAACTGTGTATAGGCACAACCAAATGAAACAACAAAATGTAACATTACCACTTACCATAGATATTTCATAATTCAATAGGTGTGTATTTTAGCACGAGAGTGTTATTTTATCTTCACCGACAAAGAATGGCGAAACGAAAGGCAGCAGAATCACGCAAAACTCGTAGTACTCTGCCCAAGGTTACACAGTCTTAAACCTCAAAGGTCATGTCAGTAACATACAGTATGTAGAGATTTACACCCTGGAACGTTTACGACGTTTGTTATTTATTGCCTGGAATATAACCCTAATGCATCATTCATTAAAACTGGCTGTGGGTTGAACGAATGTTCCATCCAAACTTTTAGGAATCATTAATACGGTGTGCGACGGTGATGCTGTCTACATCCTTCTGGAACTAGTGATTTTGCAAAATTAGTTCTTTCTTCATTTCCGTCTCAGTTTCCTTTTCATTATATATGTAGTAGAGGGGTTACGCCGGTATCCAGAATGCATTTCGGGTAACCCGTGAGACAATATAGATATAAATACAAATGGCGGTGTGTTGTAAACCAATTTGGGAATTAATAATGTCTATCTGTGTAATTATATTTTTACTGAAAATGTCTGGCACATCAAAGTTACACATTCTGTTGAGGTGAAATCACATTAAGACAGCTATAGTAAAATACAAGCAAAATAACGGAGATTTGCTCTTAATGAATGCCCTTGCTAATATTTTAATCAAGCAAGTTCTAAAAGCGAAACATTAAAATAATTTAGAATCATTACGGTTAGTCCGACAACAAACTCTGTAAAGAACAAATCCTAAAGTATAGATATCTTGACACGTGATTCAGAAGTGTTCACACATACAATTCTAGAACCATTAATAAACTGCACAACCAAAAAGTAATTATATAATTCATATCGGTCAGTTATATAATATAATGACGATCAGCAATAAGGATGTAAACGAAAGAACTAATGTTCCTGACGTTGAATACTAAAGCCAATTAATACAACCAAATATTTATTTAATTGTACGAAAGACTGAATACGAAATATTCGACTGAACAAGTAAAATATTACACAATATTACCTATCGTCACTAATACAAAATATACGTAAAAAACTTACCAAGCTGAACAAATGTAATATTAGTTTGATAGTTTATGACAAATATTAACATTGACATGACAGTTGTTTCAAATGTTTGCAGATGTACAGGTGTGTTTTTCTATGCTAGATTAGATAATACTTACAATCAGTATGGTATGTTACTGTCAGATATCCATTAAGCATTTCTGAATGAAAGGCCAGAAATTAATAATTGGATAGCACTCAAAAAGCTTTCGAGTAACGATTTATTCAACAAAACCATGTTCACTTTAAATTAATAAAAATAGAAGAAGATGCTCTATTCTTATAAATGTTATTTCCTGCCTGGCTCTATATTTTTTGCGTTTGTTAAACTGACAGAAATTTGACAGGTTTTTTGTGGTCCATTACGCGGTCTTTCTCTTTTCATTTGAAGTGAAACATATTATGAAGCTACTAAAAAGTTTATTTTTAAAACATTACCGCATTTTCTGTGTCTTAAAAACTATTGAACATTAATTTACTGTTGAACAACAACACCAGTGTCAGATCTAAGAAATACACATAGTGGATTCCACTTTTTCAGACACGACGTTGATATTATTATAATGCCGGATCTAGTAATGATCATATATGAAAATTAGTAATGGGTACATTGTCATTGACGATAACTATATAATTTTTATTTATAAAACTAAATAAGAGACAAGTTGTCTTTTATTTAGTTTTATGCGTCATTCAAGATGGCGGCCCCCATATAGTAAATATCGTATTTATTTTATTATCACGTGTGCGCCAGCTGACTGTGCACCGCCCATATTTTACTGTAAACTCGTTAACAACTTCACTATCAGCTAGTTCAGCAGGGGCTACAAAATTGAAGTAACTTTACTAAGTAATAAATGTTTTCCATTTCCAGAAAGGACATAGGTCACTATCGTGGCCTAAAACTTGCCATTTCTCATGGATTACAGTAATTTTCTTTTAGTAATACAATAAAAATTAAATTATATTACCCGGTATTATCAGTATAAATGTAAACAAAAATATAAATAAAAGAAACAGAGTACAGAATAAGAGTAACAAACCTTCTCTCATTGTTTCCAAATTTTGCTTCTGTCTCATATTGCGTTCAACATATTCACCTTTCTTCAATTTTTTTTACCAGTTCTTCATTCTCAATTTTATTTAGAGAACGTTTCCTTCCAGTATGTTTCTTTGCAGGGGGGGGTTCTATCTCCTTTTCAACAGCACCTGTTTTCTGTACAATTTTGATTATTGGCGACTCCTTCACAAAAGCTGTCTCCTTCTGTAAAACATTCACTGCAATAACACACCAATATTACTTTAACACAATCACAGAAGAAGTAAAAAAAACACATATAGCATATGGCAACAAACATCCATAGGTGTGATTGTGTTAATACAACAATTCTTACAAATTTGCAAGTTAAACCAATACTAACTATCAGTTCTATATTTTTATCTTGCAATAATGATCCCTCAATGGAACCTAATAGTGGTCTCTCATTCTCCCACAGGGGTTGTGTATTGATAGAATATGCTTTGGTTCCATCAGTTGTATTTTTCACTAATCTGCTGATTTTCACATCAATAGATGAGGCAATTTCACGTTTATCTGCTTCCTCTTGAAGACCAGCATATGAGATAATATGTTTGAGACAACACTGAAGATTAGTATGCTCCGTAAACATAGGCACCCTAATTCGCTCTTTTCCAACAACAAATCTGGAACTTGTTCCATATAGCTGATAGGTCCAAATAATAAACTACACATTATATGCACATCATCATTTTGTCTTGATGTAGGTTTCCCTGTAGTGAAAATATACCACAAAATGACTATCATGACTAGTTTAATATAACACCATGAAACAAAACGAAACAATTATGCACATGCGTAATATGGACATTCTATGCGACTTGTGTGGCAAATTGAATACAAAAATGTCTTATTAATATAATGCATCTCCTTTGTCAGAATCAATTAATACTCAAAAATATGTAATATATTTCAGACCAGAAAGCTGAAAAACAGGATTTTGGAGATCATTTTAGATCATCGTATACCACCCAGCAAACAACTGAATACACGTGATATATTCGATTCGATTTCTGTACATAGAAAATATAAATAAAAAACATATTCACCGGAAACAAATGAACAGTTAGATAAGTGAATCTTAGTACCATGGGGACTGGTGAAGTTCGTACTTTTATAAATAGAATTCTGAAAACAACTTACCTCTTCAAGTTCTGTCTCCCCGCGTTGTTGATCAATGTGCTCCGCTATTGTTGAGTTGTCAACATCATAGCGTTGATGGCGGGCTTTATCAATCGCCCAATTGAAATTGAATTGAGACCAACCCAAGTCACGTAATCTGTGCCTTGCTTGACAGAATAGTATATTTTTGTACGCAAATTTTAAATTACTTCTGATTTTAGCTCTAGACAGCACGAATGGTGTTGTTTTGAAAGTGTGCTTCTCCAAAATATTTTAACATTATCTTTTATTCAGGGTTTGTCGAAATTATGATATGTTCCTGATAACATTATCTACGTGAATGTTATTCATATACATATGCTGCTCATTAAAAACAATAATGTATGTTTTCTAAATAATTTACTAACATGATAACAATGGCTTATCTCCAACCATTCAACAAACAGGTGTATTTTTTTTTTATAAAACATACACTTAAATAATTATGTGTTGACATTTAAAAAAAATAATAGTTAGTATTTTTTCATTTCAAGTTTTATTATATTTTTTTCTGAACCTGACCTTCTTAATTTATCTCACTCTAACATATGCAGTCGTTACCTGTTCTAGGGAGAGGTGCTCGAGATAGAAGTTGAATACGTGAAAGAATGGTTAATTATTTGGAAAATTATGACATTTATGTGCACAAATTTCAACCACAAATTCAGGTCTGCGTACTGTCTAAAAGTATGTATCTACCACGGATTATCAAAATAAGATGTGTAGTTGTTAAGATATCGGTGGAACAGACTGACAGACACAGACAAGCATATTTAAGTTCATGAGCAAATGTGTCAGAACACTGTCTCGATTGATTCCATACAAGGATTAGATCTCCATATTTTCCTCATTGGGCAGAAAGAAGAGTATAAGCTTAGTCGTTACCAAGCTTTAACTAGGTAATTTGTTTGGTGATTTGAAGGTATCGAAGGAGTCACCGGCGGTATTTAGTGCAAGTCGCGCGCAGGTTAAAACTCCTACTCGTGACTTCATTAGAAAAGCCATTGAATTGTGGGAAAATCAATGTTTATCAACACAAATATTGAATATGCGCGGCGCGACGACTGTGTTATTAAACCTAATGAATTACCTTTTTATATTTTAAACTTGCTGGATAAAAATTACGATTCAATTGACGCGAACATTGATGATACACAGAAATACACGAAAATAATTTCCACAATGCCGAAATATGGGTGTGAAATTGGTAAGTTTATTCCAAAGCAAATGCGAGCTGAAAGGGGACAACTTGTGTAAATTCGTTGGTCTTGAGGGCGTTGTTCATTAACATTAAACAATCAAAATCGATTCCCGTTCCGCTGCAGATCAACAGTATAACGTACGTTATTAGGCGTAGTTATTAGAATGAGCTATGCTAAAGAATAAGAGCGTGAGTGTCCTCACTGTTAAAAGACGTTCATATACGCTATGATGGTGTAAGAAGTAGATATTATCACACAAGAATGTGACAACCCCATGCGGAGAATATAGAGATATTAGAGCCATTCTCAGTTTTCTTTATGAACTTGCTCCGCACACTGGAAATGTCATGTAACAATACACATACATTCGTGGAACACCCTATAGCTAACGAAGGGAACTGTTAACTTCCAATTGTTAAAAAAAATGAATGCAGCTGATTTATTTACGACTGATTATAAATCTTATTTAACGTATTCTTTCTTTGAAGAAAGTTAAACCAGTCTTCCTTCGGGATAATGGTGCATATGCGTTATTCGCTGATTATAGTCAAGTACGGCATCCATAATTGCACCGAGAGATCAAAGAAACCGCACATAAAGCAACTTTCTATTATAATAATAATAATAATATTATAATAATAATATTTTGTGTTCACTGCGGGATATTGATGTGAAAAGCATAATAACAGATATTAATGAAAGAATGGTAAGTAAAATGTAATTAATACTGCAATATATAATAAGCGACAATATAAAATAATAAAGACAAGTTTATAAGATGAGAAAATATGACTTATTATTTTGCGTTTTGCAGATGAAAAAAATCAATACTTTCGCCCACTCTAATAAGTATAGCATTTATGAATGAATTTTCCTGACTGAACTGTTTTTTGTACATTTAGATATTTTATAAAGCTGTTTTAAAAATTACGTCGCCATAGCGTTTGACAGTTGAGCAAGAAAATGTTTTTCATCTTCGATTTTATCAAATATTTTTTCAGCAGTTATGATTGTTCTAAATAATCATGTCGATTACTAACCATATACTTCACCAGTCACGCATGCTTAGGTTCGTAGCTACGATGTTTCACGGGTGAATTTTCAAAATATCATATGATTTTTTTTCTCGCTGACAACACTTGATAAAAGTATATTTGGTGTCCATTGGTGTAATGTATGAGACGGGTTTGAAAGCAGTGTCTTTTATTTTAAAATAAAACACGATTGGAATATATATTTCCGATTATAATATTGCTATATTTAAAAACTTTTTTTTCAGGTCAATGCTGTTTGCGTGTTTTTATCTATGTGCCCGTGATTCTATGTTTGTCCTATAGCCACCTGTCGTATCATTAGGTTGCCAGGAAGCAAGTCAGAGTTTAGCCGTATGCTCAAACAACAGTGTTTGTAAATAATCATATACTATCAGGTCAGCGTATGCCGTCACACGATATCAAATGAGCTAGTACCTATTCGCTATAGCGCTAAGTCATCCACGTCTACGGTTGAATTGAAGCTATTAATAAAGGGTATTTTTATTTCATCGACGTGTGTCTAAAGCAAGAATGTAACCGATATATACACGATTAATCAAATTGATTTGGAATGTCATTTTCAATTATACGCCCATTATACGGTTTACATTAGAAACAGAAAAATCCCAACGCTGTACAATCGATATTTTATTAAATGCGCATGCGTCGACATTGCTATTTCGTCGTGACGTTCGGCCGTTCAGCTATATTTGTGCTTCAGTGGGAATATAACGCTTCAAGAATCACAGAACCGTGCGTGTTTTGTACACGAGCGAAGCTTAGTGAGAGGTAGGTGAGACGACACTTTCGATATGTGCTCTCTTTAAATGATTTCAAAATCGAACCAGATGTTTTTCATTGTGTCAGGGAGTTGGTATTTTGGTGACCCTTGTCAGTATTAACTGTAGCTGTGGTTATGGTTACTCTCAAGTGCTCCGTGTTGACATAAAGGCGTGCAATGTTTCTCCTGACTCACACATCGTTTCTGGCTTATATAAATAGACTGTCCTACTAAACACAGACTTATATAAGCCATATTGTTTTTAATTCTGATGTGTATATTTGCCTTTCAACTCCACTATTAATAATCGTCCCGCATTCTGGGATGTGTATCTGATCGCATGGCAAGTTTTTACTTGTTCGACTTTTCTTTTCCAAAGCTGAGTTTATATAACAGATTTATTTTCCATGGCGACGGAAATTTGTAGACATTAAAATCAGTAACAAGCAAAGTAGTGGGGTTAAGTCGAAAGCTTCAAAAGTGGAGGTAGGTGTGAATTGATGTCAGGTATAAGAAAGATTATTTTTTTTTTACAACCTCAAAGCACATATGTATGGGGGAAATGCTCTTCGGATACTAAGAAAGTAAGGAAATAGCTAAAATCGATAAAAACGTGCCAGTTATCACGTCTGCATTTTATCGATTGATAGTAAATTAGTAAATTGAAGTGGCACAGCCATCGTGCTTTATAGAGCAGTGGCCGTGTTGCTGCCTTCAATATAAATGCGGTGGCGAATTGTACAACGTTTGTAAACTACAGCGAAGCATTAAACCACGGTCTCAGTCCTGTATACCACGACATTTTGCACACTTTACACACTAGCGTCAGCAAATTTGTATATCTAGTGGATTGTGAAAACTTAATTGGTGCATCCAGATTCAGTGATGGTTTATTGCCATTATATGCCACCTTCATTTTATATGTACATCTCAGACATTGATATACGTTTAAAACATAGAAAATCATATACTAATGTGATATAGCGCCCGATACGGTATACTTGCAACTGTGGTAAGATAAAATAGGACCCAGGAACTTGTATACAGCGACTACAGATACATTGAGCGTTGGGGAAAATTCTCACCGGTTTGAATTTTATTAGCGTAGTTGATTGTAAGTGGAAACGTTGGTATACGTAAAATCGCCATATCATTTTTGAAAAATTGGATTTCTTAAAGGCACATGTCGAATTCTGTTGACAGCAAGATCTACCCTACCGCTATTCACGTTTGTGGCCTATCAAAAATGTTTTGTTGTTGTTTTTAAATGTTTTGCCGTCGAACGGGAGTTAAAGCGACGACTTAGGGGCATTTTTATTTGCGTGCATGAGGAGGTCCAACTTCTGTTCACTATTCTAGGAAGCAAAACATATATATTTGATAATTTCAAAAGGGGTTACGAAGGTGTCTATGTTGGCGCCTCCCCCATTAATCCGGCGAGCGTGTTATAGTTACCGACAAACTATCATACCCTGGTGGTCAGAAGTCAGAGTTGTATTCGTAGATGTGGATATTGCTAAATCAGAACTATATTAATATGGATGTACTGATACAATAGAGATAGTGGTCAAAGTTGTGATCGCGGATTGATAGACCCTACTCGGGCTGATATCAATACAGTTGAGAATGAATATACGAGTTGGGATGTTCCATGTTTTGTGAAATGTAACCTATATTAAAGTTTATTGTTAGAAAACATAAATTGTTCGGTAGTTTTTGGGACGAGTTGAGATTTTCCATGTTTTGCGAAATGTAACTACATGTACTATTAAAAAAAAAGTCAAAAAAGCGTTCGATAGTTTTTGGGACAAAATAACAAAACAGTATTTGGTTAACACATTCTAAAATATAGTAAGAACGTTAACAGTCACTATCTGTTGTCAGTATCACCCGTGCCAAATAAAATCATATATCCGCTCCAATCTACCTCTGCTCCACGAGTCGACTAAGCTACATATTTAATAAGTGATTTATACCTTCATATATCGTGTACAAGGAACAAGAGACGATTGTCCGACGCAGAGCTTATTTTCAGACAGATTGCATATTTAATTAGCTGGTAGTACACATACCAGATTCCGTTAAAAGTCGTAAAAGATATACGCTGTATGCGTATTATTATTCATTATTAGAACAAAGTGCGGTAAATCACTGCACTGTTTATCCAAATTTATAGAACAATAGTGACGCATTCCATATAGGAGTCTTGAAAACAAGGGTTTCGCAATATATACATATAAGGTGCACTTGGGTTAGACCGTCAGTCGTGAGACAGGTTAGTTTCCTACTGATAGGTATAGTATATGTATATAATTTATTAAACATTAATTACTTGGAAGCCAGTTTATTGCTGCTTATTAACTAGTGATTATTTTGTTTACAGAATTGTATTTATTATAAAAGTTCATACCAATGTGGTACCCAGGTAGGAATACGAATTTATCATAATATTGTTTTATGATTTTATCTTTTGTTGTATCGACATGTTGTTGATTTAAATCGCCTAACACCAACGTTCAAGTGGTACTTGGTATTTTTTTACCGTGGATGTTAAGTGCGTTGCCGCCGCCTCCATCTTGGCCGAACATACATTGCGATAAATTGGCAAAGTGCCAAGTAACAAGTACAGAACGGTGTGTATATGGTGTCTTCATTGCTTAAACGTGTTGCTCAGTGACACGTTTTTTTGATTACTGATCATAATTTCAGATGGACCCCCTTCACATTTTTTTTTTGTTTTGCAGATAAAGATATCCCAGTGTCAAGACTGGACGAGGCACTGGTAACTTTCTGTCGTCGTGACGTAGACATACCGCCAGGAGACATGGACGATGCTAAAGAGGTGCTACAGACTATTATCGATGCGGTACGACCGACATTTGAAGAGTTGGTTATCAAGAGGTACAACGTTCCTATAACAAATTGGGTCTATACCGGCAGCGTATTCGAGGGACTGAAAGTGACAAAACCTGACGGATTTGAAGTCATGCTGGTAATGGATGTGTGGCACCCTCATCGGCGAAACCCAGCGCGTGACCAGATGGCGATATTCCACGGCCTGGAAGGTTACGACTATATTAACATCACCGAAGGCGTAAATGACGGATTCGGTAATTTCGCCTCAAGCGTCGACGGTACCGGCACAGTCCTCCATTCCGGTAAAATAGCCAAGCTGTTTCAAGGCATACTGGAAAGAACCTTGAAGGCAGCAAAGAAGGATTCTTCATTGAGGGGGATGGACATACGTGTGGACAGGACCCATCCTGCTCTACACGTCACTTATCGAGACAGAAATAGACGACTGAAACACCTGAAAGTCGAATTTATTCCAACAATCTATCATGTTGACAGGTACAATATTCTAAAATATCATAAAATTCACTATAATGACTAGAATATCATGTGGTGACATATGCCAGAACTAGTGACAATGACAAGAATTATGTGAAAAAAAAACCACATAAAAACAGAAACACAAAATAGGCCCTAACCCCAGGACATTATCACAAAAACACACGAACAGATGGTTTTATATTTGAATAAAGACGTTGAAACACTGAAACAAATATCGGCTATCTGGTATTCGTATAATTTCCTTAACTTCAATAAATTTGATTAGGACCCGCGGGAGTCAACATCCATGTTTCACTACTTTCAGATCTCCGCAGTCACGTGTTAACCCTCAGGTGTTTTAATTTTAATATGCTACTATAAAATAATTTATTTTAGCTAAAATTAATTTTCGCTGAGAAGACATTCTAACTTTTTTTGTATGAATTTTCCGTTTTCTGTTTTCTATTATATTTGGATAAAGACGTTGCAACACTCAAACAAATATCGGCTATCTGGTATTCGTATAATTTTTCTTAATTTGACGAGTTGAAAGTAAAACATTGTAAACAAAAAAATTTCAGTGGATTGTATATTCTCTGATTAATCGCATCAGTGAAAATAGCGAAAATAAAGTCCAAGAAAAAATACTCTAGAAATCTTGTGTTGTTGGTAGAAGAAATTAATTATTCAGATCGTTCCCGCATGCGCAGTAAGCATGATTAAACAGTTGTTAATATTTGCTGACTAATGTCTAAGCTTAGATTATTTATTTATTTATTTATTTATTTATTTATTTATTTATTTATTTATTTATTTATTTATTTATTTATTTATTTATTTATTTATTTATTTATTTATTTATTTATTTATTTATTTATTCAGATACTATTTGGCGCAAACACTTGTCTATGATGATGCAGAAGGGGCGATAGGAAAATGGCGAATAAGCGATATCGACAAAGAACAGCACATCTTAAGAAACACGTCGGCGAGTCAAATCAAGGTATTACGGATAATGAAGGCGTTCTGCAGAAAAGATCCTTCCTTGGCTTGCATCCATCCATATTACTTAAAGACCATATTTCTCCATATGTTAAAAGACTACTCTGGTCCAGGCATCGATTGGTGCATGTACGATACTTCTCGCTATTTCAAAGAGTTTCTGAAGAGGTTGTTGGTGTGCATGACACGGACTAAATTGACCCATTACTTCATGCCAGGTCACAACCTGATGGCGCAATTCATGGTCGAGGTGTCAGAAGATACTCTGAATTTTGCCAAATCACGTATTGACAGTTTCCTGCATAGCGATGACGAAATCATCCGGGTACTTCAGCGTTGTCATTAGAATAAATATGGTTGGTTTTCATTGGATAACTGTCAGGGAATGTCTGTGAAGAACAAACCCTGGGACTACTAGTAGCAGGTTTCTGAATCTGATTTTTTTGACAGTTCTCAAATCTCGGGTGTATTATCAACTATCAGGTGAATTCCGATTCAGAATGTATTTTTTTTTAGTTAAAAAACACTCAGTGGGAGTATTACTCTTTATGGGAACTAGCCCTTGTGCTGTATGAATGCCACACTTCCTTGCAGAGTCTTCGAGCTTATGACCTGACCTAGGGAGCCACAGAAAACCGTAACAAGTGGGACGTTCTCTGACGACTACCTAGCTTAGTGATAAAAGACCCATAGTCCTTACGAAGGAGAATGTATAGGTGCATTTTCTTTATTTTAGGAAACATATTTAAATATATTGGAAGTCAATTATTCTTTGTCTTAAAATATATATACAAGGATAGATACATTTTTAAACTGACATTCCTTTTTTAGCATATTATTACTGTGTATTTTAAAATGACG
This sequence comes from Saccoglossus kowalevskii, assembly GCF_978046115.1. Taxonomy (NCBI): domain Eukaryota; kingdom Metazoa; phylum Hemichordata; class Enteropneusta; family Harrimaniidae; genus Saccoglossus; species Saccoglossus kowalevskii. Next base: position 24,071,769 of record NC_140645.1, on the reverse strand, counting down.
TTTCAATAGTAATAGTTTCTTAAGGAAGCTGATACCGTTGTTAATCGT